>NW_024582464.1:1761632-1799710 GCF_018398535.1 Haplochromis burtoni
AAAAGGATTAGACTTTTTATTTATATTCTTAGGATATCCAGTCAGGTAGACGTTCTGCAAACAGAAGGACACAATCCACAATTATGTGCCGATATCTGAGAGTCTTTGGGAGTTTTCCCACTCTGCTTACAGTTTAAACAGTCTGATTGGAAAGTGAAAACAAAACAGAGACATTTGTGCCCTTCTACATCTCTCAACAAGTTAAACCATCTGCTAAGGCCATTCTAGTCACAGAGCAGCTTATGTTTTAACGGCTTTATAATTACACAAAACCACAACAAAAAAGAAGAAAAAAAAAACCCAAACAAAAAACATTCTGCCTCTGCTGCATCACAGAAACACACGACATAAAACTAGTTCTTCCTTCCCCTCAGAGTGAAACAATGCAGCAGGGATGTCTCCATTCAGCACACTGACATTGCACATTAGGGAAAGCACAGCTGCGACTGTTAATAGTAGTTTTCTCCCCTTCCTGCGTTTCATTAAGCCATGACAGAGCCAGCATGCTCAGGTTCATACTCAGGTTGCTGAAACTAAAGGGTTTTTTTCCCTCCCCTCCCCCTCTAATCATTTTTCACTGACAAAAATACTGAACTCGGGGCAATACGCTCATAAAGCATTTCTAAATTAAAAACAGTCAACTGTCTTTTCCCCCAGGTAAACTCACAGGTAAACACTGCAGCAGTCATCACACAGTAGGTTTAATGCCTTAGATCATACATCTTAGATCATCTCTAGAGCATCTAAAGCTCCCTCTAACAATCAGACCACTAAAGACTGTGACTTGCTTCAAGTGCACAAATGTGAAAGTATACAGAAGTTTCACTTTTCCCATATTTCAAACTTTTCTATGTACAAAGAGAGTTCTTGCACAGGGATCAGAGGGGCAGATCGATAGGATTTGACATAACCTAGATGGTTTGAAGGAAGTCTGAAGGACTGAATTGGAACCTTTCATCGATTCAACAATGCACATTTGAAACTCAATGCGTTGCCTAAATTAAAAAGTAAAGGCCTTCAAAGGCCATTTACATGAAAGTATGTGAACATTCTCAGCCTTGAATTACTGTACTCTGCTATGTAGGGGGCCTGATTGCACTGAAGTACAGGAATGATCTGAAAGCTACTAGATCAATGAAACTGCAGGAATAGAAGTCCTGTGTTTGACCTCCCACTGCCTGACAAAGCATACAGTCAGTGTTTCACTCTATAGTCCTCAAAGGAAAGGTTCTATGGACAATTCTCAAAGCTGCGTGAGGTCAATATTGAACCCATTTTTAAAAGAGTTTTGCAAAACTATTGATATTAATGACGCCCACAGATACCAAGTGAGCTGCAGTTGGCATTCAATTGCTAGTTTTAGCACGCAGATCATTTTTGTACTATTTTGGAGCTAGCATCGACAACTGGATTCTGCACTGTGTACTACATTGCATCTATTTTGTGCAACAACTTAGAGACCAGCTACATGTTGTATATCGGAATATCAAAATGACAATATAATTTGACTTGGGTGTGACACAGCAACCATAAACACATGAGTGGAAATTAGTCATCTAGCTTCCCAAATTCAAGCTAACATGACCCATTATATTAACCTGTGTATAATGTCACATTATACTGGTTTAAGACAACAGATCATTATCTTAGGCTGTTTTGGATTCAATCTGAAACCCCGCTTTTTGTCATTTGCTGACATTTGTGAACTCCTACCACTCTGCTATTGTCAGATAACGTTCATTATTGTTGACACTACGAGCTGAAGTAAGAGTTGACAAAGATTATGTTTTTATGATACCGTATTTCCACACTATAAGGTGCACTTAAAATCCTTTAATTTTTACAAAAGTTGGGAGTGCACCTTATGTATGAATTCTGGTTGTGCTTACTGACCTCGGATCGGATAAAATACGTTAAATGGCCGGAAACAGTGGGCGTGTCCAAATTCAGAGGCTGCTTCCACCTGAGACCCGGCCTTCGCGGTCTAAAGAAAGCCGGGTAGAGTCACGAGCTCCCTCGGTGGAGTGAAACTCTGCTCCTTGGTATCTAAAATATAACCGGGCGCTGGCGTAAACTCTCGACGTCTCACACTTTGTTTAATCAGTTTTCTGTTTGACGTTTATTCAGCTGTGTGAAAACCCCGGAGGAACCCTCCTGAGGGATTAATAAAGTTAATTTAATTTAATCTAATCTAATAACTTTAATCTCAGCCAAACCGATTTACTCACGAACAAATAAAACACTGAAAAAGCCAAACAATAACATTTTTAAGTTATCAAAGTGACTTATATATCATGTTTAACCCGAGTAGCGAAAGACCGCGGGGGTTTGAAGACGATGTGTCGGTCGGCTCAGATATTTGAAGTTTACACAGCTACATTCTCACCTGAAAATATGTTAAAAGTTTTTTTGCGACCCAGAAAGAGAAATAAGAGTAATATTAAAACTAAGTAGCTGCCGCCATTGTTGGAAACTGGAATTGGCTGGGCCGCGCTATGAATTCTGCGATATGGTTTTTCAATTTTGTTGTCCGGGTGGAAAATCGGGAGAAATTCGGGAGAATGGTGGCTCCGGGAGATTTTCGGGAGGGGCACTGAAATTCGGTATTCTCCCGGAAAAATCGGGAGGGTTGGCATGTATGGTTGTGGCAACATCACTAACCTTGTCAAACACCTCAGAGTAAATCATATCACAGAATATGACGAGCGTATGTTGAGACGAACTGAAGAGGAGGACAGGGACAGGTGCTGCTAGGGCGAGACAGACGTCTCTCACGGAGTCCTTTAGTGCTGCAGGCAGGCAAGGTGTTCAAATAGCACAACTTCAGTTTTTTTATTTCTATATGATGAACTCTGCATTATTAAGTGATAAGAACAAGTAATCTGATGTCCTGTAATCATTATGACGCTATAATTTGAGATACAATAAATAAAATAAGTTTTTGTACAAAGTATCGGTATCGGATCAGTATCGTCGATACCACCCTGAATATTACTTGGTATCGGATCGGAAAGGAAATCAGTGGTATCGCACATCACTGCCCAGTGTGTGGCTCCTCCATCTGCTTGTTTATTTTCCACATAAACCTTTCACAATAAAGCTGAAGATCCTGTTGAGATTTTCAAAATAAACTGAAATGATGACCAACAGAAGGACCAGTCAAAACCAATCGAGCACCTTATTTCGAAACGAGGGGCTACCTCTGTATCATGGACACGGTGTGATTATGAAAAGTCTGACACAGACCAGAAAACTGTACTATGCAAATTATGCAGGAAATCGGTCCCCACCTCAGACTCGAACATGACAAACCTCTTCTACCACCTAGGCAAGAATCACTTGAAAGAGTATGGAGAGAGAGTTTACGGATGAGAAGCAAAAAAAAGGAAAAAAAAGGAAAAAAAAGCCATCAGGTGCTCAAAATAAACCTTAGACTCAAACGTTAGGACAGGCTTTTCCCTGCAGCGCAACACTCAAAGAAAATGGCGGTCATTACAACTTATTCTAACTATGTATAGTTTCACGTATTGGTCAAAACACTGGTACACGACGCCCAGCTGAAAACTTCACGCAAGTTGAGTTGCCCAAGATTCACAGAATTTACAGAAAATGTAAAATTATTGTGATACATATCGTTGTCGGGACGATTAATGTCTTATATCGGGATATGAGATTTTTGTTCATATACAGCCTTAGTTAGCATAAATATACTGCAACAAATCAGAATCAGAATCAGAATGGGGTTTATTGCCAAATGTTGAGCAGGTTTACAACATTAGGAAATTGCTGCGGTGCTTCAGTGCAAACATGGTGTCATAAATAACACTTAAATAGACATGGAAAAAATAAAAGTAGGGATAAGAATTAAAAGTGCTACGTGGAAAGATATGTGCATGAGATATACATGAGATATATACATGAGAGTAAGAATTAAGAGTGCTACGTTGAAAGATATATACATGAGTGTATACAACATGGGAATAGAGTAGCTACGAGAGAATTCAACATTAATGAATCAATGGTACGGAAGTGGAGGAAGCAAGAAGAATGAATTGAGTAAAGTTTGACTTATCTGCCCGTTTTGTTTTGCTTAATGTGCCTTATAATCCGGTGCACCTTATGTATGAAAACAGGCCCATTCATCGACAGTGTGCCTTATGGTCCGAAAAATACGGTGTATTGAATTGTTACAATCTGTTCTGGCAAATGGCATCTAATATAGATCACAGAGCAGATTTAAGTGAATCACAAGTACATAGCATGGATGTAATAGGGAGAGGGAGCATGCAGGAGCTGTGAGCCTTTGTGTTCGTCTCCAGTAACATTCTGTTTATCATCAACGTATAGTGGATATACTAACCTTAGGGGAAGACATACACAAGGATGAGTGAGATAAGTCTATCAGTGACTGATGGCCATGATCCTAATGTAGGTCAGAAAACTTATGGAGAACACGCACACTTCAAAAATCAATTCAATCCCGTGTCTCTTCCACGCTCTTGCAAGTCAGTTATATTTGCTGCTGCGTCCCCCTGATACAGTACTTTTAGACAGCTGTTAACCCTTGTGTGGTGTTCATATTTTTGTTACTCAGCCAGTGTTCATGGGTCTGGTGGACCCGCTAGAGTTTTGGCTTTCCAAATTAACACTATCAAACAATTTTATGTTAAATTACTCAACAGATGTTTACTTCATCCCAATTACAAGCCATATGAACAGCAAACATGGTTAATTTTTTCCCTTTACCTTTGTTAGATCACATTTATGAATTAATGTGCTTCTCGTTTTTTTTTTTGTTTTTTTTATAAAATGTTATAAAAAAATAAATCAGTTATAATCAAGTGGAGTGAGTGGAAAGACACAACACATTTACACGTGAAGCAATATGTTTCACAACTAAATGGGATCAGCTGCTCATCAATGGTGACATTAGGCCCAGGGTTGTAAAACAGGGGGAGGTGGTGCACACACTTATCCCACACTGTCCTGATGGCAGCTAGCTTGTCTCTCTGCCGTCGAGCTGGTCTGTCGTCTCGGTTATCAAAACGGATAATCCTGGAAATTTTGTGGAAGTTTTCCAGAGACATTGATGCATGGAAAGGTTCTTGCCGGTTTCTGCATCCCACAGGGATTCTGTGGATTCCCCTTTGGACCTGAAAACTCCTGCAAGGATAAGACAGTAGTTTGGGGTTCTTAGATGAATTTGGTCCATCTCCTTCCACCTCTCTCCAAAAACACACCTTCCTTCTAGATTACTGCAATCCAGAATAATTTTCTGGATGGAATCTGGGATGAAAAGCTCAAATGAAGACTTGATGTCCTGCACATGAGTAACTGTCAGCCGTGTTGGCCCTGGCTTATCACAGTAACAGCTCTGCAGGGTGGCTCATTTCTTGGGCAAGAAGACCATTCAATTTCACCAGTTATTGACATCCATATTTCTTCACTTGCTGTCTGGTGGGCTTGTTCTGGTCCTGGAGCTGGCTGCAGATGGGGTACTCGTCTTCGTTTTGTTACTAAATGGTGCTCAACCTCATCCTCTTCTTCAAAGTCACTGTCAGACTCTGAATTTTCAGAAATGTGAAATATTCTGAAACCTCTTTGTCAACATCATCATCCGAAGCCCCTCTCTCTTCCAAAATCAATTGGATGGCCCTCGCAGCAGATAATCTTTTGCCATCTTGATCAGTTGTGATAAAGAACCACACTGGCAAAGTCTTATTTATAGTATTATGCCCCTAATTTGCAGGTGGGACAGGGTATGAGAAAATAAAATTTGGATCCCTCAAGAAAGAGGGTAAAATGTGTGGGAATGTAAGAGCAGACGGTGTTGATAGTTGAATTTTCAACAATGTTGCAACTTTGTGCGGGAGCAGGAGGGGAAGAAAACACTATCAGCAGCACCAGAAAGGAGGAAGACAGAGTGTGGGAACACAGGACCTACACTTTCAACACTTTTATTAGACCTGGGTCCAGTGGACCCGAACACCTTGTATGTAATGTAAATGCGTGGGGGGAGGTACAGTATGAGGTCATTGAAAATTAGTTCGGATTTATGTTCTTCACAGAAAATAAGCCAAAGCCAATGAATTTCAGGTTGAAAAAATAATTAATTGTTTAATTTTTCTTTTGAGAAAAACTGAAAACGGGTCTCACAGACCCGAACACCATACAAGGGTTAAATAGCTTAGCTGTCTGCAGGTAAGCTGTCTGCAGCTGTCTCCTATCAGACGAGCTGTCTGCTCGTCTGAGAGGAGGGGTGGGTGGGGTGGGGTGGGGGTCGATCTCACACAATCCAAATAGAAATAGCATATCTTTTCATTGTGATGTAGTTGAACAAAAGTTTAAAAGAAATAATCCTTCTTAATCACTTCCAGTGCTGCTTTTGTCAACTGATACACAAAATCCTAAAATAAATGTAGTAGTTTTGCGTTAAAAAGAAAGAGTGTCATTTTATGGAATTCCAATGTTTAAATCTTAATCATCAGTGTCGTTAACAGCTTTCCCTATTGTTTTCTAGAGCAGTAGTCTCAGGATCCACTGGTCCATTGTTTGGTCCGTATGATGTTGTAAGTCATCTGTAATGTTATTTCTGGGAGCAGGAGGTACAGACTACCTGTAAAAACATTACACTTTCGTACCCTGCAGACTCAGTCCCAACTGTGACTGCTTTTACTGAGATTTGGCTTCAAACTAATTAGCAATATGTCAAATGCAATCTGCCAAAAAGTCAACTGTAAAACTGCAGCAGTTTGCAGCCCTACAATCTAACATGAATTAACATGTAAAAATAGTAAGCTAATGTGTGTTAGAAGTGTGATACTTTCAGTTTGTATCTATAAATGTGTTTTGTCTAATACTAGGTTTTATAACTGTGGCTCAGGGGGTTGGGAAGCGTATCTGTAACTGGAAGGTCGCCGGTTCGATCCCCGGGCTCTCTGTCCTGGTCGTTGTGTCCTTGGGCAAGACACTTTACCCTACCGCCTACTGGTGTTGGCCAGAGGGGCCGATGGCGCGATATGGCAGCCTCGCTTCTGTCAGTCTGCCCCAGGGCAGCTGTGGCTACAACCTGTAGCTTGCCTCCACCAGTGTGTGAATGTGAGAGTGAATGAATAGTGGCATTGTAAAGCGCTTTGGGTGCCTTGAAAAGCGCTATATAAATCCAATCCATTATTATTATTATTATTATTATTATTATTATTATTATTATTATTATTATTATTATTATAAAAAGCACACTCACCGGCCACAGTTTCACCAGTTCCAGCGTCAGTAGCAGCATCTCGATCCAAACCAATGTGTGTGTAAAGATGCCTCGCTCATCTCAACACAAAAGGGTCTCAAGTGCATAAAAAGCGCATACATGTTCAGTTGAAACAAACTTTGAGGTTTGTATACAATACCTGGGCTGTTCCTTGTAAAAACCTTGAAAAATATTTCCCAGGCAGTTATAATATAAACTGCTGTGATAAAGTATCACTTTAGAGTAGTGACACATGAAATGTATGTAGCTATATTGTAAGACTAATTCATGTCTAGTCAAAACGTCAAAAAACAAACAAACAAACAACCAACAACAACGACCAGGACAGAGAGCCCGGGGATCGAACCGGCGACCTTCCAGTTACAGATACGCTTCCCAACCCCCTGAGCCACAGTTATAAAACCTAGTATTAGACAAAACACATTTATAGATACAAACTGAAAGTATCACACTTCTAACACACATTAGCTTACTATTTTTACATGTTAATTCATGTTAGATTGTAGGGCTGCAAACTGCTGCAGTTTTACAGTTGACTTTTTGGCAGATTGCATTTGACATATTGCTAATTAGTTTGAAGCCAAATCTCAGTAAAAGCAGTCACAGTTGGGACTGAGTCTGCAGGGTACGAAAGTGTAATGTTTTTACAGGTAGTCTGTACCTCCTGCTCCCAGAAATAACATTACAGATGACTTACAACATCATACGGACCAAACAATGGACCAGTGGATCCTGAGACTACTGCTCTAGAAAACAATAGGGAAAGCTGTTAACGACACTGATGATTAAGATTTAAACATTGGAATTCCATAAAATGACACTCTTTCTTTTTAAGGCCAAACTACTACATTTATTTTAGGATTTTGTGTATCAGTTGACAAAAGCAGCACTGGCAGTGATTAAGAAGGATTATTTCTTTTAAACTTTTGTTCAACTACATCACAATGAAAAGATATGCTATTTCTATTTGGATTGTGTGAGATCGACCCCCACCCCACCCCACCCCACCCCTCCTCTCAGACGAGCAGACAGCTCGTCTGAGAGGAGACAGCTGCAGACAGCTTACCTGCAGACAGCTAAGCTATTTAACCCTTGTATGGTGTTCGGGTCTGTGAGACCCGTTTTCAGTTTTTCTCAAAAGAAAAATTAAACAATTATTTTTTCAACCTTAAATTCATTGGCTTTGGCTTATTTTCTGTGAAGAACACAAATCCGAACTAATTTTCAATGACCTCATACTGTACCTCCCCCCACGCATTTACATTACATACAAGGTGTTCGGGTCCACTGGACCCAGGTCTAATAAAAGTGTTGAAAGTGTAGGTCCTGTGTTCCCACACTCTGTCTTCCTCCTTTCTGGTGCTGCTGATAGTGTTTTCTTCCCCTCCTGCTCCCGCACAAAGTTGCAACATTGTTGAAAATTCAACTATCAACACCGTCTGCTCTTACATTCCCACACATTTTACCCTCTTTCTTGAGGGATCCAAATTTTATTTTCTCATACCCTGTCCCACCTGCAAATTAGGGGCATAATACTATAAATAAGACTTTGCCAGTGTGGTTCTTTATCACAACTGATCAAGATGGCAAAAGATTATCTGCTGCGAGGGCCATCCAATTGATTTTGGAAGAGAGAGGGGCTTCGGATGATGATGTTGACAAAGAGGTTTCAGAATATTTCACATTTCTGAAAATTCAGAGTCTGACAGTGACTTTGAAGAAGAGGATGAGGTTGAGCACCATTTAGTAACAAAACAAGACGAGTACCCCATCTGCAGCCAGCTCCAGGACCAGAACAAGCCCACCAGACAGCAAGTGAAGAAATATGGATGTCAATAACTGGTGAAATTGAATGGTCTTCTTGCCCAAGAAATGAGCCACCCTGCAGAGCTGTTACTGTGATAAGCCAGGGCCAACACGGCTGACAGTTACTCATGTGCAGGACATCAAGTCTTCATTTGAGCTTTTCATCCCAGATTCCATCCAGAAAATTATTCTGGATTGCAGTAATCTAGAAGGAAGGTGTGTTTTTGGAGAGAGGTGGAAGGAGATGGACCAAATTCATCTAAGAACCCCAAAGGCCTACTTTGGGGTTCTTATCCTTGCAGGAGTTTTCAGGTCCAAAGGGGAATCCACAGAATCCCTGTGGGATGCAGAAACCGGCAAGAACCTTTCCATGCATCAATGTCTCTGGAAAACTTCCACAAAATTTCCAGGATTATCCGTTTTGATAACCGAGACGACAGACCAGCTCGACGGCAGAGAGACAAGCTAGCTGCCATCAGGACAGTGTGGGATAAGTGTGTGCACCACCTCCCCCTGTTTTACAACCCTGGGCCTAATGTCACCATTGATGAGCAGCTGATCCCATTTAGTTGTGAAACATATTGCTTCACGTGTAAATGTGTTGTGTCTTTCCACTCACTCCACTTGATTATAACTGATTTATTTTTTTATAACATTTTATAAAAAAAAACAAAAAAAAAAACGAGAAGCACATTAATTCATAAATGTGATCTAACAAAGGTAAAGGGAAAAAATTAACCATGTTTGCTGTTCATATGGCTTGTAATTGGGATGAAGTAAACATCTGTTGAGTAATTTAACATAAAATTGTTTGTTAGTATTAATTTGGAAAGCCAAAACTCTAGCGGGTCCACCAGACCCATGAACACTGGCTGAGTAACAAAAATATGAACACCACACAAGGGTTAACAGCTGTCTAAAAGTACTGTATCAGGGGGACGCAGCAGCAAATATAACTGACTTGCAAGAGCGTGGAAGAGACACGGGATTGAATTGATTTTTGAAGTGTGCGTGTTCTCCATAAGTTTTCTGACCTACATTAGGATCATGGCCATCAGTCACTGATAGACTTATCTCACTCATCCTTGTGTATGTCTTCCCCTAAGGTTAGTATATCCACTATACGTTGATGATAAACAGAATGTTACTGGAGACGAACACAAAGGCTCACAGCTCCTGCATGCTCCCTCTCCCTATTACATCCATGCTATGTACTTGTGATTCACTTAAATCTGCTCTGTGATCTATATTAGATGCCATTTGCCAGAACAGATTGTAACAATTCAATACACCGTATTTTTCGGACCATAAGGCACACTGTCGATGAATGGGCCTGTTTTCATACATAAGGTGCACCGGATTATAAGGCACATTAAGCAAAACAAAACGGGCAGATAAGTCAAACTTTACTCAATTCATTCTTCTTGCTTCCTCCACTTCCGTACCATTGATTCATTAATGTTGAATTCTCTCGTAGCTACTCTATTCCCATGTTGTATACACTCATGTATATATCTTTCAACGTAGCACTCTTAATTCTTACTCTCATGTATATATCCCATGTATATCTCATGCACATATCTTTCCACGTAGCACTTTTAATTCTTATCCCTACTTTTATTTTTTCCATGTCTATTTAAGTGTTATTTATGACACCATGTTTGCACTGAAGCACCGCAGCAATTTCCTAATGTTGTAAACCTGCTCAACATTTGGCAATAAACCCCATTCTGATTCTGATTCTGATGTTGTTGCAGTATATTAATGACTAACTAGAGCTGTTATATGAACAAAAATCTCATATCCCGATATAAGACATTAATCGTCCCGACAACGATATGTATCACAATAATTTTACATTTTCTGTAAATTCTGTGAATCTTGGGCAACTCAACTTGCGTGAAGTTTTCAGCTGGGCGTCGTGTACCAGTGTTTTGACCAATACGTGAAACTATACATAGTTAGACATAAGTTGTAATGACCGCCATTTTCTTTGAGTGTTGCGCTGCAGGGAAAAGCCTGTCCTAACGTTTGAGTCTAAGGTTTATTTTGAGCACCTGATGGCTTTTTTTTCCTTTTTTTTCCTTTTTTTTGCTTCTCATCCGTAAACTCTCTCTCCATACTCTTTCAAGTGATTCTTGCCTAGGTGGTAGAAGAGGTTTGTCATGTTCGAGTCTGAGGTGGGGACCGATTTCCTGCATAATTTGCATAGTACAGTTTTCTGGTCTGTGTCAGACTTTTCATAATCACACCGTGTCCATGATACAGAGGTAGCCCCTCGTTTCGAAATAAGGTGCTCGATTGGTTTTGACTGGTCCTTCTGTTGGTCATCATTTCAGTTTATTTTGAAAATCTCAACAGGATCTTCAGCTTTATTGTGAAAGGTTTATGTGGAAAATAAACAAGCAGATGGAGGAGCCACACACTGGGCAGTGATGTGCGATACCACTGATTTCCTTTCCGATCCGATACCAAGTAATATTCAGGGTGGTATCAACGATACTGATCCGATACCGATAATTTGTACAAAAACTTATTTTATTTATTGTATCTCAAATTATAGCATCATAATGATTACAGGACATCAGATTACTTGTTCTTATCACTTAATAATGCGGAGTTCATCATATAGAAATAAAACAACTGAAGTTGTGCGCCATTGGAACATGTTGCCTGCCTGCAGCACTAAAGGACTCCGTGAGAGACGTCTGTCTCGCCCTAGCAGCACCTGTCCCTGTCCTCCTCTTCAGTTCACTTCAACATACGCTCGTCATACTCTGTGATATGATTTACTCTGAGGTGTTTGACGAGGTTAGTGATGTTGCCACAACCATACATGCCAACCCTCCTGATTTTTCCGGGAGAATACCGAATTTCAGTGCCCCTCCCGAAAATCTCCCGGAGTCACCATTCTCCTAAATTTCTTCCGATTTTCCACCCAGACAACAAAATTGAAAAACTATATGCAGAATTCATAGCGCAACCCAGCCAGTCCAAGTCTCCAACAACGGCGGCAGCTACTTAGTTGTAATATTACTCTTATTTCTCTTTCTGGGTCGCAAAAAAACTTTTAACATATTTTCAGGTAAGAATGTAGCTGTGTTCAAATATCTGAGCCGACCGACACATCGTCTTCAAACCCCCGCCGTCTTTCGCTACTCGGGTTAAACATGATATATAAATCACTTAGATAACTTAAAAATGTTATTGTTTGGCTTCTTCAGTGTTTTATTTGTTCGTGAGTAAATCAGTTTGGCTGAGATTAAAGTTATTAGATTAAATTAAATTTAACTTTATTAATCCCTCAGGAGGGTTCCTCCGGGTTTTCACACAGCTGAATAAACGTCAAACAGAAAACTGAAAACACAAGTGTGAGACAGTCGAGAGTTTACGCCAGCGCCCGGTTATATTTTAGATACCAAGGAGCAGAGTTTCACTCCACCGAGGGAGCTCGTGACCTCCTACCCGGCTTTCTTTAGACTGCGAAGGCCGGGTTCTCAGGTGGAAGCAGCCTCTGAATTTGGACACGCCCACTGTTTCCGGCCATTTAACGTATTTTATCCGATCCGAGGTCAGTAAGCACAACCAGAATTCATACATAAGGTGCACTCCCAACTTTTGTAAAAATTAAAGGATTTTAAGTGCACCTTATAGTGTGGAAATACGGTATCATAAAAACATAATCTTTGTCAACTCTTACTTCAGCTCGTAGTGTCAACAATAATGAACGTTATCTGACAATAGCAGAGTGGTAGGAGTTCACAAATGTCAGCAAATGACAAAAAGCGGGGTTTCAGATTGAATCCAAAACAGCCTAAGATAATGATCTGTTGTCTTAAACCAGTATAATGTGACATTATACACAGGTTAATATAATGGGTCATGTTAGCTTGAATTTGGGAAGCTAGATGACTAATTTCCACTCATGTGTTTATGGTTGCTGTGTCACACCCAAGTCAAATTATATTGTCATTTTGATATTCCGATATACAACATGTAGCTGGTCTCTAAGTTGTTGCACAAAATAGATGCAATGTAGTACACAGTGCAGAATCCAGTTGTCGATGCTAGCTCCAAAATAGTACAAAAATGATCTGCGTGCTAAAACTAGCAATTGAATGCCAACTGCAGCTCACTTGGTATCTGTGGGCGTCATTAATATCAATAGTTTTGCAAAACTCTTTTAAAAATGGGTTCAATATTGACCTCACGCAGCTTTGAGAATTGTCCATAGAACCTTTCCTTTGAGGACTATAGAGTGAAACACTGACTGTATGCTTTGTCAGGCAGTGGGAGGTCAAACACAGGACTTCTATTCCTGCAGTTTCATTGATCTAGTAGCTTTCAGATCATTCCTGTACTTCAGTGCAATCAGGCCCCCTACATAGCAGAGTACAGTAATTCAAGGCTGAGAATGTTCACATACTTTCATGTAAATGGCCTTTGAAGGCCTTTACTTTTTAATTTAGGCAACGCATTGAGTTTCAAATGTGCATTGTTGAATCGATGAAAGGTTCCAATTCAGTCCTTCAGACTTCCTTCAAACCATCTAGGTTATGTCAAATCCTATCGATCTGCCCCTCTGATCCCTGTGCAAGAACTCTCTTTGTACATAGAAAAGTTTGAAATATGGGAAAAGTGAAACTTCTGTATACTTTCACATTTGTGCACTTGAAGCAAGTCACAGTCTTTAGTGGTCTGATTGTTAGAGGGAGCTTTAGATGCTCTAGAGATGATCTAAGATGTATGATCTAAGGCATTAAACCTACTGTGTGATGACTGCTGCAGTGTTTACCTGTGAGTTTACCTGGGGGAAAAGACAGTTGACTGTTTTTAATTTAGAAATGCTTTATGAGCGTATTGCCCCGAGTTCAGTATTTTTGTCAGTGAAAAATGATTAGAGGGGGAGGGGAGGGAAAAAAACCCTTTAGTTTCAGCAACCTGAGTATGAACCTGAGCATGCTGGCTCTGTCATGGCTTAATGAAACGCAGGAAGGGGAGAAAACTACTATTAACAGTCGCAGCTGTGCTTTCCCTAATGTGCAATGTCAGTGTGCTGAATGGAGACATCCCTGCTGCATTGTTTCACTCTGAGGGGAAGGAAGAACTAGTTTTATGTCGTGTGTTTCTGTGATGCAGCAGAGGCAGAATGTTTTTTGTTTGGGTTTTTTTTTTCTTCTTTTTTGTTGTGGTTTTGTGTAATTATAAAGCCGTTAAAACATAAGCTGCTCTGTGACTAGAATGGCCTTAGCAGATGGTTTAACTTGTTGAGAGATGTAGAAGGGCACAAATGTCTCTGTTTTGTTTTCACTTTCCAATCAGACTGTTTAAACTGTAAGCAGAGTGGGAAAACTCCCAAAGACTCTCAGATATCGGCACATAATTGTGGATTGTGTCCTTCTGTTTGCAGAACGTCTACCTGACTGGATATCCTAAGAATATAAATAAAAAGTCTAATCCAATGGATTAATTTAATTTGACAAAAAAACATTTTATTTTATTTTGTCCGGGTTTTTAAAAACCTATATAAGGATTTTAACGCTCGTTTTCAGGTTCCTTCTTTGGTAATAGATGGTAAAACATGTCTTGGAGTTGAACCTTGAATTGGGAGACCATTGACAGTCCCCCACATGAGCTAAGCTGATGTGTGCAGGTCACAGTATCTATTTTTGGACTGTAGAAAAAGATTCTTTAACCCCTGACTCATTACACTCCCTACATGCCCCCACCTAGCTGCTCCACTTTTAGCCCAGGCTCCTGTGAGGTGAGTGAGTCCGGGTGGGTGTATGGGCTGAAATGGGGAGGGGGTTACTTCCAGCAGGCCTTGTGGTTGGGTGGATGCCCGTACACTCTCACTTTCTCCCTTGTGGAGTCAAGTCAGTCGTGGAGCCAGGCCAAAGCAGCTGCTCAGTCAGCTAGCCTGTGGAGAAAGTGGACACTAGACCAAACTTTCCCAGCGACCGATTTTCTTGTACAGTTGGTGGAAGTGCCAGATTGAGCGGTTACCAACGCCAGGATGACTCGTGATTCGTAAGTTTCAGCCGGCCATAGCAATGGAGCCGATGTAGGATTTCGGGGTTAACCATATTAACCATTTTCTATGTCTTTACCTACAGTATTATCATCTCCAAAGCAGAGTTGGCAAGTATTTGTAGTATAGGCTCAGGGAAGTGTGATTATTGTGGAGCTCAGTCTCTCTGCCCGTCTACCTGTCTGGCTGAACCATTGCCATTTACCATGGACACTCAAAGTTCAGCTGAAACGCTCACTGCAGCTGTTATCAGCATCCACAAATTCATTCATTATTCGGAGCCCCCCCATCTAAAAAAGCTGCTCTCACCAGTTGAGGAGCTTTCCTTTTTATAGAACTGCAGTAGCTGTTAAACTCAGAGTCCAATCAGAGGGAGTTTGGCGCTCGGTTACAGGATAGGATTCATCTCTTCGTGTGATGACAGGGTACTTTTCTCCTTTGCTAGAGCTGCCGTTGTTTTTCCTAAAGGACTCTAAAAACCTCTTTGCAGGCTTGTCCTTCTTGGGTTGTTGTTAAAAATGTATGTGATGGTGACTCAGGGGGTATTTTATCTCTGTGGTGATAGTTCACCTCCTGTTGGCAAATATCTACTGTCTCATTAGTGTGAGGACTGCTGATTTGTGCCCTGTGAATCTGCTCGCCACATCATTTTATACCCTTTGTTCCACTGAGCACGTCTCCCTTCATTTTCATTTGGATGCTTGGCAGCATCAAAGTGATTTCCAAAATGTGTTTCACTGTAATAAGTGGAGGTAATGTAGCTAAATGAGTGATTTTAAACTGGTATTTTGTTCAATGTCCCCACATTCACAACACTGCAAATTTGACTTGGCATCCATCTGCAGATCACCTGCTGCCCCTTTTTTTTTTTTTTTTTTTTTTTTTTTTTTTTCTTTTTTCTAGAATGGTTCACCCAGCAACAATGACATCATTGTCCAGGCTGGACATCAGAAGCATTGCAGGTCAAATGACAGCAACGCAGAGTTATGCTCCCACCCCACACAGCACCGTGCTGTTCTGTTATGTCTGTACTTCCTAAATCACCACTGAAGGCAACAAAAGCAAACTGCTTTATCTTGGAATTTTCACAGACCATTAACAGTTTTGCTGTTAAACTCCAGATATTCATGTTGAATATATTTGCTACTTGATTATAGCCAAAAAATCATAGTCATTATAATTTTGTTCAGTAGTGTAACCTTGATTATTCAGTAACTTGACAAATGGCATTTATCTTAAAAATGTCTTTTGATATTTACTTTTTCCTTTGATGTTGATACCTTTTAACTCTTATGCCTAAAATCTTATGTGTCTAAGTTTGCAGTGACTCACTTTATCCTTTGCTGTTGCTAAACAGCTTGTAATATGCTTGAATGTCATATAGCCATTAGCTGGAGAAGGCTTGGGTCCAATATGTCAGAGTGGATGACAGCAGAATTCAAACAGAGGACTTTTACATGGTGCAAAACTGCTGAATGCTGAATCTCTTGAGTAAAACACTCAGTCGAATAGTGTTTTCTTTGTGAGGCACTTTGATCCTTTTTTCTAAAACTGGGGTTTGTGCCACAGGTTGGTGCAGAAGGTCAAGGTGCAGATGAGAATACCAAAATAATGAAAAAAAGTCCCCACCCAGCATCCGCCTTCTGCTGAACACTGTCGGTTTCAGGTTTTTCTCCTCGGTCCTCTCATGTAAAATGATCCATGTACCTTTCAGTGTACCTGAAAACATCCTGGGAGAGGTATGCAAGGACAAAGGCTGGTTTTTCTTCAGCTGTATTCCACTCAGTTTTGCCGTCTGTGCAGTAATGCGAAGCTATCTGTGTACTGCAGGCAGTGTTCTCACACCCTGTGTGCTGTGAGAACCGTGACAATACTCGTATATTGTCTGGGATTAAATGGACCACTGATATCACTAGTTTGTCTTGTGGACAGACCTCCTTAGCAGTCTTAGCGTACCTGCCTGCCACTTGATCTGCAGCTTATTAGCCATTCATATCCCTTGAGAGACATGCATGTCTGTGTTTCAGCAGCAGGGTGTGTGGGGTTTTTTGTTTTTGTTTTTGTTTTGGGTCCTTTTCCCAAATTACACGAAACTGCTTGATTGGGAGGCACTTGCTTTGGCTCAGCACAAGAGGTTTCCACCATGATCCAGCTTTCTTGTCTTTTCTCTTGCTATATTTCTGCCCCTCTAGTCTGTCACCCTCCCTGATGTTCCTGGGAAACTGTTTGGTACCACATTAATTCATCTTCCTCTTTACTAATCAGTAGTCTTTACAAAGCTGACTCAGTCACTCATGACAATATTGTTTGTAACTTTGTCTGTCATAATACAGAAACAAAGACTGTTGGCCAAGCAGAGACTAGCAGCCATGTAATTTTTAATTTTCTTTGACAGTGTGTACTCAGTTACCGTGACACTTTGATTGTCCCACACACCAAGTCAACTAAACTTAGTAGTTCATGTTAGAGATTTTCTTGGAAAAACAAAACCAACAGTAGTAAAATATTTGATCAACTTCATGTAATCGTCAAAGTTTAAATTTTGTTGCTTTCAGCTAAAGTTCTTAACTTCAGTGGTTTGTTTCCAAGCCGTACCAAATGCTCCTTTTATTTAAACTTTTTCATGAAGTATAACGGGGGTGTCTGTCCCTCAAGCCATCCCTGCCTCTCACTTTGTTTCCAGAGCGTTCAGCCTTAGCTGTCACTATGATACACTCATTTCAAATCTATTTTCTAATTTTCCATCCTGCTCTCTCTAAAGAAAATCTTCCACTCTGTCACCTTCAGCTTCTCTTGTCTTTTTGTTAGTGCCATTATACAAGGTCTCACTACCATAAACTAACTCTACTTCTGTTTTGTCGCTGTTGCACCGGTCTCCCTGTCATTTACATATATGTATTCTGTCGTGCTTCCACTGACTTTCATTCCTCTTCTCTCCAGAGCATACCTCCACCTCTCCAGGCTTTCTTCCACCTGCTCCCTACTCTGTCTACAGAGCAGCGTTGTCATGAACATAATATTCCATGTAGACTCCTGTCTGACTTTATCTGTTTTGCTGTCCATCACCATTGTAAGAAGCTGTTGATTCCTGATGTAATCTCACCCCCCCCACCTTGAAACCATCTGTCACTCCTGCTGTAGACATCGTCTTCTGTCATCATACATGCCCTGCACCACCTGCACATAGTTTGCTGCCACTTCTGACTCATCCACAGTTCCTCTCTTTACTCCCTTTCATTGTGTAGTGAATCACTTTTATCCATCTGTAATTACTACAGCACTTCTGATACAACACACTATAGAGAAGGCCATGCATCTTCCCACTCTACAAGATTGTGTTAAACAATCTATTGCCCTCTCTCATACACACCTCTGTACCTCCACAGGTATGTTGTCTGTACCACCTGCTTCCACTCATCATCCTCATCACCACTTTTCTTTTTTCTTTTTTTTACTGACATTCCTTTTCTTATGTGCTTCTCAGCACACTGTCTTCACTTGTTAGTACATCTCCATCACTAACCTTAATCTGCTGTACATCCTTTCCAGCTCGATCTCTCTCCCTATCCCCTTACTCCAAATCCTTTTCTCCTTCCTTAGTGTTCAGCTTCACATACAACTCACTGTAAGCCTTGTCCTGTGCACTATAACAAGTCCCATTCAGACTACACATACAGCGAATCATACAAATGTAGGTATTGGGCTCAGAAGGCCAGTCATACCTCACTAAAAGCATTTGGAGTTTAGGTGTGACTCCATTAAGTTAAAGCAAGTGTTCATGACTTCATAAGAAAATTCCTGATGTGAAATGGGAGACTGGGGCTGTAGAATGATCCATAAAATATTGTGTTATGGTTAATTTGAAGCTTTACTGTCCAAAATTTTCAGTCTCAAATGTCCTGCCTTGATCTCTCGGTAATCCCAAAACTGACTTCTTCTAGGAGCTTTAGTCACCAATTGAACTATTTTGAACATGGCAGTCTGCTATGAACGAAATCTCTCCAATACTCCTATAATACTCCTACATATGACAGTTTCAGAAAATTCAATTCAATTTTATTTATACAGCACCAAATCCCAACAACGGTCGCCTCAAGGTGCTTTATCTTGTAAGGACCCTACAATAATACATACAGAGAAAAACCCAACAATCATATGACACCCCTTTGGCGACAGTGGGAAGGAAAAACTCCCTTTTAACAGGAAAAAAACCTCTAGCAGAACCAGGATCGGTGAGGGGCAGGCATCTGCAGCAACCGATTGGGGAGAGAAAAGGAAGATGGGACAAAAGACATCCTGTGGAAGAGAGCCAGAGATTAATAACAAGTATGTTATTAAGAGGTCTATTAATACATAGTGAGCAAAGAAGAAACACTTAGTGCATCATGGGAATCCCCCATCAGCCTATACCTATTGCAGTATAACTGGAGAGATAGATATATACATACACAAAAACAATTAAAGCTCCCTTTCTTCCTCATGCTCCTCTCCTCTTAGTCAGCTATAGTTTTTTTCCCCCCTCTCTTGCCTGCTGAGGCAAAAAGTACTGCTGACCAGCCTGATGATGTCATCCTCGTCCCTCAGTAACACACGGACACACACCCACATTAGGAAGAGGAGGCTGTTTGTTGAGTGTAACTAGAGAGGAGGGCTGTTTCAGCACCAGCAGGAGAACTGCTACGATTGATACTGTACTTTTGATCATGTAATCTCCAGATTGGATTCATTTAAATTAGAAGTAGAAAGTAAATACTTATATTTGATGAAAACCCTGCTTTATTTGTCCATATTGAAGATGGGCTTAACTCATGTTACTTTAACTTGTTTAACTTTTTAACTTGTTTAACTTTAACTTACTTTAACATGTTACTTTAACATGTTACTTTAACTCATGTTACTTTCAACAAATACATTTTCTGGAATCATTGCTGGATCATGTCACAACCTCTAAATATTAATTTCTAACATCAAAGGGAGGAGGACTTCTCTCCAGAGTATAGCTAATGATTAGAAATAAGTAAAAGTACCATCTAATTCTGTGATTTGACTGATTTTATACTTTTTTTTTTTTTTTTTTTGTTCTATTTCTTTGTAAAAGCCAAGGTAAATCATGCAGCTTTGGGGGATTTAATACTGGACATTTGCAAACAATAGAGGTCTTAATTCTTAATTTCATTTTCTACTGCCATTTATCCACCCCTGACTCATCGTTACTCTGCTCTGAGGAAACACTAGCTGCTCTGTTAAAATGTGTCACTGTGACCTGTGCCTCGACTCACAGGTGTCTCTACAATGTGTAAAGCTGGTGTGACTGAAACTTGACTTGTACTCTGTTGTGGACATAGACAGCTTAGTAGTCATTCTGGTTATACTACTTGTGCATGAATTACGTTGCCTTTCACACATGTATAATTGATGCATTGTAATTTAAGCTCTCCAGGAACAAACCCGCACAGTCATAAAAAACACCCTGCTTATGAAAAATGCTTATGACAGAAAATTTAAAAAGGAAAATGAGACTGGGCAAAAGCAGTTCAACGATTTTGTCGTAGTTAATGTTGAATAGTTTATCCACTAGAGGGCATTCGGTGGTATTTCAAACATCGCTACAACAACCAGCTGATCAGAGCAGTAAATGAGTAATCCACGACTTGTTGTATCAGTAACACAAGTTTATTTTTAAACATTGAAAATCTCATATTATCCCAGACGAACTACAGCTAACAAATGTTGGGCAAATCTCTTTGTGTTGTGTGCCTGGTTACATCAGCTGGTATAACCGGTATTTTGACATCTCCAAATACTGGTATCTCTATCAGCCTTAGAAATCCTGCATCAGCTGGGCTCTGTTGATGACTGCTAAATATTTGTCTTCATTACTCACTCTTCTTGTATTAAATGTAAGACTTTGTGAAACTGACACTGTGGAAGCCGTTGTGGTGTAGCTATAGTTTGGGAGTTTTGTGGTATACAATCTGTTAGCATTGTTCTTTTCAGTGTATACAGTACAATGTGTGCACGTCGCAGTTTTATTTAGCTTTTGAAATAACTGTGTGGGACGTAGCTTGCGGTTTATGAGCTGTGTGTATGTTTGTCTGTGGCATTTGAGCCACCTGTACTCGGCAGCCTCCTGCGGTGACACAACCTGAAATGGCATCAGGCCTCGGGGGAGACGAGATGTGCTGCTCACTTCATCTCTTTCTTCTCCTTCTCTCTTTCTATTAGTAGAGCTATTTGCAGCATTTCTTTATTTTTCAGAGCTTACACTGCTCCTCTTTTCACCTTTTCCCGTTTCCCTGGATCCCAGTATTACTAAAGGTTCTATACAAATAAAGTCTTAAAAGGCACATTATGCTTTTCCATATTTTTTGTCCATTGTTGGCATGGTGGATGCTCATATTAAGTTGGCTGAAGTTTCAGCATGTATACAGGTTATCCATGTGAGCCAAAAGCTCAGGCTTCAGAGTTGTTGTTTTTTTTTTTTTGTTTTTTTTTAAAATTTATTTATGTCTTCTCTACTTCTGGCTGTGATATTATAGAGAGGGATATCCCTACTATGGTCATCTCAGGCATGCAGCCACAGCTTTGAGAACAGCAGTCCCACCCACCTGCTGTTTAATCTTTCAATTTGTGAAACAGTGAATCATAATCGGGTAATGTAAAGGCAGAGGTACTGCACCAAGACGCAGTTTAAGATAAATACATGGGAAAAAGCTGAACTGCCAGTCATTCAAAGCTAATTAACTGGAGTCGAAATATAAAACTGCGGCGATGGAAATGACCAGAACAGGTGCCCTAAACAAGGTTTCCACACTTGCTGCACATCTATAAGCCTCTTGGCAACCCACCTCCACCCCTCCTCCTCCTTTATGCTGATATGACTGTTGTTTAAAGGCGTATCTGTTGTTGTTGCCTACGCTGTTCAGTGCTGGGTTTTGCTGCTGTTTTCTGTTCTCTGGAAGTTTTTGTAAACACACAGTTTGGAGTGTTTCTGAACAAAATAACCTGGCCTCTTTTGTAATTCTGAGGGTGTTGTTAATTGCCAAATTACAACCCTGGATGTTTTCAAAGTCACTACTGGCTGTAGTGATCAGCCAAAGTCATTTGTAACGGGTGTTCAGATAGAAATAACTGATAGCTTATTACAGGTGCCTCACACTGTCCTCTTCCTCCTCCTCACCCCTCCCAAATGGATTGTAATAGCTTGTGATGTGTGAGCGTGGTTTCGGCAGCTTTTGACTCAGTGCTTAAGTGGAGTGTGACAAACTGCTCTCTGCATAGACCTTTCATTCGTCAAGTCCCGTTTTCCAGGGCACATGCTACCTCTCTCTTTAATAGTTCTGTCTTACACTGGCAGCTGTACTTTATGGACGAACCGGAATTTTAACGTAATTATATACATCTTCATATTTATTTATTTTTTAATCTAAAGCTGTATATCGGACTTTATAAATGAGACAATGACAGCGTATGTTTGTATGCCTGTGTTGTGTTGAAGTGCTCAGTTTTTCAGTGTTGCCTCAGTGTCTGATTTCATGTGCTGAACCAAAGCGCATATATGCATCTCCTCCAGCTCTTGTTGTTCCGACCTCCAAGAGTACAGTCTGCCCTTGGAACCCTGTGTATTTTGTGTTTGTGTGTCTGTCTCAGTGTATTTTTTATACATTCTGTGTCCTGCCCTGAAAGCACATGTCAGCCCTTCTGCGCTGATAGAAATTCGCTGCTTTATTGAGGCTGATTTAGTGCCTGTCAAGCCAGCTGTCCAATGGGAAATAATTTTAAAAAAGTCCTTTATTTTCAGCTCTTGTAGTATTTACATCCACTTTTGAATTAGTTTGTAGCCTTCAGGGTGAAGCACGACTCTAATTTTAACCCTGAAAAAAAGGAAAATGTGTTCAAGTCGATCATTTATCACGACAGCTGCACAGGAAGACACATCTTCAGGACTGGAAAAGGCACTGTCAATCATGTATAGTAGAAATACATTGATACATTTGTTTAAAATGGAAAAAAGGCAGAGGTTGTTTTTCTTGTTTATATTCATTTACAGTCTGTTCCTAAGGAAAATAAAGAATTTTTCCAATAAAGATATGTGTGATGAAAGGCACATATCTATCTCTAAATGAGCATGAAATCGGCCCTGCAAATTTATGAAACTCAATTCTAGACATAAATGCCCCAAATTGATTGGACACTGAAGGTGGTGAAAGGTTCAGTTTCCAGCTGTAAACTACTTGATAAGTTAATTTGGTTGGCATGTTTGTCCGATGGTTAGTACTGTCACTTCACTGCAAAATGATTCCTAGTTCAAAGCTGGGGCTTTTCTGGCAGGAGGTTGCGTGCTGTGAATCTGCTCTACTACTCCTTTTAATACTCGTAACAAAACAGGGGGAAAAAAAAAAAAAAGACTCCCAAATTCCCAATTTAACATAAAAGTTGGCATAGCAACCAATACAACCTGGTACAGGCTGCAGAACAGCGAATCGCAGCACAGCAGGAAAGCCCAAATGTCGGCTGAAAATTCCCCCCCCCCCCAGTATATACAGATTCTACTTCACATGAGCCTTTATAGAAAGCTGTCGCATGTTCCATCCAATATTATGTTTGATTAGGAGCGCCAATGCGGGTCATTTTGACTTGTTAGGTAGATTCATAACGTATGTGTGTTGATGTTACATTGTTCGGCACAATGCCAGCTGATGATAGCTGAAAGTGAAAGAAAGGATTTTAGCTGTGCCGAAGCAGGCCAGGACACTGAATAAAGAAATGAAGAACTTTGCGTGGTCGCTGCGAATGTTTGCCTCCTGTGACAACAGAGATGGAAATATTCGACTATCCTTATTCCACTTCCGCCATACATCACTACATCTGGCTGCTCACTCCCTTTAGTCTATTTATTTAGGAGAGTGACAGAGCAGAGTTGGGTGGGTGGGTATATGGTGAGAGAGGGAGTGTGTGGATGGTCACAGCGATAAAGTAGAGAGGGAGGGGAGGGGTAGATGAAAGAAGGGGTGATCAAGTGAGAGACAAAAGGTATGAGAGAGATGTAGCAGAAGCGGCGAGGGGAAGGAGAGCGACAGATGTAAAGGATACCTCCCTTCATGCCCCAGCCCCCGCTTGCAACCTCCTGAGTTGAGCCGCTGTGAACTGCTGGATCCCGCCGTGTGGATTTCTCCACAGCAGCGTCTTCCACAGGAGCGCAGGAGTGGGCTGTGCAGGAGCCTGTTGCCTGGATACCTCTGCTGTCGCCACGGCGGCGAAAAGCCAAGACCGAAGCGTGCGCGTATTTGCTGGCTGGTGCCGCTGCCATGGGAAAAACACAGCTGGCTGACTGTTTAGACGGTTCCCTCGCTTGCAGACTTGCTGGCTGACTTGCTGTCGTCGCATGTACGCATAAGGAAAGAATCACCCTGAGAAGGGGGCTTTAAAGAGAAGGGGGAGGGGGGTGGCTGGCACCCTGCTTTGCATGATGAAGAGAGCTGTTTGGTAGCAGGGATATTACTTTGGCAAAATTGAAGCAACTGCAACAAGAGCCGGAAAGGGCTGGTAGGGGAGAAGTCACGCTTGGGGCTGGCTGAGTTACTTAAGCAGGAAGGCTGTGGGCAGCTATGCAGATCCAGTCTTCTGGTCCACAGTCCAAAGCCTCCAGCTTCATCCTCAGTCAGAGATGTGTACTGGCCTCCAAAATGGAACTCCACCGGTACGTATCTGTTGTCACAGACTTAGTCCTGCTGCTTTTGTGCTCTTTCTATAGGAACCTTAAACGGAAACTGCTGCTCACTTTTGATCGATGGGAAGAGAATGCCTCATGCTTCACCAGTGACAATTGTTGTTGATTTGGTGTGCTCTTATCAAGTTATCTAGTCAATTTCAGAATTAGGATCATGAACCAAAATCTGACATACTGAACACTTCAGCATGATTACAAATGATCAAATGAAACTTTTAACCCAGATTTATGTCTGTTGGAAAACTAGGTGTAGGTAAAGGGGGGCAGTAGTGCTCATTTCCAACTCTATATATTTCTGACTCTACTCTCTTTGCATGATTCACAGTACACCGAATCATTTTTAACTTACAATGGCCCTTGCAGCCTCTCACTTCATCCATAAGCCACCATCTGTTTAAGCTAGCCGTCTGTTATTTTGGGCCCTTCGCTTCCACAAACAGAAACTGAAACTGTTCAGGAATTGATCCTTTGTGCAGACTTCTTTAAAGTTTTAAGAAATGGTTGGCACAGACTGAAGGCATGACAAGGACTTTAATTTACATGTCATGTAGAGCATAAAGCTACGGTTCTGGTTTTCTGTAACTATCAAGAGAAGATAATTGATTAGTATTAGCTTCATTGTGGATGTATTGTACTAATGGATGCTAGTGTTGTACGTGCTTGTCCCCCTAAATAATTGTGATCATTTGTTTTTGCTGCATTCACAATAAATGTGATGCATAGAGTTTTAAACCCTGAATTGGTGAATAATGGCGACCTGTGTAAAGTCTGATGCCCTTCTTTTTTTAAAACCAGCTGTTTAAATCCACATGCAGAAGGTCTGGTTTTGTTATTTTGGGCAGTTTGTTTTCGAATCTCAGTTTGTCGGAGTGTGTTCGAGTCAACTCTGAGTTGACTGAAGGATTTTCTGTTCTCATGCCTGTGTGCCTTCTTCCCCAAGGGCTTGGTTGGATCCAAGTAGCTACATTGGTGATTTAGCAGTTGCAATGTGATGTTAAACATGAAGACTCTGTTTATTTATTGATGATTGTTTGCTAAAATGTCAGACAACATTTGAGTTTGGCTCAGTAGCACGAATGTTATGTTCACTTGGATTTTTTTTGTATGTTTTCATGGAATGAAATGAAGATTTATTTATTTTAAAGTTGGGGAAACAAAATGAAGGAATTAAACCGAATGTACTCAAATTGCCTAATGGACCAAGGGATCCAGATATGGACCATATAACTCAACAAACAGGGCTGGGATAATAACCTATAGTTGACCTTTTACTTTACAAGCCTTCAAGTCAGAACAAAGGTCATTTTGACCAGCCATAGTGAGCTTGTGAGTAGGTGATTGGGAGGAGAGCTGATTGAAACCTGGCTCTGTATGTTAATGTTAAAACTAAGCCTGTTTAGAGAGCTTAGCATGATTACTGCAGATGCTGAATTTCTTTAAGTTTCTGTGTTATTTCATGGTCCTCATGAGCATCTTCTCCATTCACATGCCATGTTATTAAGAAATTAATAGTGATCTTTTAGTCTGGATAATTTTGCAAAAAATAAGATTATTACATTTGAAATATTTTACACTCTGAACTATGACTCTGTTCTGGGATTTCCAAGTACATGCAGAATATGCATGAACAGCAGGAGCCTGTGTGGAGGTGACCTGCAGAGTTGCTTTGTAATTTTGGAACCTGCTGAGATTTGCTAATAGGTTTTCTGGAAAGGGATCATATGAGGCACTAAGTCTTAATTGGCAGTGAGATCGGATAATCTGCTGGGATTGAGTTTGACCCTAACTCTGAATTAGACAGATTATACTTGGTTTTGTTTGCTTTGTCACTTCAAAGGAGTCAGACTTTCTTGTATGTTTTCAAGTTGTCTTGAGCATTAGATCTTCAGACTTTCTGACAGTCTTTCAAAGTTTCCAAGGCATAGTGCATAACTGCCTTATGTCCAGCTTCGCCTAAACAAAGGGTGCTCTGTGGCTTTTAAACCAGTCCTGTGGGAGTATTTGGCAAAGAAACAGAAGGAGGTATTTTATGAACTTTGTGGACATTAAACCAGAATTGTGATGTGACTGTTGCTGAACCAGACCTTTGCAGTTTTGCACCTGAAGGCTGCAGTTGTTTATTTCAGTGGTTTAAGAGGAGTGAAAGCTGAGTTCAGTGCAGACTTGCTCTGCCATCAATGTGTCCCCTGTCCATGTGTGAATAGAACTGTGATTGGACCCTTGTAAAATGTGCCAGGCACCCAGTTAGGCCGCAGTCTGAACCCTAAACTACCTGTAAAAACCACTAGATATAAGTGATATACAGCAACTTGAACAAACACCTTGGAGAACTCGATATCTGGATTGGGTTATGTTCAATAGTGCATACTTGAAACAGCCTGTTTTCTGCCAAGTGTAAAATTTCTGTCTGTCTATTTGCTGTGTCCTTACTAATAGGTCAGCCAAATGTGTCTGAGCGTTGTTCTTTGACTGTAATGTAGCCCATTTGAAAAAGTGTGCGGTTTAATTTAAGGAAAGGTCAAAATGGGCTTGTTGAGGGGATGACACTGAAAAGGATGAGCCACTAATAAAAGATGTCCGTGTTTGTGTGGTGGGATGAGGATTGGTGCCACCTGTGGCCGAAGCCTCTGAGGATCACGCTCTTCAGTCAGCTAATGGTTTCTGTGAGTGACTTACACAAAGCCTAATTGAATCCAAAAGGATTCAGTGGACCTGGCCTTAGAACTCATTAAATAAGACTGGAACTTGAATAGTCCAGTCAGGGGTTCAGGTAATTAGCAGATGATAATGTTTTACATCTTTAGGTGACTTGGAAATAATCAAGGGAGTGACGACACTAGTTGTATTGTAACATAGCTTTAAAATGGAATAAAAGAAGTTTGTTTTAACAGTCATTAACGGTAACAACATTTTCTGTGATTAGCTGTGTAATGACCATGAGATAAAATGCGTAGGCCTGGTTCTGGCAGCCAGTGCGGTGTGGAACATCTGATAGGTCTTGTGACTTTAAACTGTGTTGGCTAGAAATAAATTTGGATGTTGGAGTTGGATTACTGACATGTTTTGTTATTTAGCCTAGTTGGACATCTTAAACTACTTAAAACAAAGTGTAGCTCAACCTTTTCGAGTCTTCTTTGAGCATGTTTAGGTGAATTGTTACGAGTTGAAACTGCTGGAAAAGTTTGTACAAGATGCTGAACCCTGCATCAATGTGTGTGTCTGCAAATGTTAAAAAGCACTTAGGCATAGATAAAAGCACTGTTTGATTAGATGACTGAGACATACTCAAAATAGAAAAGGAGTAGCAGAAAGCACTTTATATGTTGCAGTCCATTTACCATTATACCAAGACAGCTAAAAATGGAGTTGTAAGAACTACAATAGTACTCAGATGCTGCAGTTTATTCCCAGAAAGGGGCTGGCGCTTGTAACGGCTACTAGAACTATGGAGATATTCTCGTGGCCCAAAACCACCTTGCATTAACCATGGGATTTTAAAGCTCTGGCTCATTTGTAGATATTTAAAAATAAGGGTTATGTTGCCTTCCTGGGGTATTTTTCAGTCTTGCTGTTCCTTGAGGAGCTTTTTCTCCAGTTTCTCATTGCTAATTTAGAGTAGTAAGTAGGGCTGCACGATTAATCGTTAGAAAATCGCGATCTCGATTCATACTTATGTGCGATCTCATTTCCAAATGACAACGATTTAAAAAAACAAAAAACAAAAACAAACAAACAACAACAAAAAAACCCGACGACGACGATTGTACCGCATTTTGATCCGGGACGTAATGTGCATGAAAACAAGCGCTCACTCTTTCTGCTCAACAAATGACAAGGGCGGAGCCTTATGCCACGTGATACAGAAGCTGTGCCGTGTGATGCTAAAATTAGCAGGGAAAAAACAATGGAGAGCACGTCAGGGATGACGAGAAAGTGACAGGAGAAAATCCGTCCCGGTCAACCACCCAAACATCAATAACGGGAACCTTATACAGCGCTTCCCTATGAACGTCGAACTCCCGCAGGCACAAAGAAATTACGGAGGCTATCACTTATCACCTGACCAAAGATATGGCTCCCATCAACACTGTGCAAAACGAGGGATTTAGGAAAATGATCAACACCCTAGACAAACGCTACACAGTGCCGTCCCGCAACTATTTTTCTGTTGTTGCACTACCTGCTCTATACACGCAGTGTCGAGCAATGGTGGAGACGGAATTTCAAGCAGTACAACATTTTGCGGCAACGACAAAATGTGAGACATTTATTGTTTTTCAGAATCAGAATCAGAAACTTTATTGTCATTGTCACGAGAACAACGAAATGAAGAATGGTCCCCGATCATTGCATCATCCCTAGCAATATCAAAATATAAATAAAACAATAAAATTCAATAAATAAAATAGAATACTTAAAATACTAATAAGATGTAACAGTAAAACATTCACATACATTCCCACACACATGCTTCAGGCCGTGCATAGATTAACACAAGAGTGGCGTGATGGACATTTTTTTGTAGTATTCAGATGTGTTATTGCTATTTATGTTTATTTATTGTTTTTATGTTCAGTTTCAACTGTTACGAAGTTGATGTGCAGTTAATAATTGCAATAAATATTTATACTGGAAAAGAAAATCGTGAGAGAATCGTGATCTCAATTCTAAGCCAAAAAATCGTGATTCTCATTTTATGCAAAATCGTGCAGCCCTAGTAGTAAGCCTGTCATTTTAGTCAGTTTTTCAGTAGTGGGTTTATAAACCCTTTCTAGGATTTACAACATCTATAAATGACGAGTGTAACTCTTTATTGATTCCTGCTTAAATTACTGGCCAGACGCTGACCTTTGCTTGCTCAATTTCTGAATGTTGCTGTGGCTGTTCATATCTGGCTGCAGGGCTAGTGCAGTCTAGCTGCCCCACACGCACACCATCATTGTGGGCTGTACTGGGTTATATATAGTCACTAGTAGTGATGGCTCCTTTGTCACACACCAGGTGTTTTTACAGCTATCATGCCACATGGTGGTCCTCTCCTGATCCATCTCTTTCTTTCCTCATCTAGTAGAGTGGATGACTCACACTTAAGAGCAGAGGGTATTTTCTCATTGCTCTATGATAGTGTGTGTGTGTGTGTGTGTGTGTGTGTGTGTGTGTGTGTGTGTGTGTGTGGACCCATGCTTACTTTACAAATATCAAATCTGTGGGTATTGATTATTCTAATTGATTAACAAGGTTTCACAAGTCGAATTCGGTTTTTCCTCTGAACGCTGACTGATATGATAAAGGGTTTCCATGTTGCCATTAAATTTGATGTATTGATTCAAGGTTGAATCTCATTTATGAAACATGCTGAATGGTTTCAGAAAAATGTCATGACGTCATATCAGGTAGCTGACGTTCTCCTGTTTGGCGTTTCCTGTTTAAAAGGTGGGTGTAATACAAAGTACATCTGATGGATCACCTTTATTGTCTGATATAAGCACAGTTGTTTAGGAGAAGTGAGGTGGACTGAATGTGTGTGAACATCGTCAGTTCCTGCTCTTGTTTGTTTGCAGCTTCATGTCAAAAGTCTTTGGTGCAAATATGATGTGGAGCAAATCCATTCTGAAAATTATTTGACTTCTTGTCTAGATTAGGGTGATTTAGGTTTTTGGACATATTCAGATACCCCCGAGAGTCTGGAGTCCACTGGAATCTCTTAATTTTCTCTTCCTCTAAACACTGGTACTGTAACTGCGCCCAGTGGTTGAACAGGATCTTTCTCTTGTCTGCGGGCCTCCGTCTTCCCTCCCTGTCTGCTCCTGATCACTTCCATATGAGCTAGGAGCTCTCTGCTCCACACTGTAGTCGATGGCTGACTAATAAAATAGAAAAGAGAATGAGAGGGAGAGGGAGAGAGATGGATGAGGAAAGAGGGTTTAGATGAGGGCAGCAAGAGATTGAGTTAGTGGGACAGAAAGTTAGAAAGCGAGTTTAAAAAGAAAACAAACAAAACAAAAAAACCCAACAACAACACGGTGAGCTAAAAGTTAGTCCAGGCTGCTGAGTGAAAAGGAAGGATGCAGATGTGGCTGGGATGCTCCCTAGAGCCCCTTTACACTGAACTCCTTCCTTCTGTCTATAGCCAGCTGCACTTCTGCCTTAACAACCTTCATGGCTTTCCCAATCCCAGTATACCTCTGTCTTTTATTCTTCTCCTCATGTGCATTTTCGCAGCGGGGACTCCCGCTGGATTCCACACCCAAGCTTGGAAAAGCTTTCCCTAACATTCATTTTGGTTCAGCTTGCAAGTTTTGTTTCAGCTTCACAGGATTTATCATCCTCCCCCACCTTGAAAACGGCTGACTCTGGCTTTTCAGAGCAGAGCCTCAGTTTATTGTCAGCCAAATGGGGCAAACTGTAGAGAGCAAGTCAGTTTAAAGAGAGAGGAGGAGGCAGAATGAAGAAATGCCTCTGTTGTGAGTCATGTTAATGAATCTATTCTGAGAAGTGTGTGTGTTTGTGTTTGTCAGGGGCACCCTTTTGTTAATTTGTCTCTTGAAGGCTGATTGAGTCTGAGTAGCTAAGTGTAGTCTCAATGATTATACATCTGTTCAGGCCAAAAAATACCACTGAGAGTTTAATGAAATTAACCTCATTGGTGTAACTCGGAAATTAATGAACACTGTAAACAAACAGTCATTGTATATCAGCAAGGTATCATTAATGAGGAAATCTGAATTTTATATCAGACCAGTGAAGTGGAATGTTCGATAAGAGCAGCTGTATAAAAACTGCAGCCACTGCAAACTTCCACTCTCCATCTCTCACATTGATCAACCATAACACTATGAACTATTGATAGGTGAAGTGAATAACACTAATCGTCTCTTCATCATGGGAACTGTTAGTGGGTGGGATGTATCAGGGAGCATTTTGTTCTCAAAGTTGATGTGTTAAGTGGAGGAAACATGGACAAACGTAAGGATTGAGTGAATCTGACAATGGCCAGAATGTGATCGTTGTTGTCTCCTAAACTGCAGCTCTTCTGCAGTTTAGGCAATCGAGCATCTGTGGGATGATGAACTACAGCTCCACTGTGTTGGACTTGGTGATAGTGATGTAGTTGCTATTCTTTGGTGAGCCTGGTGTGGCACTACATAATTAGTTCTCCACTTACTGCTGGGACATGACCAGAACTTTTATGTGCATTAAAGTCATATCTTCAGCATAACCATGTATAATATCCACAAAACTTAAAAAGAGGTTATACACACACAATACGGTAATATTATGTTGAAGCACAGTATGTATCACTCCGCGAAGGCTCCTGCCTACGATTCAATTCAATTCAATTTTATTTATATAGCGCCAAATCACAACAAAAGTCGCCTCAAGGCGCTTCATAGATACAGAGAAAAACCCAACAATCATATGACCCCCTATGAGCAAGCACTTTGGCGACAGTGGGAAGGAAAAACTCCCTTTTAACAGGAAGAAACCTCGGCAGAACCAGGCTCAGGGAGGGGCGGCCATCTGCTGCGACCGGTTGGGGTGAGAGAAGGAAGACAGGATAAAGACATGCTGTGGAAGAGAGACAGAGGTTAATAACAGATATGATTCAATGCAGAGAGGTCTGTTAATACATAGTGAGTGAGAAAGGTGACTGGAAAGGAAAAACTCAATGCATCATGGGAATCCCCCGGCAGCCTACGTCTATTGCAGCATAACTAAGGGAGGATTCAGGGTCACCTGGTCCAGCCCTAACTATATGCTTTAGCAAAAAGGAAAGTTTTAAGCCTAATCTTAAAAGTAGAGATAGTGTCTGTCTCCCGAATCCAAACTGGAAGCTGGTTCCACAGAAGAGGGGCCTGAAAACTGAAGGCTCTCCCTCCCATTCTACTTTTAAATACTCTAGGAACAACAAGTAGGCCTGCAGAGCGAGAGCGAAGTGCTCTAATAGGGTGATATGGTACTACAAGGTCATTGAGATAAGATGGGGCCTGATTATTTAAGACCTTGTATGTGAGGAGCAGGATTTTGAATTCAATTCTGGATTTAACAGGAAGCCAATGAAGGGAAGCCAAAACAGGAGAAATATGCTCTCTCTTTCTAGTCCCTGTCAGGACTCTTGCTGCAGCATTTTGGATTAGCTGAAGGCTTTTCAGCGAGTTTTTTGGACATCCTGATAATAATGAATTACAGTGTCCAGCCTGGAAGTAATAAATGCATGAACTAGTTTTTCAGCGTCACTCTGAGACAGGATATTTCTAATTTTAGAGATGTTGCGCAAATGGAAGAAACGCAGTCTTACATATTTGTTTAATATGTGCGTTGAAGGACATGTCCTGGTCAAAAATGACTCCAAGGTTCCTCACAGCGTTACTGGAGGCCAAGGTAATGCCATCCAGAGTAAGAATCTGGTTAGATACCATATTTCTAAGCTTTTCAGGGCCGAGTACAATAACCTCAGTTTTATCTGAATTAAGAAGCAGAAAGTTAGCGGCCATCCAGGTCTTTATGTCTTTAAGACATTCCTGCAGTTTAACTAATTGGTGTGTGTTATCTGGCTTCATGGACAGATAGAGCTGGGTGTCATCAGCATAGCAGTGAAAATGTATGCTATGTCTTCTAATGATACTGCCTAAGGGAAGCATGTATAATGTAAACAGAATTAGAACGATAGCCGCAATGCTCTGACAATCCATCAAGCGGTGCGGGTTTGTAGCTTAGCAAAGTCATACTAAAACATTTGACAGATTTTCGAGCGCCGTGTATGACATAAAATCGTTTCGAGGTCAGTAAACACAACCCGAATTCATACATAAGCCCCACGGGATTATAAGAGGCTCTGTCGATTTTTCAGAAAAATCAAAGGATTGATTTTAAGTGTGCCGTGTTTTCCAAAACACACGGTAATAATGACGGCCCGCTAGCATGCTCTACCAAAAATAGTGCTTTTGTTGTGTATCTGACAGACGAAAGCTAAACCAGCTCCACACCACTGAAGTTGCAGCATTTTTACAAACCAATTCTGGTTCATCCGTTCCATTCAACGATCCGCTTTCGCTCTTCTCATTCTCTGTCGCCACCATGCTTTTTTTCGCCATGTGCATATGAAAACAAAGGCACTGCGCATGCGCGTTTTACCCATATTCTATCGCGATATTTCATTTTCTTATCATTGCCCAACATTATACCTGTATTACTGGAACGGTATGATACGGCCCAGCCCTACTGTGAAGAGATCACCACACTGATACCACAGTAATACTCCACATATGGTGAATCATAAGGCTCTGTATAGCTGGCACAATGACACAAATGAATTCATCACTCAGCTCCTGGCTTTGTCAGACTGGCAGACGCACTGAATGAGATTTTTAGTTTGGCCATTTTTGGGTTTTTTCTATATTTAGATTAGTCACTCGGCTGCTTACATAACGCTGGCCCATCAGCTGTGGAAAAAGTCGCAGTTTCCAGCCATAGTAGTGATGGACTGAGTCAGTAATTTTCAGGTAATCAGAAATTTGACTTGCTCCAGTCTTCAGTACCTTAGTTCAACAACCATGGGTTAGAAGGAGCCAAATCAGTGATTCCCTTTTGCTTTTATCTTCTACTTCTCTCCTCTGCACTCCTTTGCTCTCTGTAAACCCACAGTACCTCACCCACCCCAATCCTGGCAGGATGTGACATCATGGCAGTGAATACCCTGGAGCTGTTCTGTTCCTCTTTGAAGTCAGAACTGCTCCAAACTCAGAGCTTCATTAACATTAATGAAGGAGATGAAAATATTCTCATTTCATTTCCCATTCTCTCCATTTCTATTTTTGTCAGATCTGCACATTTGTCCTCTGTGTGTGTGTGTCGGTGTGTGTGTTGATGTGTCACTATTCGCTTTTCCTTTTAACAGGGAAATAGTATCCACATATATGTAAAACTGTTGTTTGTCTGTAAGAGCATTCAGATTTTTAGCCTGTAGTTTGGTATTTTATCTAACATGGTGAAATTTAAGGAGCTCATAAAGTAAGCTGTTAAACTAAGCAGATCTGGTTAATGAATCATGAGCTCTGCTCTCTATCCTGAAGTGGTCAGCACTCCCGGAGGCTGGACATCATGAATGTCCAGCCGTCAGTAAACTGTTGATTTTAGCCCGTTGGTAGGTGGCTGCTAGGGAGCAAGGTGACATTATAATATCCGATATAGATGGGAACCAGTGGATCCAACCATTGGACTTAAATGTATCCATGTGCCAAAGTTTGGTTGCTATTCAGACAAGAAGAACATTTTATAAAGCACATTTAACTTAATATAAATCTCAGAAATCTAATCTGTAGTTGCATTTAAGAATTCCTTTTTAGGAAAAAGCATGGCTCTTTCTGCAGTCATGTTGGCACAGAGGCACAGAGTGCAGTGTTGTCTCAGTAGAGAGGCAGGCAGAGGGTAGCTGATACATTTAGTGCAAGGGTTAACAAGGAGACGAGGAGGGTCAACAGGACTAGATTACACCGGTCAAGTACTTAACCATCAAAGCTTACATTTCACTGTGACTGTCTGAGACATATCACCGAATTGGCTGCAAAGACCAAAGACAATTCACCACTACATAATGTACATACTCATGTACAATCTCAGTTAGGATTGCTATTAATGTAAATAAGGGTGCATTTTACAGGTTCTTCCTCTGATGACTGTCTGCTTTAAAAGAACCATAACTGTCAAAGTAATTATCCTATAGAGACTGGACCAATTAGGAGAAAGCAACTGTGTCATGTCTGCTCATCTGTTCTCCACATTTTCTTTCTTTTGGTTCCACATATTCCTTGTCTTTGCTCACATTGGTTGCAAAGAGCACTTGGACCTTCAACACAAAATCTCTTCGAATCGCACACATGCAAGCTGTACTACATTCACCACACAAAAATGTAATGTTGAGAAATTGCATAGACATGCGCACCCAGTGTGGTGAGAGTTTATGACTTAAAGCCTGCAGGCTATGGTCTGCAGTGGTCCTGAGCTTGAATTTATTTTATGCTATGATAATATGTGACATCCTATCTGGCCAAACAAAGTGACCACAGTAACCAAAATATGCACCAGTGCTCTCATTATTTTTTTACTGCTCAGTTGTGAGGTTCAGAGTGCCTCTTTTGAATGGCTGCATTCAGTCACTCTCCCAATTCCAAATCCATTGGTACAATTCCAGGAGGTCCTGGGATATGAAGTCATAGCATTTGGGGGGTCCTAATCATTCCTAACTTCCCGTATATAAGCGAGTCTGAAATGGTTTTATATGTAAAGATGATGAAATGCTATAATCATAAGGTAAATTAAAGCTAAAGCCAAACAGTAAAGCTGACTAAACTTGCCTGTTAAATAAAAGCAAGAAGAAAACTAACACAAAATAACAAAATCTCACTTTGTCACTTGCTGGTACTAGATTGGACCCCCTTTGCCTTCCGAACGCCTTAATTTTTCATGGCAAAGATTCAACAAGCTGCTGGACACATTCCTCAGAGTTTTTGGTCCATGCTGACACAATACCGTCAAAAGGGTGTGGACTGCACATCTGTGAATTTCCCATTCCACTGCATCCCAAAGTGGCTCTATTGGATTGCAATCTGGTAACTGTGGAGGCAATTAGAGTCCAGTGCACTCATTGTCATGTTCAAGAAACCAGTCTGAGATGATTTGATCTTTGTGACATGGTGCATTATCCTGCTTGAAGCAGCCATGAGAAGATGAGTACACAGTGATCATTGGACATGGTTGGCTAAAACGCTCAGGTAGGCCGTGGTGTTTAAACGATGTTCGTTTGGTACTAAGGTGTGCCAAGAAAATCGCCTCCACACCAGCAGCATCCTCAGCCATTGATGTACGTCAGGATGCATCCATGCTTTCGTATTATTTACTGAAACTTCTGATTCTACTATCTAAATGTCACAGCAGGATAGGAAACTCGTCAGACTAGGCAACTTTTTTTTTTTTGACTAGTCTGACCCAGCTACCAGACCAACCCAACTATGCTATCTGTTAGCATAAAGGACTGCAGGTCTAAAGGAAAACTGTTAATTTATCATCTGAGCAATTACAATACTGAATACTTGGTTACAGTGTTGCTTCTTTAAAACAAATCTTTGTTTTTAAGAGGAAGTAAATTAGCACATGAGACTGAAAACTTGGTGTTTTCAGAAATGTATCATCCCTCTTTGCAGTTTTTAGTATGCAACTTGAAATTTAAAGGCATGTGTGCGGTCTGAATACTTGTATGCACAATTGCACATAAACCCATCCCTAGTCACTGGTTTATCTTCCAATCCCAGCTAAAATCACTGTAGCTGCTGCTGCTGTGAGCCTCAGAGGAGAAAAGTTAATCGTTCTTACTCCGTTTGGCCAGCATAATAGAGATGTAAGGTTGGAGTAATTTGCCCGTAGAATATTGAAAAATCTGCAGTGATCATGAATGAATGGTTCTGTCTTTATTTCCAGCTCCAGTGTGTTTGAGCTCAGAGCTTTTACTAGTTTGATGTAAGGTGAGGGCTGAGGTGTGAAGTCTCGGTGCATCTTCAGAGAGGTTTGACATTAAATCATATTGTAAGTTCATCAGCTGCTGTGGGGTGTTACCACAGCTCGACCATGATGAAGCACATTTGAGCAGAGGCGTGAAAGTGTTTGTGAGAGCTGGAAATGCGGGGAGCTGTGCATATGGATGCCTGAACCTCGTGCATGTGTGTCCTTGTGTGTACTTTGGAGAGGCATGGGTGTATGAACAAGCCCACAATACACACTGGCGATAAATGCTTTGCAGCAGTCTCGGGAAGTTTCTTTTTTTTCAATTCCACAGAATATTCTTTGAAACCTGGAGTGAGATGCATGTTAAGTAGCTCTGGCATATGCAGGAGACTGCTTGCACTCCTGTGTGACTGTATGTGAACCTCGTTCATGTTCTACATTCTGAGATGTGTTTTTCTTCTCACTGTAAAGCCTCTATTTTCATGCATTTCTAACACTGACGCAGACTCTCTGAGGATGTGTATATAGCCTGTTCTCATCACTTCCTCCCTGACTCTTTTCGCTCCTTCACCCTTCCCCAAGCAATTATGCCTGTCATTTTTACACTTCCTGTCTCTCAAGCTCTCCCCCCGTTTCCCGTCTTAACCTCTGCGTTTTTTTGTCTGCTTGTATTCAGAGTGTAAATTGTCACACAGGTTCATGATATCATATGTCATTAGTGTCAGACTGGGTTTGAGACAACAGATATA
>NW_024582464.1:1799730-1829508 GCF_018398535.1 Haplochromis burtoni
TATATATGTATATGTATATATGTATATGTATATATATGTATATATATGTATATATATGTATATATATGTATATATATGTATATGTATATGTATATATATGTGTATATATGTGTATATATATATGTGTATATATATGTATGTATATATATGTATGTATATGTATGTATGTATATATGTATATGTGTGTATATATATGTGTGTATATATATATATGTGTGTGTATATATATGTGTATATGTGTATATATATGAATGAATGAATGAATGAATACAAACAAACAAGCCAATGAGATGGTGTTTTATAGACGTTTATAAGGCAGGGTAGTTAACGTGAAGACTGCAGGCTTGTGCTGCTTTTAAATTTGACCTTTAAAAGAAAAAAAACATGATATTAACAGCTTGTGTGTTTCCGAACTGCATGGATGCAAAATAATCTATAGCAAACCTTGAATATGAGCAGATACAAAACTACGTCCTAGGTTATTAATTACCAGGACATGTCACCACGCTATATGGAAGCTTGTATAACAGACTTCTTTTTGATGTGCTAAAGGAAAATCATTTTTCCATCTCACTCTAGCATGTGTGTTTTGCAAGCAGCCAAGTTTCAGCTGATGTTAGCAAGCCTAGTTGGCAAGTTGCATTTAAAATCTGTCCAATTCCAATGCACCTACACTTAGCAGTGCTGAGGCCTGAATGACCGCTGTCTCTACATCTGACTGTGCAGACACACTTGTCAGTAGAAGCCTCCACAGCTCTTAACTTTAAGCCTCAAGTAAAACCAGATTGATGAGATGTAAAACAAAACCACAGTACCATTATTATGTAGGTGGAAACTGTCCATAGAGGCAAAAACAGTTTTTTTTTTTTTTTTAATATCAGGCTGAAAAAGGCACATTTCATAGCCGAATTTGGGCATTTCAACATGATAGCCTCTGGAGTGATTTTGCAGGCAGGTTCATGTGTCCACTACAGAAAGTGCAATTCCAAAGCTGCATAGCTACAGTGAAAAGTGAGCACAGCAGAGTTTCCAGGCCTTAAATCAGCTGTGTGGCAGCAGATGTAGCCATCGCAGCAGGAAAGACTGGAGGCAGTTTTTTTTTTTTTCTTTCAAATGTGCAGTCTCCCCTCACTGTCAGTCTTTAACTCTTTCCCCTGTAAAGAGGACATTTGATCTCCTCCCCTGTACCCTTAATGACGAGTTTTGACACCTCAGTATATAATAAAGAAATAGTTTGACAACCAGTAGGATACTGTCTGGGTTTGCTGTTTGCTGGTTTAAGAGAATCTCTAGATGGATGATTACTAATGTGTCACTGAGGAGCTTGGAGGCATCTGAAGGGCTGTGGACTTTTAGTCTGTGCACTGCAGACCAAGTTCATGGGAATTTAGTTAATACTGATCAGTAACACTAATGAAGGCATTTGCTTGCTGCCTTTGAGAATTGGTATGTTTGATTAAACTGATATTAGACTGCTATGTTTGATTATGGAGGAGTACGAACCATGTTAAACACCGATTTTAAAAATAAATAAATAAGGATACGGATAAGCTGTATTTGTCGGTTGCAGTTGCCTGCAGCTGAAATGACACACCTAGTCGACCATACATACAATACATACAATATACAAACTTACATTGTGGATACAGGTCAGGCTAGGCAGCAAAAAAGGGATAGACGGTGAGATATGTAACACATAGGGGCAATTAAGGAGAAAATGATTACTGAGAAGACACACGCACAAACACACACCCCCACACACCAAACTATTAATACAACAAAGTTAGTTTAGTTAGGACTGCAAGCAACAATGACAGCAGATATGACACTGATTAGGTCCATCATTGTATAAAAGTCAGAGCTGAGTTGGGAGCGGGTTGCCAGGCAGCTTGCAGAGGCAGAATCAGTTGTGCACAGACTAAAACTGAAATAACATTCACAATATGAGATGTTGTGTGGAAGTGTACCGGCTGAGCCATCAGCTGATCTGCTGGGATTACAGCTAGGCTTGAAGTGGTGAAGTTTATTGGTGAGCTGTGGAGCCAATGAAACATCCATCCATCCATTCGCTACCGCTTATCCTTTTCAGGGTCGCGGGGGGTGCTGGAGCCTATCCCAGCTGTCATAGGGCGAGAGGCGGGGTACACCCTGGACAGGTCGCCAGTCTGTCGCAGGGCTAACACATAGGGACAGACAACCATTCACACTCAGATTCACTCGCACATTCACACCTAGTGGCAATTTGAATTATCCAATTAACCTATCCCCACAAGCCAATGAAACATTCACTAGTTAATTTCATTTTACAGTCTGTTTTTGGTGTTGTGTGCTCTGCTCTCAGTTTCTTGCTTGACCTGTGGGGTCATCTTTGTATTTGCAGTCCCAAGCACTTGGTCACTTCACAAAACTTGCTTCAAAGAAGAAAGGAAGATTGAAAAAGATTGGATTTCTAAAATGGTAGAATAAACCTTTCTATGTCTCTTGTCCCTGCAGTGAACAGAGCATCTGCCAGGCGCGAGCTGCTGTCATGGTGTATGACGATGCCAATAAGAAGTGGGTCCCAGCCGGTGGCTCTACAGGCTTCAGCAGAGTCCACATTTACCACCACACGGGCAACAACGCCTTCCGTGTAGTGGGACGCAAGATCCAAGATCATCAGGTCAGTGGATGAGACGGGGCTGTTACTATCACAGTGTATATATAGATTTGAAAAGGAGAAATGGTCTGTGACTATAAGCATACAAAAACAATGACACAATTATCACATTTGCGTTAGTGATATAGTGCTGATATTACATTTTTTTGACCTCTGGCAGCAGATCCTTATTAAGACAGAACTGTCCATCCGCTGGACCAGTCCTGCCCTGGGACATTCCAGCATTAGTAGTATTCATGTTGATTTGTGTGCCAGTAGTTGTTTGGAGCCCTTTTACAAATATACCTTTTAGTTTTGAAGATTGTAGTGCTGTATCATATCATCTGCAATGATACTAGTATAAATATTTATACATATTAAAAAAGAATCACGTTGTGATGTAATTTCTGCAGCAGACTACCAAAAAACAAGATCCTAGCAGGGAAGGTGTGATGTGCAATGTGCAAATGAATGACTCCATCAAGTGTCACTAGAACACTTGATAGTTTGAATCAGTGTGTCACAAAGAGCAAACAATGGATATGAATTACTGATGTGCTTACATGGTGGAAAAATGTGGCTGGTTTAAAAATCTCAATTCAAGATGCAACGTCACACGTAGAAATAATTTAAGTTTTATTATGTGATAGTATTTTACAATTACTTTAGTTATTATTAATCAAAAGTGTTAAGTAGTTATTTTGTAGTTTTACGTAAATTTTCTCAGTGGAAAAAAACTGCATCAGTTACTTGAGTGCTCAAATTTGAGTTATACTTTATAATGCTGTCTTTACTGGTCTGTTCAGTTTAATTTTATTTATACAGTGCCAAATCTCAACAACTGCTGCCTGAAGTTGCCTTTTATTTTATTGTATGTTGTAGGTAAAGACTAAATAATACAGAGAAAATCCCAACAATTACATGAGCCGTATGAATAAGCACATGGTTGACAGTAGAAAGGAAAAACTGTCTTTTAACAGGAAGAAACCTCCTGCAGAACCAGGTTCAGCCAAATGCTGTGACCCACTGGGTGTTTCAGTAGATTCACACGTGAATGACATGGTTTCTTTATTCAGTGACAACAACAGAAAAGGATGGAAATGACCTTGAGTTACTTGCACTTTGCCATAATATTTTTCGACTTTCCACTGAACCTGTATTCTGAGTCTTCAACTGTTTTCTTCTTGACCATCTTGTTCCTCTTTTTTCTGTGCATGTCAGCACATCGTGCTGCCTGGTTAGCTTTTATTTGTAAGAATAAGTAACCATCATATATTTATTACAGCAAGCCATGCGTGTATGAACACATAATGATTTAGTCCTACACAGCAGAGTCCTGGTGAGGACATTTGAGCAGAAAGAAACTCAGATTAGCTCAAATGGCTCATAGCTTCAGAGCAATAATCCCGAAGCTGACAATAATCCTCAGTTTAGATGAAAGCATCCCAATCAGAGCTGAGGCACCATGGGTACAGTTATATGCAAAAGTTGGGGCAAATCTGTGGAATTGTGAAAAGGCAAACATTCCTGCAGGAAATGCAATGTGTGAGAGGGATGAGCTGAATGTATGAGTTCAGAATTGTGTTTATTGCGCAAACCTTTGCAAACAGCTGTCAGTGTGCTCTGCATGTGCATTTATTGCACATTCGCACTAAATTGCACTAAACCTTTGGTGTTGGTTATCTTTCTTCTGGAATGCCACAAAATCTGTGTATAAAAACTCGGCTAGTGAACAATGCTTATGGCAGCTTCCCATTCCTCCAACCTCCGATCTGGTAACCATTTGGAATTTTAACATATCTAATAAAGCAAATTGGAGCATTTAGACAGTGGATTTCATTAATATCAGGGAACACATGTTTCATATTCATAATACAGACGTGCTAAAAATGACTGGCTGGAGTGTGCGCATCCTCAGTTATGAGGTCTGTAAAAACATGGACGAGTCAGAGGCTGGACTGGCTGTGTTTGTGTTGGCGCTTCACACTTGGGCTTCAGCCTGATTTCTCACTGTGTGGCACTGCCTATCTTACCATTTCCTCTATTTGTTTCACTGCCATCCACAACAAAACATTTGCAGTTACACAGTTCCTCCTCACATTTGCTGCTTGTCATCTTATCCAGTCCATCAACAATACAAAGCAAATATGGGAATCCTTTCCTGCCTACCAGAGACACATTAGCAAAAACTCAGAAATCGACAACAGACCATTTCCATAGTCAAATAAACGTCTGCTCTGGTGCTAAACCTTGTTTCTTTATAAATGAGCAGATTGATTACAGGTATTAGCACTCATAGAGCTGTTTTTTGACCAGAGTAGCAGTATCGTCTTCTGAAGTATTTTGCAATATTACCTTTAAGCCTAGTGTCAGTACAGTACAGTAATCCTTGATTTAAATCAGGATGCCGCAGAAATCAAAACACACCACCAAGCCCTGTGTGATAAGCTGCTGGGTCCCTGTTGGGGAATGTTTTGAATTTATTCTCCTTATTAGTTTGGACGAGAGATAGCACAGCGATTATGAGATTAAACCGCATTACACATCTTTTCAGGGTATATCCGCTATATCAGATGAACTGTAACAAAATGAAGCGTGTGTGTGTGTGTGAATTCACTGATAATGCTGATTATGATGCTTCAAATAGGAATGCTTTCATTGTGGGGGGAAAAAGAGGTTGGACTTTAACAGCAGAGAAGGCAAGTTGGCATGCTAACAATCCAATAAATCTACTGCAAATAATGTATACTAATAAGCCTTAATAGCCTTCTCAAAGGTTTTAGAAGCTTGTTTGGTTCAGAAATCTTAAATACAGTAACTGTAAAAGACGGACATAGCAAAGACACTATAGAGAGGGACGTAATGATGATGATAATGATAATAATATTAATAAATTTTATTTGAAAGTGCCTTTCAGAACACTCAAGGACACTGTACACAGCAGAATAATAAAAGCAAGCAATTTACACAATCATAAAAGCATAACACATAAAAACAAATTTAAGATAGAGTGTAGAGGTTATGCGGGATAAGCTATTTTGAACAAGTGAGTTTTGAGTCTGGACTTAAAGAGAGAGAAGGAAATGATATATATATTTTTTTTAAATCAGGAGGTAGGGAATTCCAGAGTCGAGGAGCAGAGCAGCTGAAAGCCCTGCTCCCCATGGTGGCGAGACGGGGAGAGGGGACAGAGAGAGAAAGAAGAAGAAGATCTGAGACACCGAGATGGGATGGTGATCTGAACCAGATCACAGAGATATGGAGGGGAGAGATGATGAATAGCCTTAAATGTGTACAAGAGTATTTTGAAATTGATGCAATATTTGACCGGGAGCCAGTGAAGCTGCTGCAGGACAGGAGTGATGTGATGGATGGAAGGGGTCCTGGTGATAATACGAGCAGCAGAGTTCTGGATGTGTTGGAGCTTGTGGATGGCCACAGAAGCATAGCTGTTAGGGGGGAAAACAGTATTGTAATGTTATTTTTAGGATGAAGTAGGAATCGTATTGGACTCATGATTCTTTCTCCTCGTGATGACTGAAATTAAAGGTAACTTGGAGAATGCTGCCATCCATTGTGACATCACCACTTGTTTCTCAACTGTGCAAACTGAAGCCATGATATTAAAGTTTTGGCTGCTTTTGAGCCACAAAAGGTCATATTTGGACACTGTTGTATCTATAGACCATATGGTTTATGGTCTGAAAGAATAATCATTCACCATATGTGGTTTTTAAAATTGCCAAGTGTCTGTCTTAAAATGCCAGTATCTGATGGTCAGGCTCCAGTGAATGAAATATTGCTAAAATAATAATGATAAATAATATATATCTATTTTTTAAAAACTTAACGAATAAAATAGAATCACTCACTAAAGTCATATCCCTGACTTCAAGCCTAAACAGAATCCTAACTATAATGTTTTAAAAATACACACACTATCCATATGGACCACATGGATACTTTAGGCTTCAGCTGTGTAGGCACTCTGATGATGGAACTGAATATGTTTGTACTGTGATATGAGCCAATACACAAGTCAAATGTGAGTAATTTGCCCTTGTTGCTTCAAAAGTTTGTGATTTTTCTAAAAATACTTTTTGACTTTGCATGTGAGTAGAAAAAGGAAAATGTTCAGACAGTTCCTTTAGGTTCTAGGGAAAATGGTTTGGGACCCCTCCCTATTGGTCTTATTTAACTGGGAGTACCTTGAGGCATTACTGTTTGGCTGTGTGCCCCGAACAGTAAAAACCTCAGATGTGAACACTTAAAGTGCCTTAAATTAGACACAGAGTGAGGGGATCATAAAGTCTACTTACGAGGAAGTAAAAGTGACCTTAAACAACATAACAGGCGACAGTGTTACAAGGTTGACATTGTGTCTTAATTGGAGATATTTTATTTTATTATTATTATGATCCTTCAGACTTGAAGTCATAAACGTCTCCTGTCTTGTCTCTGTTTCCTCTCTCTTCTGATTCACGGATGTCTGCAGGTGGTGATAAACTGTGCCATTCCCAAGGGGCTGAAGTACAACCAGGCCACACAGACCTTCCACCAGTGGCGTGATGCCCGACAAGTCTACGGCCTCAACTTTGGTAGCAAGGAGGATGCAAACGTATTTGCCAGTGCCATGATGCATGCACTGGAGGTGCTTAATTCGCAGGACACAGGTGAGACCTCCTGAGCATGCATGCTTTCTAGCTCCACCACATGATAACTGAATATCTAAATTATGCATGCACAAACTATATAGTTTATCCTGATACAGGATTCAGCTATAGCTTTTATTTAGAGCAGATCTGCATTTACACTTGGTGCTGTTATTCCTGAAGATGGGCAAACATGACGATATATTGGCGTCTGCATGCTGTCGTTATTTGGAGAAATGGCTAAGTCATATTTCTTGTGTTCTCTCTGTACTGAGAGCTACGCTTCTGTAGATTTGTTTTCACATTGCATTTTACATGTGGATTTCCCTTAAAGAAATCAAAACAAAGAATAGTAACAGATGTGATGGCATGAGAGCGTCACATGGTCATTAGCAGCCTGCTAAATTAGCTGCTAGCATACCTTTTCTCTTTTGCAGGCTGCATAGGTTTAGCCACCATGATCCTTTTTTTTCATGATTTCAAAATAACACCAGTGATTTGAAATGTTCTGAATATCAGCCCCTCTAATCAGGCTGACCAATAACTAGCCTGTCTCTATACTGTATATAAAAGATGGACATTTCCAATTTAGCATTTTGACTATCGTCCTTAGAGGATATAGGCAGACACTTGTTTTTGAATTATTGTTTTGAAGCCTCAGATGACTTTTTACTTAATCTTATTGTTTTGAATCCATGTGTAAAGAAGGAATGATGATCGAACTGCACATTCTACTGACTTTCAGTTAATAATTATTACCCAAAGGCCCATAAAGCCATTAAAATTTTGACTGAGCTCATGGCCCAGTAGAGGACTCACAGACTGCTATCGGACTGAAACCACAGATTTTGCGTCTTGGTGGCCATTAAAAACAATGCAGATTTAAAGCACATTAACTTGGCTTCACCTTTTAGACCAGGAAACTATACCCATATATTATACAGCCTGTGCATGTCTGTGTCAGCCAAGTTGAGCAAGCAGCTTTCAACTCCCCACACTGGGGTTCAATATTTTTGTAACATAACAAATATAACATGTCAAGAGCCCACTCATTTACACTGCCAGTAGTTTCTGTTCATATTAATTCAGTTTCAGAGGTTTCATCCTCTGATTGTATTCATAACATGTTGAGCCTCCACTAAAACAGAGACCGCTGATGAGTTTTATTTCTTTTGAGCATTCCAAAGGAGGGATGTTAACAAAGATGTTTGAAAAGAAGAACACTAGTTCAGAGCTTGTACCTGTACAGAGCACTGAGAGATTTCCACATATCTAATAATGTAGCATTAAACTCCAGCTCCTGCTGCATTTTTGGACCTGTGTTTACTGGAAGTAGAACCACTAACTTGTGCTTCTGCTCCACTCTGCAGGCAAGAGCAATTTTTGGATATGAAATGCTAAGAGGCACGAAGGTGTAGCACATGGGATTAATGCTTAAAAAAAAAAAAAAGGATTAAAAAACATGTGTCAACAATAAAAATGTTTTTTGAGTGAACAAAACATTTTTTTCCAGAAGCAACGATTAGAGTAAAACATCTTAATTTGTTGCGGGAAGTCAACATTTGAAACGTGAAAAAAATAAAAAACAAACCCATTTGAAACGTGATTTTCATTTCGAGTTGAAAGCACAGCCAGGAGGTAATGCTAATGAGGTGGTTTATTTATTTTTTAGCATTGCTGAGCTTGGTTAGCAGTTACTTCTCGCAAGAAATTCATTTATCAAACATTTAATATCGACCCCAGATCTGATCAAAACACAAACGGCCTCGTTCACTTCAAGAAACGGCCCATATTCACAGCACGCACATTCATGCTGAATCCAATTTCCAGCAAATAGTTGCAGGCTCAAACTTCCATGACCTTGGCTTTCTAAACACACACTCGCTCCACTGACTTCCTGCGTGTCTACGTTCGCCCACATGTAGGAAGGGATGGATGTTTCCATACTTTAGAAACATCCGTTGTATTAAAACACCTAATTTTAATACAAAAAAGACAGTTTTAATTGCAGCTTGTTTGTATTTTTGCAATCCCAGCATCCAGATGCTACTCCATGCTCCCTCCCCTCTCCCTAAGCCATGCCTCTCATCACACTCTAATCCCATCCACTAATTAACCTGATAGATATGCGCCTCATCAAGCTAATGGGGCTAAGACATGTGTGGTGTGTTTGCGTGAGAGAGACAGAACAGACTTTAAAGTGAGAGTGGAGTGACATGAGGACACATTTTAACAGAGCTGAAGGGAATTGCCAGGATTTTGTCATCCCTAATACGACCAGAGGAAGGCTAAATGTAACACTGTGGACAGTTGTGTAGAACTGTGAGGGTCGTGTTTTGTTTTTCCTACAATAGGTGCGGGCATCCAAGCGTTTTAGGATAATAAAGTAGTGGATGTATCTTGATGGCTTTTTTTTAATTTTTTTTTTTTTAGCTCTTCAATTTTACATTAACTGTTACATTAAAAAAGTATGCAGTGTCATGAGTTTAACCATGTTTTTTTTTTATCTGTAGTTTGCAGTCATATAGTGATTGTGTATATTCAGCGTGGTTGCTGCTTCCTTGAGAAATGCTCATTCAAACTATGAGTGACAGAAGTCATTAATCACAAGAAAGAAAATTAAAGACAAACACAGCTGGGCGAGTATATACTATAGTTATCTTGGGATTACTATTTTGAGTTTTAGAGTGAAACAACTACAGATGTGCAGAAATGTTGCTGTGATTTGTTTGTATAAGAAGCAGCTGGTGATGGTGTATAATGGTGATACTATTGAGAGGCTTCTGCTAGAATTTTCTGCTCCTGCTCGCTTCAAATACTGAAAGTTTTGATCCCCTAAAGTGTCTTATGGTGCAGTATGTCTAAAACTTATAGAAATCTATTTCAATGCAGTTTAGAAAAAAAACTGTGATTAAAATCACAATACTGTGTTACACCGGATCAAAAAGCTTTAAGTTGGATGTGCAAGCATGCTAATTTACAGTATCACCATAATGAAGCTCAGACCAAACTGTGGACTATAAAAATATAATCCTTGTTTTCTTGTCAGGTTGTATACACATTAGTTTTAAATGCACTTGAATCACCTTAAATCGTATCACAAAGCTGGAATGTTAGCCGGACCATTTAAGTGAAGCAAGATGGCTGAAACTAACTAGACTTCTCTGCTGTGTATTTTACCCCCACAAGAGCCTTATGAGAAAACGGCACAGCCAAAGACTTCAGCCTCCAGCGTTTTCCTTTGCTGCTTGCTTTATTCTCTAACATTTTAATTTTCCTTCACTCGCCTGATTTCCTCTCAGCTCCCTCTGTCTTTCTCATTCTTCTCACATTGCCCCCCCCCTCTGTGGTGCAGTCAGCTCCGTACAGAAGCCAGAGGGTTTCCTCTTTCACCCCACTGTTTTGCTACTGTATTTCTGTCGTGACAGCTGCACTCAGTGGCGCCTATTCCAGCCACATTTACCCGTGGACCTGACAGCCCCCTGCGACACATGGGGTTTGCCCTCCGTCACTCACTCAGTGGGTGGATGGGCCCTGCCCTCAGAGTGGGATCACTGATATTACCATGTGCATGGCAGTCATACAGTGGAAGCTTTTAACCGTTTTAATAATTGTTCTAATTGTTCCAAATCGCTTTTCTTTGATGTGGCGTACAGTATGTGACATACCATGACCACTTTAATAAACAAAGACAAAAAGAACATTTAAAGAATTTAACATTTTGACTTGCTTTGCAGCTCAAATATAAAGTTCAGCAGAATTATAACTAGCTGTCTAACCTTTTACCTAAAGTGCTTCACAGTATGGTGGAAACATGTGACCTGATCCTCTACAGGAACTACTGAGTAATCAGTGGAGATGTAAATCGTATGGCGCGGCCTTGGCCAGTGAGCACACTTAATTGGAACAAGACAAGCAGCAGGATGAGCATAGTCACTGAAGCTAGCTTTTCCAGTCAGACTAATTTGCACAGCTGCTTTTGCTCTCGTGTTTTAGTCAGGACCCGTTCAGTCAAAAGAAGGCTGTTATTTCCATCTGCAGTAGTGACGCTGCAGCAGAGATGTCTCTGGTTTAGTTAGGTTGCAAAGTGGCTTGCAGTAGCTGTAACTGCGGGCAGGCTGCGTGGGGTTAAAGAACCTAACACTCTATTTGAGGTGTAGAAGGGTATCAGCTGAGCCGCCAGGTAAACTCTGGTGACCTCAACTGCCGTTTACCCAAACAAATTATCGCTGGGCTCAATTTTTGTTTCACGTAAACAAGACTAAAAATTATTCCAACTGATACTTTAATACTTATGATACAAGTTAGGGTGGATGGAACTGAACTTTAGTCCAGACATATTAGTTTTTTACTTGCATTTAAACTTTGTCTCCTTTGCTGCCACAGAGTGCAATCTGACAAGAGCAGAAAGCAAAAACCACTGAATATTCCAACAAATAGTGCAGCAGACTGTGTATGCAAAGGTAACGAGGACCAAATCATGTTATATGGCACAGATACTGAGTTCGTTACTACTTCCATGAGGCATTTGCTAAAGGACCATCTCGTTCTTCTTGGTGCTGCTAGTTTATTTATTTATTTTTCTTCAGATTGAACTTTTTTCATTCTGGCTCTTAGAAGTTACAGTTGTCCAGCATCACTGCTGATACAGAGATCAACTGACAAGCCAGGATTGTTGGAACAGCATGCCATAAGCACGATCTAAAATACTCCTGTTGAGAAGGCAGGCAGATTAAACACTAGTCGTTTCAGTTCAATACACAAGCTCTATCACATGACACCAGTTTTATCTCCATCACTTTGAGTCCTAGGAACAAAGAGAATAGCTAATTTGGATACTTTTTTTTTGTTTGTTTTTTTTAGATGTACTGAATAAAAGATGGGTTCATAACCTGAGAGTGCTTCTAAAGAAAATGTATCTAAGTGTACAAAAACTTTAGCAAGAAGCCAGAAATATAGAACAAATGGATTGATGATGGGACAACATCATATTACAAGTGCCTCGATTTAGCTATAGCAAGGATTCATGCATTAAACCCTAGATAAATCAGCCCTGACAGTGGATTAAAGTATCTTGGCACATGTGGAAACCATGTGAGGATGACCTCTGCCCTCCATGACTTCACTGATTTATTTCCTTTCCCCTGAGAACCCTCCACAGTGTTTCTAATGAAGAGATGCTCTACAATTGCAGCCCATGCTCAATATTATCAGAGATAGAACTGATTTCCTCCTCCCATAAATGCTTCTCCGGATCAGGACACGCTTTGATGTATGTCTTTGAAGTCGAGCTTGACCCGCATAGCCAGAGAAGATTACGATTTCAGCTGTTTCGGAGGATTAAGAGAGAGGAAGGAAATCAGTTTATACGTTGTTGCTGTTTGGCCAACAAAGCTGCCCAATAGCATCACACTTTTAGTTATTTAAGGATTCCCACACATGCAGGTGAGTGAATTATGTGATGTGTGTTTTTATCTGAGGCTAGGAATGTGTGAGTGAGAGATTGAACAAAGCACAGAATAGTTTCCGAGTGAGGGAAGAGAATGGATATGGTTCACTGCTGCCATGTGGAAAATGTGCGTGTCTACAAGCACTTAAAATAAAGGCAAACACTCATCACTTTGATGATGGGTTGTATACAGTAGGCATGCGCATTTACTGCGGGTGACCTCTGCAAACACCGCACACTCGACTCTGTCGCCGTCTCATGTCACTGAAACCAGCTCGTCACCTCACTGCTGGATATTGACTTGGACCAGCTTCTGTTCTAAAAATGAGCTCACATGTGGATAAGTGAGGGCGCAGACAGCCCACACATAGTTTATCTGTTATTCCTTTTCTCCTAAAAAGGCCAAAGCAGGGTGGGAAGGAAGGCCAGGATCAGGAGAGGGAGGGATGGGTCACAGACTTGCCAGCCGTGTGTTGTGGTCTGGCTGGTAATCCGCTTCTGTCAGGTCTGAGCAGAGAATTGCAGACTTAAAGGTGGACATGAGGTCATAGGTTGATGCATGCATCCTTTTTTTTTTCTTTTTTAAATATAGCCTTCTTGAATAAAGGGTTAGAAAAACAGCATTGTCACATCCTGACTTGCGTGTCACCAACTCACTGCTTCGAAAAGTGACCAGCATTAGACCTGTCTGTGCTTTTCCTGCACAAACGTCGCTAGGATGTTGATGTCAGAGGAGAATGGCCAGACTGTTTTGATAGGAGGGCAACAACAACTCAAATAACCATTGTTAAACCCCAAAATAGTATCTCTGAATGCCCAGCATGTTGAATCTGATGGGTGACAGCAGCAGAAGACCACACCGCATGCCACGCTTGTCAGCTACAGGAAGGGAGGCAACTATTCACCCAAATCACTTGCCACCTTTGAGGTGTGATGGATCAGGAGATGATGACATAGATGTGCAGCTGACAAACAATTGTGTGACTCTGTCATGTCAGTATGGACCAGTCTGACACTCCAATTTAGGTTTTTACAGTTGTAATATTTTTAGTTGGTCAGTCATATCTCCTGAAAATACCAACATGTATAAAAAACCCATCTATATCTGTATAAGTGTCTCAGGGTCTTGTTCACGAGTGACGGGAGAAGGGAGCAGGAGATCAACAGACTGATCGGTGCTGTGGCTGCAGTGATGCAGACGCTGTACCGGTCTGCCGTAGTGAAGAGAGGTTAATCTGTGTGTGTACTTAGTCTACCTGTCAGTCATCAGTTCATTTGCATTTTTTTTCTTCCCAAAGCCTGGTGTTGCCTTCTTCTGTGGATCCTGGAAATCTGTATGATAAAGCACTACTTACTGGTTTGAATTTCAATTTCCGTAGTTGTTGTGTTTGCTGTCAGTCCATTAAATACTGACTGGTATGCAGCTGATTAAATCTGACAAACTGTCACATTGTTTTTCAGCTGTCCTTCCTGACTTCAAAAGGACTTGTTTTTAATTCTTTTATTTAGGATTATTGACCACTCAAAGCACTTGGCACACACAGACATTATTACAACACTCTGTTGTCATTTATATGTATTTTTGACTCTTTGTCAGCTGCCAGTTGACCTCTGACCTTGTGACTAGTCATATGCTTCCAACATTGCCTCTTTTAATGGAAGCATGTTTACACCTTAATTGGGGAAAACCCTGATTTGACACATCCAGTTGCTAACACCTCTGTGTGACTTTGCAGCTTGATTGCTGATGTTAGTTTAGTTTAGTGTCAGGTTTAGTGAAGCCAGATAAAGAAAACATATCTGGGATATGTTCACTGTACAGACGCTGTTCTTCCCCTTTTTGTTTATCCTCTGACTTCTTTTCCTCTATTTTCTAAGCTTAAGGCTTAACTTTGAACTCTGTGCATATCTTCTTTTTGTATTGGAGCATGGATTTTACTTCTACCTTCCTAAAGCTTCTGCCCCTGGCTTGTTCTTTTAATGGAGCATTACCTTGAGTAAATGTACGTTCACCAAATGGAGGAGAGAAAAGCTAGCAGTTAGGCAGTTAAAGCGTTCATGCAGGCTCGCCAGTAGAGTTGTCTAATTCTCTGCTCTTTTTGTCTGGGTAGCCACAGTTGGAGTTGGCAAAAGCTTGTCTCCACAGAGATGTGTGAAAAGTTGCTAAGTGCGGCTCATCAATTTATTTTGAGTCCTCACTGTTCCTGCCAGCAGTATAGAGCATGTGGCTCTGGATGTTGTGAAACCTTTGTTGCCGAGGAGGGGGTGAAACCTGAGAGCTGGAGGTGAAGAGAGAGGCACATTTCATCCCTCATCTCATAGAAACAGCCTGTATGTCCCTGGACCATCGGGGGGGTTGCAGGTCACGGATGAGTGAGAGCAATGTGTAAACATTTTGGGGTCCAGCACTCCCCCCAGCAACTGTCCACCACACCAGTCTGGCATGTGTTTTTCTTGTTTTAACATGACAGCGTGTGATCACGCTTGCATCAGAAGCGCCCCCCCCCCCCTTCTATTTCTCGATGAGCTCATGGTCTCTGGCATCAAACGCGAGTTTGCAGACGACAGCACAGCTGGACTAGAGAGACCGAGGCAAGAGGCAAAAGGAAAGTTGTGTGCAACAGGACAGTGTAAGTGACAGAGTTTAAAAAGAGAAATACATTGCAGAAGTATCGGCAGACATGCCGGCCGCAGCAAGAGTTCACAGATTCCCCCAGGAGCAGCAGAAGATTAGCCGCGCTCAAATCATCCTCAGGAGTGAGTAGTCAGCCTGGCAGCAGTGTTGAACCGGAGCACCGATCTGCTTGGCTGTTTTATGTTGTCTTGCGTGCCTCTGTTTTGTCTTTAGATTATGCATGATGAGGCAAAATCGTTTATATTTTTGTAAAACTACAAACGATTTTTTTTTATTAATAAAAGAAATTTTAAAATTTTATAAATTAATTTTGAGCTGTTTATCAAGATTAAAAAACAACAGACAAAAACTCTGTTTGCTGTTGTTTTAAAGAAGCTGCAAATACTGCTTATATTTCATATGCTTTTTAATAGAACACCTGTTATGGGCACAAAGATTTATCCATCAGTAAACCATCATGTCATTACTGTCGTCGAGTTAAATGAATAGTCAAACATGAATATATTCCACTGCCGCCTTCTCAGCGTGTCTAAGCATTTTGTCCCATGAGTCTCAGACACATGTCAGTCGGAAGTGAGGACTCTGCAGAAACCTGATTGGCTGCAGAACTCTCCTGTAATTTCATTGGTTAAGCTGTGCTCTAGTTGTCGTGTAGCAACAGTGTCAAAAGGCTGGAGGGAAGATTGACCATAGTTGCCATGGTCTCATGATCTTTGAAAGAGAAACAAGTTTAATTGTACATGTGAGCCACAGCACAAGTCCTCCTTTGTGTTTGCCAGCTGGGTGTGATATATGTAATGATTTGTTTGACAGGCCATCAAAGCATAAAAACACAGCTATGAGTACGGAAATACCAAAAAGCCCACTGACCGGCTTCCAGAGTACAGAGTGCGAAGCCAACTAACCTAAGACAACTGAACAAATGTTACACGGGATATTTCATGCTCCTCTTCAGCTCCATATTTTCATTTGTTCACTTTGTTATAGCAGCTTCGCATTTGCAACCCCCTTAATCATCCACTGTCTGAAATTAGCTATTTTAGTTCCCTTCCTGTTCCCTCACTCAAGTTGGTGGTACTTAAGTGCTCACAGCCCTTTTCCCCATTTTCCTAGTTTACTATAAAACTGGACTTCTTTTTTCAACAGTACTTGCCTCTTCATTTTTCAGATTTAGAAGCTACAGCCCTTTTTTTTTTTTTTTAAATTCTAAGGTTGGGAAATCTGGTTTTAAAAAAAAGAAAAAAGGAAAAAAGAAAAAGGAAAAAAAGAATTACCATATACGGAGGCATCCTAATATGGAATCCTTGCAATTTTACCATACTGGCTGAATATTACTGTGTAAAACTTTGTAATAGTTTCTAATTATCACTACAATAAATATTATGATAGTTTGGGAAACCAGTTAGTATTGGCCTTTAAACAAGAAGAAACATTGCTTACTTTATCTAGAATATAGACCAGTACTTAGAATATGCAGCTTTAAGGCATGTATTCTTTTGGGTACAGGCCCAACTCAGTGGAAACATCATAATGAATCTAGAAAACCCTCACCGAAACCAAATCTTGCTCAACTTTGCCAAAACTCACGAGGAAGTAAACAAAACACTTGAGTTAAAAAGCCAAACAACCACGCTGTAATTATGGCTGTCATCATTTTTCAGCTCAGATGGTCAAAACATCCTCAGACACCACAAGACTTGAGTCACACTAATAAGTTTCCATCTTTTGGTCTCTGGTTAATGGCCAGTTATATGGTGTGTGCCAAATTTCCTGCTCATCATTGCATTCCCACAAAGTCATATGTGCTTTAATCTTATAGCATGGAATGCAAAGATTCCTTGCGTCAAGCGAATCTGTGTCATTCAGCTGTTACTCATTAATCATGTGCTAAATACAATTTGTGTGAATCTGTAGGAGCTGGGAGGGTATCAGCAGAGTGGTAGTATAATTAAAGGATCTCCACTGCTGTCTTGTCTTTAAACCTTTCTTAGATTCAAATAGCAAAAATTAGACCAAAAAATGCAAACTTTGTTGCGGTGTCCCAACTCCAAGTCATGGAAAACAAACTCGACGTTCCTGCACACATAAGATGTCGCAGACTGGAGAAATGCTCTGACATGATGAAATATCGAATTTAAAAAAGAAAAGAAAAAGAAGATAGATAATAGGTCTTATTATTTACCCACAGAATGCTCTCTTCTCTCAGTCTAAAATAATCTGCTGCCATTTCTTGTCATTTAATGCTGACAAAATGAGCCTTTCGGCACTTTTTGAGCACTCACTGCCAGTTCTGAATGATCGGAGACTCATTTTACCGGAGAAGCTGATGAAGCAGTTTTATGTACAGCTGCCCCCTCTTGTGCTGCATTCCTCATCCCCACTTAGGCTTATCTCTAATTTCTGTTTTGTTTTGTTTTTTCTTCGTTCTCTAATTCAAGTTTTCACAGTGAAGACTGTGGGGGGGGGGAGGTGACTGAACACTCCATGTGACTACAGCTACCTTGTTGCTGTCTGGTAGTGTTTTCCTCTCACATTCTTGTCCAAACTCAACCATCCTTGTTGCTGCTGCTGCTGCTACCATTAGCCTGTCGAGCTATAATGAGTCATTCAGTAATATATAATTCATGACAGTATTGGTTTTGTGTGTGTGAAAGATTCTCGTGGGTAAGGTACAGGGAGCAGCTTTACAGGAATACCCAAGCCAGCCCTGTTTTCTGCCTTTATCTGTGTGTGGAACTCATTCTGTCCTTGGATCAGGACCATTGGGTTCCATCCTGCTGTAGATGGGCCATTGCTTTACATCCAAACAGGTTGGCACAAACAGTTTGCCTCTACATGCGAGTCTGCAACCAACAAATTAGTTGCATTTAATTAACATTTAGAGGGAAGTGATTGACCAGTTAATAATTTCTTATGTGATCCAGTTGTTGAATTGATCATCTGGTCCCCTCTAAGTCAAACCCCCTAGTTCCAAGTGTTTACCATAACCCTTGATTCTGCAGGTTGCCAGGCAGATCTGAAACTATATTAAGTACATGTTTGTAGGTTGTGTCACACTGACAGATGATCCCTGTCGTTTTACATGGATCATCCCTGCCCTGTCACTCAGATATTCTGACAGGGCACTGGGTTGGAATTGGATTTCCAGCAGTCATTCAAGGGGTGGTGATTGAAATGTGTAGCTGAGCAGAGGTATAGATATCATTACCCTACTGCCCCTCTAGACATTGTGACTCCCACGAGCCCCAAAATAATCCTTTGACACATTGAGTGAGTCGGAGATACAGAAACAGATGGAGACGACTCAGCTCAGCCTGGACCCGCAGCTACTTAAATCTCCTGCACGTCTGTCTGTAACAGGATTTGTCGCTAATTAACATAATAATTAATGTACTCTCTCTGATTGAGTCAGAGGTCCTGTAATGATGCAAATTCTGTGTGAATCTAACTCCTAACACCTGTCTTTTTAAGTTGTTTTTCTGATTTAAGGAGTAACAGCTTTTAAGCTTGATCTTGAACAGCATGGTAAAAAATGAAATCAAGAAGAAATTCACAAATTCAGATTTTAATTTGTCAATGATTTAACAGGGGTTTCCAGAGGCCCAAGTTCTTTTAAATTTGGACACATAAAAAGAACACGTTAAATCTTTAAAATCTTTTAAAACGGCAGCAACGGAACATCTTGATCAGCCATTTTCAAAGAAGAGATTTCACTCTGGTCTCTTCGCTTTGCAAAGAGAGAAGGCTTTTGAATCCCAGTAACCAATAGCTTGAAAGTCACTGCTTTTGATGGTGGAGTGTATCTATGAGCTTTTAAGTTCCTGCTTAGTGTAATGTCAGCCATCCAATCAGGTCATGGCAAGGTTGCTTTAAATTAATGAAGTAATGGATGAGGTTAACAGAGGTAAGGGATTGGACAGGCAGCGGCAGAGCAATTGATGAGGAAAGTTGGAAGCCACGCAGAGAATTTAAAGGTTTATGTGCCAGATGAACCATTTACTTGGCTATCTAATATAATGGTTATTGATGGAGAACCATTTCACCTTCCTTTCCCGAAGACACAGACTTCAGCAGGAAGCACGAGATTGAGGCGGACGGCACAATCTCGTGCCGTCCGCCGTCAATTACAAATACTTAGTTTTCTAGTAACTCTCTCAATCCTGCCTGCATTTGGCCAGTAGGAGAACTACAGACACCCGCAGAACAAACTGGAGATTAAAATAAAAAATAAAAAAATGGATGTAATGACTAGACAGATATTCAAGATATTGTTGAAGCACCTTACACCTGCATCCTTTCATGATGGCCAGAAGACACAATGCTTCACTCAGCATACGTATTTGGCTACACAGTTGGACTCAAACGCAGTTCAGTAAACTGTTATTGTTCTATGGGTGGTAAACAGAATTAAGCAAATGCAATGGAAGCGATTTTATGGAGTTAGTTCAATGCTCTGAGCTGGTAAATATGACCAAAATCATATTTTATTAGAATAATGTACTTCTGTAGATCGGCCAGAAGTACATTATTCTAATCAAATATGATTCTCTCTTACTGCATGGGCTATAGATGCGGCCACTTTACCCGACAACAGACCTTGGAGGATGACATCATGATCTATATGACGCTGTGAGCTTTAGGTGTGTAAAAAGTTGTCCCTGTAATCCTGCTGTCTGAGCTTTGTGCCAGACAGTCTAAATCAAGCTGGCTGTGGACATTTGTCTTACATGTTACCTTTGACTGTGTGAAGGCAGTTTCAATTTCGAATTTCATTCGGTTTTCCAGGGCAGCGTGTCTCTGACTGTATCTTAACACGCTGTTTGCTTTGGTTCTCCCTGTAGCCATGTGTGCTAAAAAATGTAGGACCTCGTGACACCGTAAGGCTCTGTGGATCAAAGTGTGTACCAAAGCAGAAACTCGGAGCTTCATAGATTATTTATAACCCTGTGTGCTTTTTAGCATGTTGGTGCCTAAGGGTTTGACGGATGGACATGTTTATAGAGAAATGAAGTGAATAAATGCTTGTCCACTGCAGACACATGCACTACAGAAATACCTTGACCTGTTGGCAGTTGACAGTGTCAGCTCCTCACTTGTATAAACGGGATGGTTGCGAGGTTTGATGGTACCTTTTTTCCCCCCTTTACTTTTGCGTTTTGTGTCCAGATCATATTAGATAGCTCCGATAACTAATGCTAAGGTTGGGTTTTTAAAAGAAAAAGGTAATCACCATATTCATTTTTGATGAGACGTGGAGGATAGAACCAAAAAAGTTTAAGCTTGCTCAACCTTTTTTTTTTTTTTTTCCCCCCCCCCCCCAAAAAAAAAAGTTTTTCTTTTTCTTGCTTTTGTTTTTTTGTTTTAAATTGAGGTTTAGTTTGGTCAATAAAATGAAGTATATTCTATAAATTATAAATGATTTATAAAACATCGGAAAGGACTGAAATATTGCTGTTTAATTCCTGTGAGCTCAAAAATAATATCGTTACCATGTCATTGATTCAAAAAATAATAAAATAGTTTGTTTCCAGTAATACATCACCTTGGTTTAGTACCAGCTTAATTGTAGACTTGTAGTCCATGCTGCACCCCCGTCCTGTGCAGACCCTGACATCCTCAGGTCAGACGGTTGTCAGACTAGAGTTGCATTTCCACCAAGCAAAACAGCTGTTTTAATCTTGTTTGCACAATTTCTCATCCATCATCCTGAGACTTCTGCCTCCAACACAATGGAAGAAAATAGCGGACTTACCTGTCTTTCAGTTACCTTGGTTCATAGCAGGGATGCAGCCGTACTGATGCTTGGCCGATACTGTCGTTGGTAAATGATCATTAAATGGCATTCACCAATAGAACTGAAAACGGTATCTTTTTTTTCCTCAGACACAAAGTGTGTGAATAAATAGCAACAAAACATCATAAGCAAGTGCTTGGGGGGGGAAATATTAATATCACTACTGACTACAAGCCAAACTACTTTTAAACATCGATGTTTCGGTCTGCCCAGAACTTTAATATGTACATTTCTGATCTTTATTTTTATTATGGGCTAACAACAAATCTTCTAGTATATTGAAAGTGGTGTTTGGATTGTATTCAGACTGATGTCTGGGAGAACTGAGACTGATGTTTATTCTACTCCAGGCTCAGACAACAGGCTATAAATACTTTTGTTTATCGATTATAAATATAATTTGGATGGTCTTTAGGGCTTGAGTGTGAGCTCGGTGTGCAGGAATTACATGGAGTCACCCTCCCTAAACAGTCGCAGCAGATGGCTGCCCTTCCCTGAGCCTGGTTTTTTCCTGTTAAAACTGAGTTTTTCCTTCCCACTGTCGCCAGGTGCTTGCTCAAAGGGGGCTTTCTAATTATTACACTTTTTTCTGTGGCTAGTCCGTTTGAGAATTTCACAGAAGAAAATCCACTCTGTCTGTAGGTCTAGACATTATATGGTGTTCTAACTTGGGTGAACTAAGCCTTTCTGTTTGATGCCATTTCTTGTCATCTGAATGAATAATTTAGGTATTCTACATTTATGTGAAACGGCAAACCATGGAGTTTCAGTCCCTCTACATCTCCATGCACATGCTGGTAATGATATTGAGAGCAGCAGCATGTGTCCTTCTCTGTATCCAGTGCATAAATAATAGATTAGATCCAGGAAGTACAAACCGGTGGACCAACCCATCAGGTAGGGAATCCATCGTACCACATTACGTACACAACACCCGGTCTATTCCTTTTCCTTTGGCCTCTTTATCTTCCTTTTATGTCCCATCAGTTTCTTTCTACTCACTCTGAATCTCCAGCAGTTTTGCTCTCTCTCACTCCCTCTTATGCTCATCCCTCCCTCCTACTTTATATCCCTCCCTCCCCTCTTCCTTTTGTTTCCATCAATTCTAATCTGTTGGAGAACTGGCACAAAGAGAAACCACACCCAGCATTCCAGCATCATTTTTAAAGTTGCACCGTCCGGATATTGGGATATCAGGACATCAGACTGCAGAGAATAAAGAACTTGTGCCACTGCTATTTTATTAAAAGGAGTCTTCTTTTGATGGAACTTTTGCTCGTAAGCATCAGTCTGCGTTAGAAACCTCCCGCACTGTGGGCACTGCACAGCTAAGGCACAAGGAATTGACAGAGGAAACTCTGGAAAGCCCGAGCTATGGTTTTATATGTGACGTCCCAGGACTGTACAAGAGGAGCTGGCAGCAGGGTGGTAGTGACTCTGAGGCCTGGCAACGGTTCAGACGGGGCCTCACACGGACTGTGGCGCTACGTTTGCTGCCAGAGGAGGCCCACACTGACGCTGCCCTCATGTAGGTATACAGGAGTGATGGCTGTCAGTGGCTACTGTACTTGTGTGTATCTGCAGGACATTTCAAGGTTGCTCAAGAAAAGTTACTTATCAGATTTGTGAGTGGATGGCAATTATAGATTTTCTGTTATCTCCTATAAACTATTATCTCCCTTGTACTCCTGCTGAGATGACACATTGCAAATACTCTCGTTTCCAAAGAAGTGTTTTAGATCTTGATGGTGATCTAATGATATACTGCTTTTTGTGTGTGTGTGTGTGTGTGTGTGTGTGTGTGTGTGTGTGTGTGTGTGTGTGTGTGTGTGTGTGTGTGTGTGTTAAACCTCCTACTTGTCTTTGGCTTTACTCTTTTCTCTGCCTGCTTTCCCAGCCTTTCCCAAGTGCTGTTGTCTGGGGTCATTGGATCACTTCAGCTCTAAGGAGATGATCCATTTGACAAAAAGGGAGGCTGGCTGTGTTTTGAGAAAGCATTCCGAGCACCGGCAGGTTTGGCGTTTGCCTTCCTTGTGCTAAATAGTTAAATACTAAGATACAGTAATAAAAAGCTTGGTCTAATGAGAAAACGAGGCCTAAATGAGCGTCTGACCCGGTGATTTGATTTAAAGTCATCCCTCCTGAGCAGCTTTTGGGGCTGTTGCCCTGCTAGGCTGCTGTCTGAGTCTTGTCATTAGCACATAAGCTCTATTAGAGCAGACAGTAACACAATTACACCCACAGGCAGTGGAAGATGGAGACAAGGGACCATGTCAGCAGTTGCAGATATAGACTGCCTTCATTTGATAATATTTCAAGACTGGACTAGAAGGAAATCATCATGGTAATAAGATGAGATGATTTGGATCACAGTAGATTGATAGCTACATGCAGAGGTGGTAACAAAAAAAGTGCTCTGTGTCAGTCTTGTTCAGATTTACTTTGTGCTGGGGATAATCAGTACACAATGTTGACGTTCAGGGATTAAAGTGTCTCTGAAGTGTTTTCTTTTTTCTCTTTTTTTAAGGCACTGTAGCTTTAAGAGCATTGTTTGTTATTTAAGTGCTAAGCTGCATCTATTTTCTGTGTTAGTTTTTGATATTCAGTTTTGGGATCCTGATGGTAACACACACAAACCATGTTAGCTTGTGCTAATCCTTTCCCCCCCTCTGTGATATTTATCAACAATCTAAGGACGCTCTGTGCTTTGTGCTTTTTACATAAATCAGAATCTGAAGTCACAGCTTAGCCACTCTTTATAACTCCTGTAGTTATTTTCTCAAATATAAAATCAGGTGTCTTCTAAGTTTTAGAATCAACATTAGGTATTTATTATCATGCCAGTTTTCAGCTGAGCCTATCCAGGCATGTTACCTCTGAACAAATGACTTCCTGTAGAAGCCTCTTTCATTCAGTACATGGCTGCCAGCTCTCAGACTATTGCATTTATTACACAAATAAACGGGAGGAAAAGTCAAAATTGCCTGCTTTGTTTTCCAACTGAAGCGCTCAAGTTCCCACAGTAGCCCCGATGTAACTTGTTACCTGGAGAGGGGCATATTCTTGCTTCTTTTTTCTCCTTCTTTTTACTGCAACAGCCACCATCAAAGAATGGATTACAGTTTTTAGCTAGTTTTATGGTAAATGGATGTATAAAGCTTGGTTAAAAAGTCCTTGTGTTTGCAGGTTTGCTAGCAGTCCTTCAGCTGTCGGTCTCTGCTCTGCATCTGTAAGGTTCTTGTATTTCTGTGTGTTTAGTCTTGTAATGGCGATTCTAAGTAATCCTCACAGAAACCTGCTCTCCAAAAACTAAGCACATGTTTTCGTCTTCATGTGTGACTTCAACAAATAAATATTTAGGAGTTGATCTGCATTTCTTGCTCAGGACTAGCAAACTCACATCTCTCATAAATACAGTGGTCCCTCTCTTTGATGCGGTTCACCTTTCACAGCCTTGCTGTTTTGTGGATATTTTTTTTGATATTTTCCATGTTTTTTTTTTCTTTGTTTTTTGTTTTTTGTTTTTTACAGCACATTGTGTTCTGTGTCCTGATTGGCTGTAGACCATTGTCAATCAATCTCGAGCTGTGTCTCCTGTATATTACAGATTGCGTTCAGCTTTACACAAATTTACATAAATCTTCGATCGCTAGCAGTGTGACTCTGAAGTGATGTACTGTATGTTTGTAAGTTTTCTCCCCAACAAACACAACAATGTCGACAAAACATTTTGCACCGTCAAAGGCACCTCTGGGCGCACCTCTGGGCGCACCTCTGGGTGCACCTCTGGGTGCACCTCTGGGTGCACCTCTGGGTGCCTTTGGTTTCATTCTATAATACTGGACTACGAAGGTTTGAACTTTGAGTGTTTAAACAAGAGAGAAAAGTGTGAAAATGTTCATGCCTGTCTGAGAAAAGTGTATAAAGTGTGTAGTGAGGGGTTTTACAGCCTTAAAACATCTATAATAATTGTAAAAAAATAAAGTTGGCTACTTTGTGGATTTCACCTATCGCAGGTTATTATTGGAACGTAAACGAGGGACAACTGTATACACTAGGATCCGATGCATTTACAGTGAAGTTGCATGCACTTACAGAATAAAAGCACAAAGTTGTACTGTAGTTTCATACAAAATCACAAAAAAACATGAAGCCATCCTTGTGAGGCATTAGAAAAGATAAAGATGTTTAACCCCTTAGCAGTCCTATTAGTCCCCTAAACCATCCAATGTCCCGTGGGCGGTACGTCCGACTGCTAACAGTTTAAGGACTGGATCCATATCTAGGGATTATCTTTACGTTTACAGGTATGCATTTAGCTGTTTAAAAAAATAGTGGTTTTTTTTATTGTTAATAATTGTATTTATTTTTGGGTGCTCTGTTAATGTCCCTGGAAAATATAAATATTTGATAAAGAGTGTATTTTGTAGACCTGATATGTGCTGTCAGTGAGTAACTCCCTTTACAGTCAGCACACATCACAGAGGGACCACACCTTTTATTATTATTATTATTATTTTTTTAAACGGTCCGCTGACTCACAGCTTCCCTCTGAGGGTTTTTGCTACACCCGGGGTTTCAAAAAAGTAGCTTATATAAATATTGAAACCACGTCTACACATCTAGTTCACCAAAAACACCGACAGACATGCTCTGTCCAGCTGCAAAACTAAGATGTTCAGAGAACTTGAAATTTTAAAGCCAAAACCTTTGTCACTTTGAATTCTGCATTTAAACTTTATTCCTCAAAGACTTTGAAATCTAACGTGATTCTTCTTTTTCTTCTCTTTTCTTCTTCTCCCTATGAAAATATGCAGGAGCTCGCATCCGTATAACTTCATTTTATTTCTGTAACTTATTAAACATTTACTGAGTTGTAAGTTGCTAACATTGTAAACAGTTTCAAATTTGGAATGAGCAAACTTGAAATGAATTATTAAATTGATATAGATTATAGATGTTGTGGTCCAAGTCACCGGCAGCATAGTTGCCTGGACTTCCCTCTCGCCAGCCTCTATCTCATGCTCCTTTGGAGGGGGGGCTGTGCACCAAAGCGTTCCTGGGCCAGCTGAGACACAAACTCCCTAGTGTGTCCTGGATTGTGGGTTTTATTTGTGTGTGTGTTTGTTTGTTTGTTTGTTTGAGTTCACTTATTTATTTGGCAATAACTCAGTGAGATCAGCCTTAGGGATAAGTCAGCTATGCCCCACTTCCACTGGATATCCTCAAAGTATTCCTTCTGTTGCTTGACTGAGATCAACATCAGTAGCAGTTCATATCCACTGTATATGTTTGGGAAAGAAACCTGCTTCCTCCTCCTGAGCTGAGCACATTGCCATGTCGTCTTCAGGGCCAGCTGTAGCCCTTTGGACAAGGTACTGTAGCCCCAGTGCATCCATCTGGGTCTGCGTGAATACAGATCCATTTACCAGGGACTAAACTAGCAAAACATATCTGACTAATAAACTTGATAGTGAAGTTACTAATATAACTTCAGTTAGCCAATATAACAAATGGCTGCTGTTGTGATGGTGAATGGTTATGTGTCACTCTGTGTTAGCCTGTTTTAAATTCATGAATAAAAATAAGATAAGGTTCAAAAATTGGGGTGGTAGGGCGGTTAGCACTGTTGCCTCACAGCAAGAAAGTCCTGAGTTCAATTCCATCATCAGGCCAGGGCCTTTCTGTGTGGAGTTCGCATGTTCTCTCTGTGTTGGCGTGAAATTTCTCCAGGTACTCCGGCTTCCTCCCACAGTCCAAAGACATGCAGTTAGTGGGGTTAGGTTAATTGGTAACTCTAAATTGCCCACAAGTGTAAATATGAGAGCGTATGATTGTCTGTGTCTATGTGTAGATGCCAGGGTGTGGTAGCATTAGTTAGCTGAGCCGAGGTTAAAGCTTTCTTCTTTTTCTTTGGTAATAAACTGGCACCAGATGAATGCTAAAATCTTGGGGTGTCACCAAAACGTGTCACCATGCTAAGTTTTCTTTCAAACAAATAATTTTTAAATTGGAATCTACATATCTCATTTCTGAGTGCGTAAATAAAGACTAGACTCTCTATAATTTATCCAGCTATTGAAATCCTGTAGTAAAACCGGCGTTTCCTCACAAATATGAAAGCTAAATTGGAAGATTTAGAAATTTAAAAAATTCAAATGCCTAATGGAATTTAATGAAAAATAAAACTTTCTTTGCTTTATATAATCAACTTACAAAAAGGTAACAAAAACAGTGTCGTAAATATCAGATAACTTGGATGTAGGTGAATATATCAGTGTTACGTGTTGTGACAGTGCAGGGTTCAAACGAATAACTGAGTACATTTGTACTTCCAAAGCAAAGGGGTTCCCTGAAGGCAGCAGTTTTCCCCAGACTCTCCATCACAACACACAAACTGCACAGGAGCATCTCATGATAACTTGAACCAGAGCCCAAGGCACTGGCACATTCTGCACATTTCCCAGATCCCATCCAGTTGAGCACCCCAAAGGATTTTGTCCATGCCCACAGTCTTCCACTTGGGTGTTTGTGGCAATCCAAGCTTCTACTGCAACACCCTGAGGTGTCTTTGGGAGAACACTCACATAAAATTATGTGAATGATCTGAACTGCGTTCTGGGCCATCTCTTGCGGACAGCTTTTTTTTCTTTTTTTTTGCCTCCATTGTCTTTTTTGTGTTTTTTGCTTTCTGGAAAATGGAAAAAATGAATCAAGCTGAAGGGTCACAGTTTTGATTTAACGTCTTAAAATGGTCCAGAAGTGTTTAGTAGATGACCTTGAAGGGGAGATCAGTCATATTTTAATCAAGTAGGTTTTTTGTTTTTTATGTTATGGACCTGTCCTCAAAACAAACAGCTAGTATTTATGACTGATAAATGAAGGCCTTAATGGCACCACGCTGACTCATACCTCCCCTTTTAACTCGATAATCTGTATTCCAAATATTTGGCTATTTCTGCTTGGATACTCTTTTGTCAAGTGGCCTTTTATGGTGATAGAAAATCCTTCACCATTTCTTGCAGATGACCTAAAAGTCTGAAATTGAACAAAAAATGCTGAGATAAGGCAAGTGGAAGAAAAGGAAGTAACATAAAGAGAGCTGTTGTTCCTGTGCTCTGATTGCTTTGACACAGACGTGGCAAACCTCGTATTCTCCCCTTGTGGGAAAAGTAGCTGCTGTCAATACCAATGGCAGTGTTAAGTAGAGGCAATGTGTGTGAGCACGTTGGTATTCAGATGCAGTCATGAGGCTGGTTGCAGCCCAGATTCAGCCCCTTTTATCTTTCTGTCTCGGTCTGTTGATACGGTCAGGACTTGGCTGAATACTAATTACACTCAAATCTGCTCCCTGCTCGGCTCCGTGCAGATCCAGAAGCTTCTCATTGCTCTGTGTGTGTTTTATGTACACAGCACCACTTTGGTCCTTCTGACTAATGCTCATCTTTAGGTAAAAGTTAGCTCATTAGTGAGTGTAAAGTACACAGAGCTGTCAGTGTTTCACTCATGCACTCATGTTTTACTTTTTTTTTTTAATTGTTGTTAAAAAAAAAGTTCTATTTTCTACTCTCAGAGAGAGAGAGAGAGTCCCCCCCCCCCCGTGGGGGATGCTGTTCATTTTCTTCTGCATTTTATTAATATTGAAGTTTTCGGTGGCCGACGGCCATTGGTGTTAGACTGGAGATGGGATCTAACAAGACCGGCTTGCTTATTCCAATCAGACCTTTTTCTGTGTTGTTGTTGTTGTGTGAACAGATGTTTACTGTCTAGAAGAGCTAGATTACTCATTTTGTACAAATCATAAATATCTTCTTTAAAAAAGCAGTCCTCGTCATTATAAAGATTTAGCCTTTTTGGTTAATAGCTTTCTTTTCTCCTGTTTAGGTGCTGATGTTACCCCTCAAAAGATCAATAATAGTCAAACTGGTCCTTCCTTGCAGGAATCATATTTGTGATGCTCTACGTTTCCCCCCAGCCGCGTCGTAATATGGTTGACCCATGGTGCTGCACTGATATTGAGTCATTTTAAAATTACTGCAGATCATTTCAAACTGTATTTGTAATGTAACACTTACAAGAATAAAAGCATGATAGGTCACTGTCAGACAGACTTGGCAGATTCTCAGAAAACTGTGTTTGTCTTCAGTTCGGCTCGCATGATTCTGACTAGTTCCTATTGCTTTGTCTGTATACAAAACACACAAACACACACTCTCACACACACCTGCTGTACCTGCTTGGTTATAAAAATGGCTGATAAAAGAGAAAAGTGGGTAATATGGTGGCGATTGTTCTCTGAATGACTGGAAACTTGTAGTATTTGTGATACACACTAATATGGATACACGACGGTTTCTTTTCAGAAGGTTTTGAGCTTTTATAAAAATGACTGGATGTTCTAAATTCAGTGTTTCAAATGAAACTGGGCTAATTCTGTGATTTCCACCATCTACACTTTGAATTTACTTCATTGCAGAAACTCACATCATTGTTTATTACTTTTATTTTAAGCTTAAAGTACCTGTTATTTTTCACACTGCTCTTTATTGTGATGATGTTTCCTTTGGAAAAACAAACAAAAAAAACTCTAACTGGACACACTGAAAGCTCAAA
>NW_024582464.1:1829921-1851977 GCF_018398535.1 Haplochromis burtoni
TTACACTTTTTTCTGTGGCTAGTCCGTTTGAGAATTTCACAGAAGAAAATCCACTCTGTCTGTAGGTCTAGACATTATATGGTGTTCTAACTTGGGTGAACTAAGCCTTTCTGTTTGATGCCATTTCTTGTCATCTGAATGAATAATTTAGGTATTCTACATTTATGTGAAACGGCAAACCATGGAGTTTCAGTCCCTCTACATCTCCATGCACATGCTGGTAATGATATTGAGAGCAGCAGCATGTGTCCTTCTCTGTATCCAGTGCATAAATAATAGATTAGATCCAGGAAGTACAAACCGGTGGACCAACCCATCAGGTAGGGAATCCATCGTACCACATTACGTACACAACACCCGGTCTATTCCTTTTCCTTTGGCCTCTTTATCTTCCTTTTATGTCCCATCAGTTTCTTTCTACTCACTCTGAATCTCCAGCAGTTTTGCTCTCTCTCACTCCCTCTTATGCTCATCCCTCCCTCCTACTTTATATCCCTCCCTCCCCTCTTCCTTTTGTTTCCATCAATTCTAATCTGTTGGAGAACTGGCACAAAGAGAAACCACACCCAGCATTCCAGCATCATTTTTAAAGTTGCACCGTCCGGATATTGGGATATCAGGACATCAGACTGCAGAGAATAAAGAACTTGTGCCACTGCTATTTTATTAAAAGGAGTCTTCTTTTGATGGAACTTTTGCTCGTAAGCATCAGTCTGCGTTAGAAACCTCCCGCACTGTGGGCACTGCACAGCTAAGGCACAAGGAATTGACAGAGGAAACTCTGGAAAGCCCGAGCTATGGTTTTATATGTGACGTCCCAGGACTGTACAAGAGGAGCTGGCAGCAGGGTGGTAGTGACTCTGAGGCCTGGCAACGGTTCAGACGGGGCCTCACACGGACTGTGGCGCTACGTTTGCTGCCAGAGGAGGCCCACACTGACGCTGCCCTCATGTAGGTATACAGGAGTGATGGCTGTCAGTGGCTACTGTACTTGTGTGTATCTGCAGGACATTTCAAGGTTGCTCAAGAAAAGTTACTTATCAGATTTGTGAGTGGATGGCAATTATAGATTTTCTGTTATCTCCTATAAACTATTATCTCCCTTGTACTCCTGCTGAGATGACACATTGCAAATACTCTCGTTTCCAAAGAAGTGTTTTAGATCTTGATGGTGATCTAATGATATACTGCTTTTTGTGTGTGTGTGTGTGTGTGTGTGTGTGTGTGTGTGTGTGTGTGTGTGTGTGTGTGTGTGTGTGTGTGTGTGTTAAACCTCCTACTTGTCTTTGGCTTTACTCTTTTCTCTGCCTGCTTTCCCAGCCTTTCCCAAGTGCTGTTGTCTGGGGTCATTGGATCACTTCAGCTCTAAGGAGATGATCCATTTGACAAAAAGGGAGGCTGGCTGTGTTTTGAGAAAGCATTCCGAGCACCGGCAGGTTTGGCGTTTGCCTTCCTTGTGCTAAATAGTTAAATACTAAGATACAGTAATAAAAAGCTTGGTCTAATGAGAAAACGAGGCCTAAATGAGCGTCTGACCCGGTGATTTGATTTAAAGTCATCCCTCCTGAGCAGCTTTTGGGGCTGTTGCCCTGCTAGGCTGCTGTCTGAGTCTTGTCATTAGCACATAAGCTCTATTAGAGCAGACAGTAACACAATTACACCCACAGGCAGTGGAAGATGGAGACAAGGGACCATGTCAGCAGTTGCAGATATAGACTGCCTTCATTTGATAATATTTCAAGACTGGACTAGAAGGAAATCATCATGGTAATAAGATGAGATGATTTGGATCACAGTAGATTGATAGCTACATGCAGAGGTGGTAACAAAAAAAGTGCTCTGTGTCAGTCTTGTTCAGATTTACTTTGTGCTGGGGATAATCAGTACACAATGTTGACGTTCAGGGATTAAAGTGTCTCTGAAGTGTTTTCTTTTTTCTCTTTTTTTAAGGCACTGTAGCTTTAAGAGCATTGTTTGTTATTTAAGTGCTAAGCTGCATCTATTTTCTGTGTTAGTTTTTGATATTCAGTTTTGGGATCCTGATGGTAACACACACAAACCATGTTAGCTTGTGCTAATCCTTTCCCCCCCTCTGTGATATTTATCAACAATCTAAGGACGCTCTGTGCTTTGTGCTTTTTACATAAATCAGAATCTGAAGTCACAGCTTAGCCACTCTTTATAACTCCTGTAGTTATTTTCTCAAATATAAAATCAGGTGTCTTCTAAGTTTTAGAATCAACATTAGGTATTTATTATCATGCCAGTTTTCAGCTGAGCCTATCCAGGCATGTTACCTCTGAACAAATGACTTCCTGTAGAAGCCTCTTTCATTCAGTACATGGCTGCCAGCTCTCAGACTATTGCATTTATTACACAAATAAACGGGAGGAAAAGTCAAAATTGCCTGCTTTGTTTTCCAACTGAAGCGCTCAAGTTCCCACAGTAGCCCCGATGTAACTTGTTACCTGGAGAGGGGCATATTCTTGCTTCTTTTTTCTCCTTCTTTTTACTGCAACAGCCACCATCAAAGAATGGATTACAGTTTTTAGCTAGTTTTATGGTAAATGGATGTATAAAGCTTGGTTAAAAAGTCCTTGTGTTTGCAGGTTTGCTAGCAGTCCTTCAGCTGTCGGTCTCTGCTCTGCATCTGTAAGGTTCTTGTATTTCTGTGTGTTTAGTCTTGTAATGGCGATTCTAAGTAATCCTCACAGAAACCTGCTCTCCAAAAACTAAGCACATGTTTTCGTCTTCATGTGTGACTTCAACAAATAAATATTTAGGAGTTGATCTGCATTTCTTGCTCAGGACTAGCAAACTCACATCTCTCATAAATACAGTGGTCCCTCTCTTTGATGCGGTTCACCTTTCACAGCCTTGCTGTTTTGTGGATATTTTTTTTGATATTTTCCATGTTTTTTTTTTCTTTGTTTTTTGTTTTTTGTTTTTTACAGCACATTGTGTTCTGTGTCCTGATTGGCTGTAGACCATTGTCAATCAATCTCGAGCTGTGTCTCCTGTATATTACAGATTGCGTTCAGCTTTACACAAATTTACATAAATCTTCGATCGCTAGCAGTGTGACTCTGAAGTGATGTACTGTATGTTTGTAAGTTTTCTCCCCAACAAACACAACAATGTCGACAAAACATTTTGCACCGTCAAAGGCACCTCTGGGCGCACCTCTGGGCGCACCTCTGGGTGCACCTCTGGGTGCACCTCTGGGTGCACCTCTGGGTGCCTTTGGTTTCATTCTATAATACTGGACTACGAAGGTTTGAACTTTGAGTGTTTAAACAAGAGAGAAAAGTGTGAAAATGTTCATGCCTGTCTGAGAAAAGTGTATAAAGTGTGTAGTGAGGGGTTTTACAGCCTTAAAACATCTATAATAATTGTAAAAAAATAAAGTTGGCTACTTTGTGGATTTCACCTATCGCAGGTTATTATTGGAACGTAAACGAGGGACAACTGTATACACTAGGATCCGATGCATTTACAGTGAAGTTGCATGCACTTACAGAATAAAAGCACAAAGTTGTACTGTAGTTTCATACAAAATCACAAAAAAACATGAAGCCATCCTTGTGAGGCATTAGAAAAGATAAAGATGTTTAACCCCTTAGCAGTCCTATTAGTCCCCTAAACCATCCAATGTCCCGTGGGCGGTACGTCCGACTGCTAACAGTTTAAGGACTGGATCCATATCTAGGGATTATCTTTACGTTTACAGGTATGCATTTAGCTGTTTAAAAAAATAGTGGTTTTTTTTATTGTTAATAATTGTATTTATTTTTGGGTGCTCTGTTAATGTCCCTGGAAAATATAAATATTTGATAAAGAGTGTATTTTGTAGACCTGATATGTGCTGTCAGTGAGTAACTCCCTTTACAGTCAGCACACATCACAGAGGGACCACACCTTTTATTATTATTATTATTATTTTTTTAAACGGTCCGCTGACTCACAGCTTCCCTCTGAGGGTTTTTGCTACACCCGGGGTTTCAAAAAAGTAGCTTATATAAATATTGAAACCACGTCTACACATCTAGTTCACCAAAAACACCGACAGACATGCTCTGTCCAGCTGCAAAACTAAGATGTTCAGAGAACTTGAAATTTTAAAGCCAAAACCTTTGTCACTTTGAATTCTGCATTTAAACTTTATTCCTCAAAGACTTTGAAATCTAACGTGATTCTTCTTTTTCTTCTCTTTTCTTCTTCTCCCTATGAAAATATGCAGGAGCTCGCATCCGTATAACTTCATTTTATTTCTGTAACTTATTAAACATTTACTGAGTTGTAAGTTGCTAACATTGTAAACAGTTTCAAATTTGGAATGAGCAAACTTGAAATGAATTATTAAATTGATATAGATTATAGATGTTGTGGTCCAAGTCACCGGCAGCATAGTTGCCTGGACTTCCCTCTCGCCAGCCTCTATCTCATGCTCCTTTGGAGGGGGGGCTGTGCACCAAAGCGTTCCTGGGCCAGCTGAGACACAAACTCCCTAGTGTGTCCTGGATTGTGGGTTTTATTTGTGTGTGTGTTTGTTTGTTTGTTTGTTTGAGTTCACTTATTTATTTGGCAATAACTCAGTGAGATCAGCCTTAGGGATAAGTCAGCTATGCCCCACTTCCACTGGATATCCTCAAAGTATTCCTTCTGTTGCTTGACTGAGATCAACATCAGTAGCAGTTCATATCCACTGTATATGTTTGGGAAAGAAACCTGCTTCCTCCTCCTGAGCTGAGCACATTGCCATGTCGTCTTCAGGGCCAGCTGTAGCCCTTTGGACAAGGTACTGTAGCCCCAGTGCATCCATCTGGGTCTGCGTGAATACAGATCCATTTACCAGGGACTAAACTAGCAAAACATATCTGACTAATAAACTTGATAGTGAAGTTACTAATATAACTTCAGTTAGCCAATATAACAAATGGCTGCTGTTGTGATGGTGAATGGTTATGTGTCACTCTGTGTTAGCCTGTTTTAAATTCATGAATAAAAATAAGATAAGGTTCAAAAATTGGGGTGGTAGGGCGGTTAGCACTGTTGCCTCACAGCAAGAAAGTCCTGAGTTCAATTCCATCATCAGGCCAGGGCCTTTCTGTGTGGAGTTCGCATGTTCTCTCTGTGTTGGCGTGAAATTTCTCCAGGTACTCCGGCTTCCTCCCACAGTCCAAAGACATGCAGTTAGTGGGGTTAGGTTAATTGGTAACTCTAAATTGCCCACAAGTGTAAATATGAGAGCGTATGATTGTCTGTGTCTATGTGTAGATGCCAGGGTGTGGTAGCATTAGTTAGCTGAGCCGAGGTTAAAGCTTTCTTCTTTTTCTTTGGTAATAAACTGGCACCAGATGAATGCTAAAATCTTGGGGTGTCACCAAAACGTGTCACCATGCTAAGTTTTCTTTCAAACAAATAATTTTTAAATTGGAATCTACATATCTCATTTCTGAGTGCGTAAATAAAGACTAGACTCTCTATAATTTATCCAGCTATTGAAATCCTGTAGTAAAACCGGCGTTTCCTCACAAATATGAAAGCTAAATTGGAAGATTTAGAAATTTAAAAAATTCAAATGCCTAATGGAATTTAATGAAAAATAAAACTTTCTTTGCTTTATATAATCAACTTACAAAAAGGTAACAAAAACAGTGTCGTAAATATCAGATAACTTGGATGTAGGTGAATATATCAGTGTTACGTGTTGTGACAGTGCAGGGTTCAAACGAATAACTGAGTACATTTGTACTTCCAAAGCAAAGGGGTTCCCTGAAGGCAGCAGTTTTCCCCAGACTCTCCATCACAACACACAAACTGCACAGGAGCATCTCATGATAACTTGAACCAGAGCCCAAGGCACTGGCACATTCTGCACATTTCCCAGATCCCATCCAGTTGAGCACCCCAAAGGATTTTGTCCATGCCCACAGTCTTCCACTTGGGTGTTTGTGGCAATCCAAGCTTCTACTGCAACACCCTGAGGTGTCTTTGGGAGAACACTCACATAAAATTATGTGAATGATCTGAACTGCGTTCTGGGCCATCTCTTGCGGACAGCTTTTTTTTCTTTTTTTTTGCCTCCATTGTCTTTTTTGTGTTTTTTGCTTTCTGGAAAATGGAAAAAATGAATCAAGCTGAAGGGTCACAGTTTTGATTTAACGTCTTAAAATGGTCCAGAAGTGTTTAGTAGATGACCTTGAAGGGGAGATCAGTCATATTTTAATCAAGTAGGTTTTTTGTTTTTTATGTTATGGACCTGTCCTCAAAACAAACAGCTAGTATTTATGACTGATAAATGAAGGCCTTAATGGCACCACGCTGACTCATACCTCCCCTTTTAACTCGATAATCTGTATTCCAAATATTTGGCTATTTCTGCTTGGATACTCTTTTGTCAAGTGGCCTTTTATGGTGATAGAAAATCCTTCACCATTTCTTGCAGATGACCTAAAAGTCTGAAATTGAACAAAAAATGCTGAGATAAGGCAAGTGGAAGAAAAGGAAGTAACATAAAGAGAGCTGTTGTTCCTGTGCTCTGATTGCTTTGACACAGACGTGGCAAACCTCGTATTCTCCCCTTGTGGGAAAAGTAGCTGCTGTCAATACCAATGGCAGTGTTAAGTAGAGGCAATGTGTGTGAGCACGTTGGTATTCAGATGCAGTCATGAGGCTGGTTGCAGCCCAGATTCAGCCCCTTTTATCTTTCTGTCTCGGTCTGTTGATACGGTCAGGACTTGGCTGAATACTAATTACACTCAAATCTGCTCCCTGCTCGGCTCCGTGCAGATCCAGAAGCTTCTCATTGCTCTGTGTGTGTTTTATGTACACAGCACCACTTTGGTCCTTCTGACTAATGCTCATCTTTAGGTAAAAGTTAGCTCATTAGTGAGTGTAAAGTACACAGAGCTGTCAGTGTTTCACTCATGCACTCATGTTTTACTTTTTTTTTTTAATTGTTGTTAAAAAAAAAGTTCTATTTTCTACTCTCAGAGAGAGAGAGAGAGTCCCCCCCCCCCCGTGGGGGATGCTGTTCATTTTCTTCTGCATTTTATTAATATTGAAGTTTTCGGTGGCCGACGGCCATTGGTGTTAGACTGGAGATGGGATCTAACAAGACCGGCTTGCTTATTCCAATCAGACCTTTTTCTGTGTTGTTGTTGTTGTGTGAACAGATGTTTACTGTCTAGAAGAGCTAGATTACTCATTTTGTACAAATCATAAATATCTTCTTTAAAAAAGCAGTCCTCGTCATTATAAAGATTTAGCCTTTTTGGTTAATAGCTTTCTTTTCTCCTGTTTAGGTGCTGATGTTACCCCTCAAAAGATCAATAATAGTCAAACTGGTCCTTCCTTGCAGGAATCATATTTGTGATGCTCTACGTTTCCCCCCAGCCGCGTCGTAATATGGTTGACCCATGGTGCTGCACTGATATTGAGTCATTTTAAAATTACTGCAGATCATTTCAAACTGTATTTGTAATGTAACACTTACAAGAATAAAAGCATGATAGGTCACTGTCAGACAGACTTGGCAGATTCTCAGAAAACTGTGTTTGTCTTCAGTTCGGCTCGCATGATTCTGACTAGTTCCTATTGCTTTGTCTGTATACAAAACACACAAACACACACTCTCACACACACCTGCTGTACCTGCTTGGTTATAAAAATGGCTGATAAAAGAGAAAAGTGGGTAATATGGTGGCGATTGTTCTCTGAATGACTGGAAACTTGTAGTATTTGTGATACACACTAATATGGATACACGACGGTTTCTTTTCAGAAGGTTTTGAGCTTTTATAAAAATGACTGGATGTTCTAAATTCAGTGTTTCAAATGAAACTGGGCTAATTCTGTGATTTCCACCATCTACACTTTGAATTTACTTCATTGCAGAAACTCACATCATTGTTTATTACTTTTATTTTAAGCTTAAAGTACCTGTTATTTTTCACACTGCTCTTTATTGTGATGATGTTTCCTTTGGAAAAACAAACAAAAAAAACTCTAACTGGACACACTGAAAGCTCAAAGCCCCCCTGGGAGTCTGAGATGCATCTCAGTTAACAAGAGAAGAAAGGGAGAACTGCTCTGCATCCAAATGTTCCTACAGGAAGAGGGTGGGGTGGTGGAATGACTTGAACCTGGAGTGTAGCAGATGTATGTGGAAGCACTGAGTGTTTGCGTGTTTGGATCAAATATGAAACGTGAGCGTGTTAAAGATTCCACAAAGCCTTTTGGTGCTAGTTTTGTTTTTTCTCCCTGGTGCTGCTTTTTCTCTTTCTTCTCTCAGACCTGGCGCTTCAGTCCAGCTCAGAGTATTTACCTCCCTTTCTTAGCAAATAACAAGTGTCTGCCAGAAATGGCTTTACAGGACATGAAGCCACCAGAGAGCTACAGAAGCCAGATAAACTGCAGAGATTTTGCCAGATAATTTGGTTACTATGGCAACCAGGAGAATCTCCCTGTTTTCACTATGAACTGCTCTGAGCAGCTCTTTGCACAGGTTACCTTAAAAACCGTGTATTTTGATAGGTCAGAGGCTTTGACTGGAACAATGATCATGTGAGCTGAATGTCTAACAGTTGCCGTGTGTGTGTGTGTGTGTGTGTGTGTGTGTGTGTGTGTGTGTTGCCCTCTACAGGTCCTACGTTGCCCAGACAGGGCCCCCAGGTTCAGAATGGTCCCACACCAGAGGAGATGGACCTGCAGAGGAGGTAAGGACTACTTTTCATGCTTAAAGTCTGTCATAATGCAGGGTCTAACACTAAGTAATGCATTACATATCATGTATTGAAATAAGTAATACATGATATTAATCGCTCCCTGGCGAGTACTTCTTCACACTACTTGTTACATTACTTTTGTGTTACACTGTACCATGGCATGGAATATAATGGCACATAATTACCAGTAATGATATAAACCAGCGGTCCCCAACCCCGGTCCGTGAGTCGTTTGAAATTTATGAGTTTTAGGGTTTTTATCATGATTTTTTTTTTCGTTAACTCCCTTTTCCTGGGTCTTTTCCCTTGTGTTATGAGTAAATCTTTTTTGTTTTTTTGGTACTGGTACTGATTTTGTTGTATTTATCCGTGACACCTCAAGCCCAGTTCATGAAAATATTGCCTGACATAAACCGGTACGTGGCGCAAAAAAGGTCGGGGACTGCTGATATAAGCCTAAAGCTTATATTCCCACATGCTGGCACAAGTCCCTGTCCTAATGAGGATGCACACAGGATCTTTGTCAACAAAGTTGAAAACCAGGTCCTATTCCTGCTGTAAGAACAGGACAGGTAGAAATGGATGCTACAACACTAACCACTGCTTTTGTTACCTGTTGAAGATCAGGCTTTGGCTGCTTTGCTGCTTCTAACTTTGTTTTAGCATGTTAGCATGCTGTCTGTGCAGATGCTTGTAAAGAGAATTAATGTTGTGTTAGCAGAAGAAGACCATTGTTTCTGGTCTGACCACACTTTACTGCACCAAACATAATTTCCCTTTCTCAACTCATCGCTTTACTGCGTTCCTCCTCCCTGCTCTCTAAATCCAGTAATCAGATTAGTTACTGCTACGTCTTCATTGTTGTTGGCTTTCGGCTGCTCCCTTCAGAGGGAGCCACAACAGATAATCTGCCTCCATCTCAACGTATCCCAGCAACCCTCTACATGTCCTCCTTCACTACATCCATCCTGTGGTCTTCCCGTTTTCCTCCTGATTGGCAGCTCCATCTGCGCCATCCTTTTGCCTATATTATCCAGACTCCCTCCTCCTGCACATGTCCAAACTATCTCACCTAGCCTCTCTAACAGTAGCTCCAAGTTTCTGAACCCGATCTGTCCCTCTGACATGCTCATTTCTAATTGTGTCCATCTTGTTCACACTCAGTAAAAATCCTAACATTTACACTTTGCCACTTTTAGTTTTCCTTCTTTCTCTTTGGTGAGGTCTCACTACCATCTGTCACAGATCACCTCTGACACCAATGTCCACTCTGCCTGCACTCTCTTCTTGTCCTCATACTGATCAAGCCGTTATGTCGTTACTTTGTTACAGAAGTTATTGAATAATCTGTATGATTGATATTGAAGGACATACCATGCATTTTTATGCACACAGTGGTGATTATTTCGTAAGTTAAGTTTGTAAGGCCCTGGCCTAGAACAATGATAAAGCAAGGTGGGAATTAGAACAGACCTTCTTGTGATTGAGTCACTTCTGTTTGAGCGTGCAATGTGATGGCAAATCAAGAAAATAAAATAAGATTATTCATCAGTGGGTGAGGTCCATCTTTTAGATACAGTCTGTGAGAACAGTTTAAAGCCATGGGCCAAATTTAAGTATAAACAAATGGTAAAATAGTAGCTATGCTCAGAGATTGGGCTGTATTATTGTTTTAAAATGATTAACGGCAGAGAATAACAATTGTCATCTTTATGTGCTTAGTGACACCAGCAAAGCTCAGCTGTAACATAAGGCCTCTGAATGCTGTGGATATACAGTCTTATGCACGCATACACTCAAACAAAACCTTGTTTTTCTTCTCCATACAAGGCCACTTGTTCTTGAGGTAATATAGAAACCATGGAACAGCTACACACACAGTTACATGGATACACACAGGGCTGCATTAATGGAGCACAGCTGTTGGCTAAGGTTCAGAACCTGTTCAGCACTCTCACAGGCAGAGCAATTCTTGAGACGCCTTGGCTGTCTTAATAGTTTTGTCTTAATGCGCCACATGAGTCAACCAACAACACCTTATTACAACTACGTGGAGTTAACAGTGAAGTGAGAAATAAATAGGGGCATCAAAGTGAAATGTGTAACACTTGAAACATGATCAATCCAGGTGTTCAAGCACATTGCAAATGTGATGATTCTCCAAATAACCAAACTCCAATCCTGCTGAACACGTCATTATTTTAAAGTATTGTGTACTGCGAGACAGTGAAGGCATTGAGTAAATGTGGGTTTTGGCTGAACTGGGGTTTTTGTTTTGGGGTTTTGTTTTTGTTTGTTTATTTGTTTGTTTGGTTTTTTTTTGGGGGGGGGGGGGGGATTTCGTAATTTGATTAGAACGGTGTTGCATTTGTGCTTCTGGCATAGACTACTTAGACTGTTTACATGCACCTTTTTAACCGGCTGCCACAGCAAGACACATTTTTCCAACATACTGCAAAATCATCTTTGCATTCCTGCAAAATTCAAAGGGAACTTAGACTTGCAGACACATGCAAAATGCAATAATCTATATGGTGTTTTTGACATGGCCACCCACCAAACTTTTTCCCATAGTGGAAGGAAACATATTAGATTACTTGTTTTAGTTTATCTCATTATTAGAAATAAATGGAAAAGTGCAGTGATTTCTGTGAAAGTGGGCCTCAGTACTTCTAATTGTGTTGGAGGGGAACTTGAATCTGGCAGCTGGCGTCCCCTCCATTTCTTCTTGCTTTTTTTTCCTACTTCCCTATTGCTTTTCTCTTTTACCGTTTTGTCTCTGCCTGCTGTCATCGATCTCTTCCTTCTTACCTTCCCTTCCATGCTCTTGTTCCCAGTTCCAGTCACATTCCACACTTAGCAGCAGATGACAGACAGGCAGGAAGTGAAAACGTGACGGAGGTCATCTTATGATACAGAGGCTACTGTCAAGCCCGTGGAAGAGTGTGCAGAGGATGTGGGAGAACATAGGTTGAGAAAAGCGAGGGGGTCGGTGACGGGAGAAGAGGCGATGTGAGGAGAGTAGTGTAAAAATTAAATGCGCATTAGTACTAACCTTTCTGTTTATTAAAAGAAACACAAACTCACTGCAAGCTTTGGACTCTTGGGTTTACAAATATTACTTTTTGAACAACAGATGGCTGTCTTACATCCCCTCATTACACCACTGTCTGTGATCCAGCTGGTTTTGTTGACTGTTTATTGGAACATCTGTGAAACGGTCATCATGGGATTTTAATTTGTAGGGTCAGTTTGTAGTGTTTGCTGATCTGACCAAACTGTCCAACACGTGAATTCAGTCTTGGCTCTGTTTACCTCCACTGTACATCCTGCCTACTTCAGCTAATCACTCGAAAGGTTTGTGGTTTTCATCTGACTGTAGACACACCCGTAGTTAATCCATGGCAATCTAAAAGCCATTTTTGAGCCTTTTAATTCTAAATTTTCTAAACTTCAGCAGGTAGCTTGTATTGCTGTGGGATCAACTATGGCTCATATTCATAGCCAAGGCTCTACATCAGGAAGACTGATGTGGTTTCAGACAGTATTTTAGCAATGCTAGAGAGCTATGGCCACCTAAAATTAGGTAAAGTTAAGGACATGTGGTGTCATGGTGGTGTAGTGGTTGGCACTGTCACCTGACATTAATGCCAGAGGATGTTTGACTGATAAACTGTAGTTATCAAGTTGCAGCGCACTGGTGACTGATGACTCTTGCAGCACTTGCGACCACTAGGGCTGCCACAAACGACTATTTAATAGTCAACTAGTCACAAATTATTTTTGCGATTCGTCAACTAATCAGATCATGCATACAGCTTATTGCATCAGTGTGCGCCTGCTCTTATATAACTATCATTAGCTTACAGCTTGAAGTGTTTAAGGTATGTGCTAACTAAAAATAAAGACAAGATGATAGTTTATTAAACTTTTAATGAAATTTGCAGATTTTCTCAGTGGAGTTTAATAAACTCAGCAGTCTGCTCCTTGCTATCTAAAATATAACAGGACACTGGAGTAAATTCTCTACCATCTCACACTTCTGTTTAATCAGTTTTCTGTTTGACGTTTATTCAGCTATGTGAAAACTGTAACTTTAATCTCAGCCAAACAAATTTACGCAGGAACAAATAAAACACTGAAAAAAGCCAAACAACAACAGTTTTCAGTTATCTAAGTTATCTCGCAGGCTCTAGTGAGCCTTGAACCCTGTCTAGATGTCTCCGAAAACATAGGAGCACTTTTACAAATATGTGATGTCTTGATAAACTGGGCAGATATTTAAAGTTTACACAGCTACATTCTCGCCTGAAAATATGTTAAAAGTTTATTTTGTGACCCAGAAAGAGTAATAAGATTAAAATTAAAACTAAGTAGCTGCCACCATTGTTGGAAACTGGAATTGGCTGAGCCGTGCTATGAATTCTGGGATAGGTTGGGCCACAAAGGATATGCCCGACCCATCCTTCAAATCTGGGGATTGCAGAAGTCTTCGAATTTGGAAAGCCTTCGTTGCGTCGCTGTAACGTAATCGGCCCTCAAATGTGGCCTCCGAAGGATGCGGCCCATGAATTTGGACACAGCTATGATACCGGAGTTGCTTCTTCTTCTTCGGGGTTTAACGGCAGCTGGCATCCTTGTACATGGAGTGCTGCCACCTTCTGTTTCAATCCATTATTACACTCTTAAATCCTACTACTTATTCCTGCGTCTTTCAGGATCTTACGAGGCTTTAAACGACGTGTCAACTATTAAATTTGTCATTGATGTAATCGTGACTAGTCGACTAATCGTGGCAGCCCTAGCAACCAGGCTCTAACTTTATATCTTTGGTCTGTGGTCAGGAGTTGCTGTGTTTCTTAAACTTTTCCACTTTTTAATAAAACCACTTACACTTGATTGCAGAAGGGAGGGGTTTTTGAGGGAACAAATGTCACAAACAGCCTCAGTGGTGTCCTATTTCAATAACAGGCTCTAACTCATTGAGCTCTATACTGTGCATTTGGAAAGTATTCACAACTTTTCACTTCTTCCACATTAGGAAACCGCCTCTGCTGCTTCCCTTGACTACTGGCTGTAACTTTGATAAGGTGGCCAAGTTCACATCTCAAAAACTGCTCAACATTTGTAATCCTAGCAGGAAGTTTACTGACATTTTGATGCAGATTAATCACAGAGGTTCTGTCTCTTATTCTACTGGTAGACTAACTTGATAGGCCAGCATCTTACAGCATTATTAAGGAAACACTTCTGGGTCTAGTTCGGGGTCAGGTTATGCCAAAGAAGAGCTAGCATAGCATCAGACTATGGCTAAAGTAGCTGAAGAGAGAGCTAGTGTTTCACCACCTTCAGTCTTTCATCTTTCACTCCCTGTTTGTAATTTATCTTATTTTTAATCTTTATTGGGAAGCACTTAAACAAAAATAAATCCACTGATAAGTTTCACTGACGTTTATTTTATGTTGTCTTATAAGTTGTCTTTGACACCTTTGTCTCATCCAGCCTGTTTCATGTCTGTTATGAATAATTGCAGACACTATCATCAAAGGAGCTAATATTTAATTTCAGTTTGCGCTCTGCTGTTCATCAGGAATCATTCAGCCTTGTGCTGTGTGAATGATAGAGATTGGGAGTGAATAAAGAAATTGAGAGTGTGGATATACTGAGATTGTCTTTCCCCCTCTCCAAATTCCTCTCTGCCTCATTTTGAGATCCACCTCGTTCCTCAGTTAACCACACATGTTCATTCAGACTCATTCCATACTCATCAGTGTGGCTTTGTCTTGCTCACTTGTGGGTCTCTGCTCTGTGTGAGAAGCAAACACTGAGATCCTTCTACTGTGGAAAGGCCAGAATATCCAAACATCTCTGTGATGGGATTTTCCACTGAGTCACATGATAGGAGGGGAAAATGATGCACGTTTCCCTGTTTGTCGGGTTTTTTTCCCCCCCCCTCTTAGTATTCCTCCTTTTCATGAATACATAGATGAATGAAAGCAAGCAGACAATGCCACTTCAGGAGTGAGTGATTTGTTGCATGTATTCATTCTGCAGCTAAGGGAAAAAGTGAAGCTGAACCACCTGTTCAGAAATGCAGGGTACTACCCTCAGATTAAAAAGACACGAGCTGGAAATAATAGGCTGTGTTATAAATAGCCGTGTGCTGTGTGGGTGCAAGCGAGTGTGTCGGGGGAGAGAGCGAAAGAGGAAATGTGTTGCATCGCCTTGAATGAAAGAGAGGATGGAGGTATGGGAGAGGATAAAGATGCATGTGTGTGTTTGCTCAGGTTCTGTTAGCTGTTAGCGAAGGAGCTCGAAGGTAAGAGCACAGCAGCTGCTGGTGGAAACGAGCGCTCTCACAAACCTGTGCTGATATCCGTAGATATTCTCAAATGACAGTGCTGGATATTAATCCACACTCTTTGCATGCGAGCACACTCAAAACTCTAAGAACGATTGCTTTGATAGCAGGGTTGGGCTCTTTTATCAGTGGGTCACATGACACATCAAGTGTGTCTATGTGTATATTGCACATTTGGACTAGATTCTTCATAGAGTAGGTCCATATGGTCCATCTGTGCTCCTGTCCATTCAGACAACACTTCCTTGTCCTGTGAGCCAATCAAGCAAGCCGCTGACTCCAGCTGGCCAGCAGATTTTGCCAGACTTGAGTGTCCCAGGAGTTTCAGTGCAGTTGTCACTTGTGGCAAAATGGCAAAGCCAGATTGTGACATCATTTTAAGCTCGATGTTTAAACACCCGAATGTCTTAAAGCCACAGATTGAAATATTCATACAATATTTCAGTATGAAGGACTGTACAGATAAATATTTCGAGTGTTACAGCCAGTGGATAAAATCACTCGTCATTCAGGATGAAGTAAAACAAAAATAAATCGTCTGAAACAGGCGGTGTTCTTCTGCTCGGACAGATTGTGCTGATGTTACACAGATGTGGTTAAGGTTCTCTTTACAGATAACTGTGTTATACATAATACATATAATACAGTGTTAAATGAACACTGACATTTTTCTGTTAATTTGCTCTCAGTTTAGCTTTATTTAGTTATTCTGTATCTGATTAAAGCTGACAGAATGTGAGCTTCTTTGTTTTCCAGTATTCTGGGACATAATGAAACGTCTCCCTCTCTGGATAACCACTATAGTCAATAATAAAAACATGACATGGTTTAACAAGAATATAGAAGTGGCAGGAGAAGCCTTCATTCTGTTGGCTTCTTCTCCTCACATTGTTAAAGTGGACCTATTATGCTGTAAAAATGGGAGCTTGTGACGGCCCTAAATGCTGCTTCACAAAGTGTCGCTCTCAGCGAGCTGTGTCGCAGACTTAATTAATTACTAAGGTATTCGGTTAATAGTCACTCAGTTACTGTCCGTTAGAGCTTGCTGGAAATACAGAAACGGTGTGTAATGATTGTGTGATGGGCTGGTGTGGAAGAGCCTCCACGCTGCGACTGCTATAGGGACTCCTGTCCAAAACTGATGAAGCTCAACAAACTTTTTCTTTCACTTTAGACTGATTTGTTTTTGACCTATACTACTTTTCCACCATATATACTTCTTTATTTATTTAGTTTTAGTTCATTAAGAGTAGTCTTTATAATTTTTTTTTTATATTTCTTGCCTAACTAAAAATATTAACTCCTATTGAGAACATTTGCAGCTCTTTGATCCTTACAGCCTGACTGCAGATCCTGTTCTATAGCTGTTTGCATTGTGCCTGTGCAGCTCTCTCCCTCTGTTTCATGCCTCTCAGTTTTGACTGTAAGCCTTTTGATGTTTTCAATATCATCCCAAATCCTTCCCGACTTCCTGAGTATCTCAAAGTTTTTGCAAAGACGAAAGGAACGTGTGTGCATATGCATGTACGTGCATGCCGAGATTCAGGCCGCGCCACCGCCCACACTTGCATAGCAACGGTTTCCCAGCAACGCTTGTCACGAGGCGAGTGAGACGCCAGTTAAACGGTGCACGAGGCTTTTCACAGCTTTGAATCCTGTGACGTTTCTCTACGAGGCATAGAGGGATGCGGAGGGAAGGGAAGCTCGTTTTTTGATTGATCCACTATAGACAGGAAATAAGACAGCACTGTATAGAAAGGGGAATTTAATGTGGTAGTTGTTACATCGGTTTCCTGGAAGTGACGACTTACTCTGCTTTATTAAATGCTGTCAGTTCCAGAATGGAATTCCATAAAAGATTTCTGGAAAAGAGAAAAGATGCTGAGCTCTGCCTCCTAGACAGAAAACTGTAAAAACTTTGGAAAGATTTTTTTTTGAACCACACAAAGTATGCAAACTGCTATTCCTCAACGGTCACTTGAAGCTTGCTCCAAAATCACATCAGTCCTGATAGACTGCATGTTTAAAAATGCCCGACTTCAGTCATGACCATAACTTGTTTAATCTGGTAAATAAAAGAATTAAAGTTATTTGGGGTGTAAATCACCCATTTAAATTTCATTAGAACTGTGTGTGACTGTTTTGACTGGCAGGTAATGCCTGTTATCCACAGCCAATCAGAGGCACTAAACTGAACCTGTCACTGTGTTTGTGCTGTTTGGATGGTTTTAATGGAATTCCATCCATCCATCTATTCACCTCTGCTTATGAGGAGGAAATTTCACACATTAGAATATGAGCTGAATGGATAGATGTGCTTTTTGATACATTTTGTGAAACTATTTATTTGAATATAGTTGAGTGGAACAATTAAAGATTTTATGGAATGACAACTAAACCAGAAACAGAAGTTATTAGTTTCTAAAGTAAAATTTTAGGTTAAAGGTTAATTGTAAACTGCCCCAGATTCACAGGCTGCTTTATATTATGGATTTATTTCCATTAACAGACACTGACTGTGTATCAATATTAAAAGGAATTTCACTAGGCTCATTTCTCCGTCCATAAAAGCGTTTGTGACAAAGCTATTTCCTCATCTGTTGTTATTAATGAAAGAGTGTGAGTGTGCTTGAAGTTTCGGCTGTGGGAGAAGCTGCTCTCACTGAACAGGAATGTGCTTATTATTATCACATGACATCAGCTGAAAGGCTACACTGTGTCATAACCTCAAAGGTGTCCCCCTGACAGACTACAGGCGCTCTGCTCCCTCCCGTACACAGATACAAGAGAACACACATTTAACCACATTCACACTCTTCACGACCACGTCTCTCCAGATGGGATATTTTAAGTTGGTGTGCTCACTGTGTAGGAATGTCATGATCTCCCTCTTAGAAGAATGCTGTGTGCGTGTGTTACGTTCATAAATTTTAGCATTTGTGTATACGTTTGTCCAGCTGCTGGCACAGTCACCAGTCAAGAGCGTGAATATCCTCTGAGCCTAAAGACATTCATCAACACCAGCAAAGGCATTTAACTACACCAAAACAAACTCCAACCCTGACAGCAGAGCTGAGATTGCCTCTTCGCTCTAATTAGAACTGATTCAGCAAGTACACCTCCGTCACCAGAGGGAGAGCACACAAGACAAATTACACTATCTCTAGGAGTTCATGTTTCTTTGTCAGAATGTACCCCTACAACAAAAGTCCCTGTGGGAACACAGTTCTGTAGCATAGATGCTACTAGTCTGCTTTTATTTTCTCTCATATATACAGCACTGTGCAAAGGTCTTGAGACACCCTTCACACCCTTCAATGGGAACGTTTTGTTAAAAATGTGTAAAAATACAACTGTAAGCGCAGCAGCCCCACCCACCTGCAGTTCAAACCTTCTGTTTGTAGGGTCAGTTAATCAGAATTTCAGTGAGGGATCTGAAATTCAACCAGCTAAATCGGGATTTGTCTATACTGTGATTTATGCCAAGCTATTCTCTACTATCCCAGAATAAAAATATAGAGCTCGAAATGAGTTTAAGAAGTTTTAAAAGAGGCTGAAAGGTAAAATGTTGGCTATGAATATTCTTACTTCTAATTTGGAACTTGTCCCTTGATAAAGATAACCTTTATTATGCTGCACATTGTCCCGACAGTTGGTGTACTCTCCAGTGAATCACCTAGTCTCTTTAGCTTACAGTCTTGGGAGAGGCTAGCAGTGTGGAAACTTGCTGCACAAACTTGCTGCACTGGATCACCTCCAGTATTGGGAAAAGTTCAAGACATGTTTTTTGTTTTAAACCACTGTGCTTGGATTCAGTGATTGGTTGGTGTAAATTTTTTAACACTCCATTTGCTGTAACTTAACTAATATCTAATATAAAACATGTAGATTTTGAGGTATGGTTCTGTATGATGTAATTTACAATTTTAGATGAAATTCTGACAGAAATGGAGTGAAATAATACACAAAACAACTTCATCTTAAATAACTTGTGGTTGTTACTAATAACACGTGATGTGAGCAGTGTTTTTGGGAGAACCACTGTAAATCTAATTCTTAGCAGTTGAACACAGTAGTTACCAGTGGATAAGGGCTCCAAGGACCCACTACAGAAGGTCTTTGAACTGTTATAATCAGTCCTGCTAGTGGGTTGCATCACTGCCAGGCTGTTCATGTTCTGACCATCAGGCAGTGTTTTGGTTTAATCTCTAGGACCAGATGGAATTAAATCTTGCAAACTATTAAATTATCATGAAGCTTTAGGAGTGACCCGTAGGTGTTTTCATGTGTACCCACAAACATCTCAACAGCAGCTGATTGGAGCAGTCATCCTTTTCACAGAGGATTATTTCTGCACTTTCCCTGTCTGAGTATTAAGGCACATATGGATTTAGAACAGAGAAAGGCTTTAGGATAACTTCCAACATTGCTGGTTGACAAATTGCACCAGGTGCCTACTTCCCTGCTAACATTTTGCTGTTAGCACTTTGACCATCATCACACAGAAAATTGCAAAATGAATGAAAAACGTGGACCTCTTCCTGATGAAACTTCTTTTACTGCCGTCAACCATGACATCATGAGTTATTTTTAATCCCGAAGATATTCTGATGCTGTTGCAGCACTGAGGATCCCACAGGGACTAATTTGCCATCAGAGTGTAGATTATTGTAGATCTGGAAAGCCTCCAGAGAAGACTGAAATCCTCAGAGACATGGCTGTGCTGCACTTTCATTGGCCATGAATCCAGGTTTGCTCCGTTTTTCTGTAATTACATCAATGCACAACTGAGACACCGTGAGAACTGGGACGGTTTAAGTGTGTGAGTGACAGGCAGACAAGAGAGTTAAGGAGGGAGCAACCTTCCATGGGCTCGCTTTCTTCCACCTTTTCCTTCTATGATTCTTTTCTCTCCATCTTTCCATCCTTTGGTGTTTTCTGTCTCTCTGCTAGTGGAAAATGGGAGAAACCCATGTTTCATTCATACCACTGCTGAAGGAAGAGATTTTACTTTGATCTTTTCACCTCTTTGCTCTTTTACTGATCAGGCTAATCCTAGTAAGGTGCTGAAGAGCTCTGCAGGCACATCACAGCCAAACTGAGACTGAGTACTACTTGAGGTCTGAATCAGTCATAATGAAGCCAAACACTGAAATCATTCACCTGTTAACTCTTCTCTGTATCATAGATCACAGCTGTCTGGATCAAGCTTCTAAATTACCAGCAATAAAACTGAGCGTGCAGCGTTAGTTCATGCAGGCTGCAAAGTTGAGCTCAGTTGACTTTGCAGCTAGTAATGCAGTCAGTTGCCTCATATAGGTTGGTGGTGGTTCGGGATGTAGAACAGGTTATGTAAGGGTCGAGTCCTTAAGTTTGCATGTCTGTTACCAGGAGAGATACTAATTGTTCCCAATGCATCTGGGTGTGTGTGGGAGTGCCTGTGAGTACATAAGATGTGGTGAAAGTACATAACATAAAGCTCTGCATCACCATATTTGGGAGAATGTGACTTCTACTTTAAAAACTATTTAACATCTGCAAGCTGCTTTGCAACCCACCTTCACCCCCAGCGCCTGACTTCATTCATTGCTGACATACATATCTGTTGTCATTGACTGCTGCTCTCTGGATCTTATGCTTTCCACATACACTCATTGTCCGCTTGTGTAAGTATCTCTTGATGGTACTGGGATGGAAGCCCTTGTGACTTCAAAACTGATTCAGTATTTGATGCCATAGATTCAACAAGGCGATGGGATCAGAGATCTTGGTCCACACTGACATTATGGCATCACACAATTGCTGCTAATTTGTCAGCTGCACATCAGTGAATATTGAGTGTGAGACATGCTTCTACATACCTTTGATTGGGGAAAAAAAAGTGGTTATTTCAGTTACTGTTGCTTTCTTATTAGCTCAGAGTACTCTGGCTTTTCTCCTCTGACATCAACCAGGCGTTTTTACCCACAGAACGCTTAAATCACAGTTCTGCCACATTCAGATGCTCACGTTGAACTTCAGATGGTTGTCTTAACCATCTCAGCATGCCTAAATGAGTTGCTGCCAGTTGATTGGCTAATTTGATATTTGCATTAATAAACAGTTGAACAGATGTATTTAACAAAGTGACGAGTGAGTGTGTAAGCACAGAAGAGTGGGTAAGTCCCAGAAGAGAGCTGTGCTGTCACATTTAAATTACTTTCAGTTGTCTTTTGACTGTAGTGATCCCAGGTAAGCTTCCACTGTGAACAGTTGTTAATTCTGTCTGTCATATTATGTAGAAGGTGAATCTGGTCTCATTTTATACCTTACCTGGGAAGCTGTGCAGAATTCAAAATCTGCAGTTTAAAAATAAAAGGGTAAATATAGGATTTGAAACAGGTGTTAGGTCGGTCACCCTTTTCTTGTTATAGTAACTGAAGTCACCTGCTTGCCTTGGCTTAGAAGTGAACAATCAACATATATGCTACTGTGTGAGAACACAAATCCAAACCTTCCTCCCTGTGTGTGTGTGTGTGTGTGTGTGTGTGTGTGTGTGTGTGTGTGTGTGTGTGTGTGTGTGTTAGTGCATTAGGCCGAGTGCAGTTTTTGTGTATCCCTCCGGCAGATGGAAGCAAAGGGAGTTTGCATTAAGCAGCATTTGTGCTGATGATTGACTTTTAGCTGTGAGTCAGCTTTCAGAAAAACAGGATGAGTGAGGGCAAGCGATGTGACAGCGTCTCATTTGGGGTGTGTGTGTGTGTGTGTGAGAAAGGGAGAGGGGAGTGCCCTTTGGCGTTTAACTTAATTTCCCACCATCTCTCTTCTTGGTTGTGTAATTTATGAATGTAACGCTCACTTATTTGCAACAAGTATAATTTATGACCCCGTAAATCAGGCTATGACAACACAGTCGAGGCTTTCCAATGAAATTAAAGGTAGGGGTGTGTGTGTGTGTGTGTGTGTGTGTGTGTGTGTGTGTGTGTG
>NW_024582464.1:1851997-1909214 GCF_018398535.1 Haplochromis burtoni
CGTAAATCAGGCTATGACAACACAGTCGAGGCTTTCCTGTGTGTGTGTGTGTGTGTGTGTGTGTGTGTGTGTGTGTGTGTGTGTGTGTGTGTGTGTGTGAGAGAGAACCTGACAGATTACACCTTCCCGCTGTTTGCACCTGCTCTCTGCCTCGCATTTTATCTCTTGTACTTTCCCCCAGTTCACACCCTACACAGACACACTTTATTTATTTGTACCCAAAAGTCTATCAGAGTGCTGCATGGCTCTGGTAGATGATTTCATATGCATTCAATGGAGCAGGGATCTGTCCTATGAAGCTAGTTCAACATGGCCATTATCTGGCTTCACTCATCCTAAGAAAAACTATCATCTGAAAAAGCTAAGCACATGATACAGACTGAACATGTGCGCGGTATATGTGTGTTGGTAAAAGCACACTATAGAATGTAAAAACTGCTGTATGATTGTTTGGAAAAGCACTGTATAGCTTGAAGAATTGTATTTATTTAAAATTCACTTTTTAAAGTCTATTTAAAGGGAGAAAAGCATGCCGTGTATGGTTGCAGAATTCTCCTCGCTCTTATTTTTCAGTAATTACAATGAAATTAGATGTAAAGGGACTCCTCCTTTTAGCGTGTAGTTGTATTCTTTCAGCTGAAGTCTCATTGGTGTGAAGTGGTGTTGAGACAGTCTCTTTTTACTTGCTGAGCTCCACAGGCTTTTCCTGGAGTGGACATTATGTTTCAGAGAAGTGCGCTGGGGGGTGGGGCTGTGTGTTGATCTCTTATCTTGAGCATAACCTGCTCTAGAGAAGAGCAAGTCTTCAAATACGCAATCCATATGGCTTAATGGTGACCACGAGGCAGTCCACTAACACCTTGTAGTATCGGCCCAAAAAGGGAATTATAAATAAAAAAATGTAGCACCACAGAGCGCTGAGAGGCAGACCATTTTTGTAGACCAAACTGGTCTACAAATATGGGCTTTTTCCATAGGGTTCTGGATACTGGAGGCCATAAGCTCCCCTCCATTTAACAGTTTGGTGTTCGTCTTTTCGTTGTCACTTTTCTAACCTGTAACTATTGTGCTTTTTAAAACCTTTTAATGCAATATCAGCTTACACCCCCAGTAAGCTCTGCTGCACAGCATACCGAGTCTGTGCTTACATCCTCATGGAGTCATTGCTACAATCTGCATAGTAGCCCAGTGCACAAAGTAGAAAATCTGATGGTTGAAATCAGAGAAAAGGTCTCAAAATGTCTTCTTTTTCTTATCAGTTCACTGTGTTTTTGTTTTTTTGTTTAATTATAGTGCACCATTTAAATATTGTTTGGTCTTACCTTCTAGTTAAGGTTCTAAAGGTTTTTATTTTTCAAACATGATAGTTTTTCCTATTGTGTTCTTTTTTTATATTCTTGTAAACTGAATGGTTTACCTGCAGCGATCTTTGCGCAGAATCTCAGCTATAGCAAATTAAAAATGGCCTCCTTAAGTTGCACTTGATTTCATTTCCACATGCAGGCACACAGAAGTGCTCGCACTGGCTCACATGGCTTAAATGGTTCATTTCTTGTTTCCCTGTTCTTCTGCTGCTGCCTTCTGCTGACACCTAGTGGCTAAACATGAGTCTGCAACCACTGTCTGTGCTGAACACAGTATTAAGGTCACATTTTAAGATTTTAGGTGAGGGGGAAAAGCCACAGTGAGAGTTTTGATATTTCTGTGTCTCTGACAGGCACACCTGGCTCTGTGCAGCCTTTCCATCTGTGTGTGTGTGTGTGTGTGTGTGTGTGTGTGTGTGTGTGTGTGTGTGTGTGTGTGTGTGTGTGTGTGTGTGTGTGTGTGTGTGTGGTGTTTTTATTGCGCACAGATTTTAACGAAGTTGTATAGTTGCGAATTCTAACACATACTTCATACCGTGTACATTGTTATAACATACCATAATAGACCCATTTCTGTAATATACTTGCATATCTATATTATTGCTAATATATATTGTAATATATCTATATCATGGCTAAAGCACTTCTGGATGGATGCAAACTGCATTTCGTTGCCCTGTGCATGTGCAATGACAATAAAGTTGAATTCTATTCTATTTTATACGTGTTATGTAATGATGTGAGTAATTGCCCGCTGGTCACCATGGTCAATATGTGCATCAAACTCATTCATAGCATTTTATCCTGTTTTGTTTGTTTGTTTGTTTTTTAACCCATCTCCACAGCTAACTGTTCATTGTAAAAAAAAATAAATAACAGCACACATTATTTGATTGTAGACTCAAAGAGGCTCAAATAAAAAAAAATTATTTATTTTTTTATTTGGAGAAATTTGACCAAGACAACAGAAGCGATTGAAAGATGATTTTCTTTTTTTTTTCTTTTTTTTTCTTTTTTAAATTGCATCATTTTCCTGCATCTCTTTTGCTCCTCCAGGCAGCTTCAGGAGGCACAGAAACAGAAGGAGATGGAGAGGGAGCGCCAGGAGCGAGAACGTCAGGAGAGAGAGCGTCAGGAGCGGGAGCGCCAAGAGAGGGAGCGCCTGGAGCGAGAGATGCTGGAGCGTCAGGAGCGCGAACGTCAGGAACGGGAGCATCAGGAGAGGGAGGCGCAGGCAGAGAAAGAGCGACTTGAGCGGGAGCGCCAGGAGCAGCAGGAGCGTGCCGAGCGTGAACTGATGGAGAGGGAGAAGGTGGAGAGAGAGCGGCTGGAGAAGGAGCAGCAGGAGCAGTTGGATAGAGAGCAGCAGGACTGGGAGAGAGGGAGACGCATCTCCAACGCTGGTGAGTAATCCACTTTTGCGTTTCTGCTGCTGCGCACACTTGTTTCATTTTACTAATTTTACTACTACAATATTACTAATGTGACTGTTTTCTGTCCAAGGAGCAGTTTGTCTCAGGCTCACAGTAAATATAGACTAGTCAATGACAAGCGTTATCTTTCAGTTATCTCTCCAAAGTACATTTTAAAATGGTCATTTTTGTTATTTGAACATTTAGTGAAGTTTTTGTGTCAGTTTCATACAGTGTCATTATTGTGTTAATATTTAACAGTTTATTTATACGCGTGGTGGTTTTCAGTTGGTATAAAACAAAATTCCCTAAAAATGGTACATGATCTGAGTGATGATGTGATATTTAGACTTGTTATACTTTAACCACAATGCATATTTTTGTTTTGTTTGGTTGGGGGGGGGGGGGGGTTTTTTGTCTTCTTATCCATCCATCCCAATTTAAAAAAAACAACAACTCAGTTTTCCAGCAGCAAGCAGTGCCTGCTTTTGCATTGCACTGTGGGTGAATAAAGTCCATTAGCAGTGCACTCAAATATCCAAGTCTTCTTTGTATTCATGGTGACTTTTTGAATGAGGCTTCATTAATGAAGCCTCATTCGGAGGGAAAGGAGTTAATCCCTTTTAACTCCTTTCCCTCCATTTAAGAGAGTTTAAGAGAGTCTCCTTCTGATTGGCTGCAGCTTGGAAACAAAATTTGAGCCAGCTGGGAGGGGCCTCTGTGCTCACAGGAAGCATTGTGTGTTTGAGATGACCATGTTGGGATGCCTACTCGCATTGATGTCATAAAGCGTCAAGGCTAGAAACATCAGTCTGAAGCCTGAGCACTTGGCTCACAAAGAATTTGCACGCATATGCTGACCTCATTACTGGACCCTTTTGCTATGTTTAATATGAACATCCACTTCTGGAACAGTACACATATGACTAAAAGTAAGGAAAAGCAGAATTGGTCCATTTCTCGGAAGTAGCAGTTGATAATTTTCCAGTAGAAACGCTCCGAATGTTCCAAAACAGGTTACTAGATGCAGTACTTGAAATACAGGAAATGTATTGAAGAATGAAGAGAAGCGTTCTGTTTTAACATTTTCATCTAGTCTCATTGGTGCTGAGTTACAGTAATCTCATCTGCCAGGCGCTGTGAGCAGATTCCACATGAATGCAACAGTTAGCGTGTTATGTTAGAAAGTGTGCTGCCAGCTCATACACAAATTAAAATTCTACAGTTTATAAACTCTGAGACTGAGGAAAATAATTTTGAACAAACACATCACCTCAGGCAAGCATAGAAAATGAGTGCAAATATTTGCAGTCAAGTGTAATTACTGCTTAAATTGAGCAGCAGGGTAGAGGTGTAGGTAGACGCCACCCTAGTGTTGTTTGCGTTCTAAACTGGAGCTGTTGGTTGTTAGATAAGAATGAAATTTCCTATAATCCAACTCTGGGTCAGTGGGGAAGGCTGTGTTGGATGGCATGCTTCAGTGCCACGCTTAGCCAATTACCATATGCATGCATAAGCACACACACAGAGGCAGGCAGAGTTCAGTGGCCTGACTCAGAGCCTAAAAATACACCATCATGTCGAATGCTGGTGAAACCCCCCTGGGGTTGGATGTTTGTGTTGGTGTGTGCGTACGTGCATGTAAAAGCCCTACATGTCATGCAGAATAACACTAAGAAACAGGGTGCAGTGATTGCTGTTTACAAAATCTGAAGTACCACTGCAGTGACTGTGAGGGAGCTACTAGGATGCTATCTCACAATCAAATCAGAATCTAACAGGAACTTGGGCTGATTGTGTGATTGTAGCTGTAACTTGTGTGATTGCTGTGCTGTATGATTTTTTTTTATTATTTTTTTTCTAAATTCTTCTTTTTAGAAACAAGTTTGCCAATTTATGAGCTGGTGGTAGAACCATATTTATTTCAGCAAAAAAAGTTGTTTTTTTTAAACTATGTCCAATTAAGAAATTAAATTAAACTTAATGTAGAAAATATATAGTATTTACAGTAACTCTATATAAAAAAATAGTCCTGTGAAAATGGGCTCACAGAACTTTTAGACAGTGGACCTGGGTGCCTTGTGAGAGGCAATGACAGATTTAATTAGGTGTCCCTTCACGTTTTGAAAGATGAATTCTGTTTCAGTCGAGCCCTTCATCTTACAGTCACAAGACTCCTTGCTCCAACTCTACATGCACATATACTTCTTTGCAGAATTGAAGATTCTGCAACCCTGACCCCACTGAGACTTAGCAGTGTTGGGCTTCATGGCCCTCCCCGTATTTGAACCTCTGCAGGAGGTTGATTTAAAACATCTGTTTGAAAACAGTTTTGCTGCTAGCTTTAGCATCTGCTAAACATGTCAGTAACATTCATGCACTTTCAATGTACTCTTCGTGGACTCTGGTTTTCCCAAGGGCAGACCAGGGTATTGCTGAAACCCAATGGATGTTGCATTTGATTGTGGAGGCAGTTGCTCTTGGTTATATAAATTGGGGGTTGCAGGCGCCAGTCTACTATACTAGTAGTCTGGCAACCAGTGCACTCATGGCCTTGGAAAATGTAGCAAAAGCAACACTTAACTACAAGCTCGGGGTCCTCACTTGGATAGATGGGCTATTTGAGAATTGGTAGTGATGAGCATTTCTGGCAATGCAAGAGTCTGAGAATTTGAGATTACTTGTGTAATCCAGGTTCTCAGAGTAGCATGAGTGAGAATTCTCACCAGGTAGCTGTCCTCATTGAAGCGAAGCAAGATGAGGGGCTTATCTTGAATAATAACTCTAGCACGACTCTAGGTGGGCTATTCTGCCCAACGTGGTCATTGCAATCACCGGCCAATGAGGAAGGCCCTTCCCATTATACTTTCACTCGTACTACTCTGAGAACCGAGGTTACGCAAGTAATGGTGCTAATATGAACATCTAACATCTGCAATAAAAAACAATCACAAAATTATCTTTTGTGAATATTCCCTTCCACAGTATTACTCTGAGCAAAAACCTAAAATCCACTCGCAAAACTTAGGAAAAAAGGTGTGGAATTGCAGCACGTGTAAAGTGAAGTAGAGCAGAAGGTGATGTAAGGATTACACCATCCACAAACATTGAAAACATATGGCAGGCACAGAGAACACAGTCTAGGCTATGCTAAGCACTAGAGGTGCAAAATCAAAGTAATTAGACAGGGTGGGACCAAGCTAAGATGCATAATGAACAAGAGAGGGAATTTAATGTGAATTCATTGCATACTGTTCCTTTTTGACATGAAGATGTGCTTCTACACCCCATTAAAACAATATGAGGTGTGATCAAAAAGTTCAAAATATTTAAAAACATTTAAAAATCAATCAAATCATTCAAAAATCAAAAAACCTTACTTGATTTAAATGTGCCTGATGTTCCATTCATAATGGGGTTTTTTTTTATTGCTGCAATTTTTAGATCAGTCTATAGTAGGCCCATTGAGTCCAATCATACTTCTGCCTTGTTTTTTGTTTTTGTTTTTTTTTGTTTTGGGGGTTTTTTTTTGTTTTTTGCTTGTTCTCTCAACAACACAAATGAATGTTGGTGAGAAAAAATAAACTAAGCATACTTGTGGTCTGGTTCTTCATCAAAATGTAATATTTTCTTAACTTTCTAAAGTAAAAGAAGTAAAAGCGGCCTCAGGCTCAATTTGACTCTTGTTTTCTTTACATTTTAATGTATTATCCCTTTCTTGTTCTTAAAACATCAGTTTAAAAAATAATGGACACCAATTACAATATGGGCATCCCATCTACTAGTAAAGACTCTGATTTGGACATATAAGCTATGCATCTGTATACTACAAACTGGAAGATCTCCAGGTTGAGGAACTGGGTTCAGAATGTTGTCTTTCAAATGAGAAAGATGGGTCTGTTATTATCAGTGTTGGTCAAGTTACTTGAAAAAAGTAATCAGTAACTAATTACCGTACTGATTACTTCCCCAAAAAAGTAATCCCGTTACTTTACTGATTACTTATTTTCAAAAGTAATTAATTACTTAGTTACTTCAGTTTCACGATTTACAACCTGAATAGGCAATAAAGCGATAGATCTTTCAGCCCAATTCTACTTTTTCTGCATAATCCATCATACAAAATGTAATCAAATGGAAAGGTCCCTTTTTAAAACTTGTTTTATTAGTTTTAATCTTTTAACTTTATGCATCAAGCAAAAATTTAATTATATGCAACATTCTCTGACTGGAAGAAATTTGTTTAATATTTAAACCTATTTTCTGCACATTCCAGCACATAAAATAATTTTTTTGTGTGTGTTTACACTCACTCTTTCAAATAGATGCAAGTAAAACACAGCAGAAAATAAATAAAATCAAAGACTCAGCGGTCCTTTTGCTCTATTTTCACCTGTAAAGCAGGAGTGTGGTAGGCGGAGGTGCACCTGGTGCAGGTGTGCCGCGGCGGTCAGTGGAAGAATCCACGAGTTTCTCTGAGTTTCCCATTACGTCGTAGCTACTCGGTGCTTGCTTGGAAGTTTAGGGGATTATTTTCGCTGTAAAAAGAAGTTTTCTTCCCACGCACAACGGACGCTAATGTTTTTGTCACTTTTTATGGAATCTAACTCAAAGTAAGGTCAGTACTTCCTCGCTTTAAACGCTGCACGCTCATACTCTCTCCCGCACTCGATATATTATCCACTGTTGATCTGCAGACAGCTGTTGTCAAGAACGTCGCACTCGCTTACGTCACTGTCATGAGACATTCTCGAAAAAAATCACGGTTTTAGTAACGCAGCGTTCCTACGGGAAAGTAACAGTAATCTAATTACCGTTTTTGCAATAGTAATCCCTTACTTTACTCGTTACTTGAAAAAAGTAACGCGTTACTGCCCATCTCTGGTTATTATGTAGGTATGACGATACTGCATACTCATTACAATCATTAAACTATCAACAGTGCAGCCTGACTCTTCCTAAAATGTGAAAGGTGCATGTGTGAAGGCAGCTTTACAGAATCATTCTTCATGCAACTATCACACTGCTCAAAAGTACGATTATCCATATAACTTTCATCACCTTATCCCGGACAAGCCCCTAGTTCTGCTAATCATATTAATGTTGTTGTATTCATGCATGACTATTGCAATTACATTTCAGAAAATTTTCATTGTTTAATGTCTAGAATTAATTTATCTGGACCTGTTTGTGCTGCTGTTGAATAGTCTCTATGACATTGGTATGTTCGTCTATACTTTGGATTTGTTATGTGAGATATCAGAGTGAGATGAGTGGTAAGCTGTCATTTGATTGTTGTCCTCAGTACGTTCATTCTTTCCCTCTTCTTTCAGTGAGTAGAAGTCTGAAAGCTTTATATCTCTACCTGTGTCCTCAGTGCTAACACCTGTTTACTAACACAGTAGCATCACCTTAGCCTAAGAACATACACACAAGCTGGAGGAAAACTTTAGTTTAGCTCTGTGCTGGTTTTTTCTGCTTCATCTGCCCCCTTCTCTTTTTTCCTCCCTCCCTTCTTCCGTCTATCTTTCCTCACCTGCTGTCTTTCCCTTCTGTGTGCACGACGGCTGCTTCCTTCCTGCCTTCTTTCCTTCGTTCTGTCCGCTTCTGTCCTGTCTTGTCCTCAACCTCGGTTTTGTCCAATTCGCACGTCCAGCTTTCGAAAGCACATTGTGCACCCCCACACCTCAGGAGTACGGCAGGACCCCCTCCACGCCCATATCTCCATCCACGCCCACTTACCCATCTCCTGGGACCCAGTCGCCATCCTCCACTACAACACCCCCAACCCCCCCACTCAGGCACTCAGCCTCCCGATTTGCCACCTCACTCGGTTCTGCCTTCCATCCTGTCCTGCCTCACTACGCCACAGTTCCACGGCGACAGCAGGCATTTCCCCAAGCCCCACCGCCTGCCCCTGCTCCTGCCCCTGCTCCAACTCCTCCTCCACCCAAGTCTGTGGTGTGGTCAGCGTGCAATTTTACTCCATTGCCTCCCTCACCTCCGGTCATGATAAGCAGCCCCCCAGGGAAGGCCACCGGTCCAAGGCCACTGATCCCGATTGCCGCACCATCCCCTCTCACCCAAAAGCCTCCCTCGCCATCCCCCAATGGGCCACCCATGTTTCCCGCACCTTCTCCTGTGACCATCCCACACGGCCACACCCCCCTCAGTATTACTTGCCCAACACCACCTCCCCCGCCTACCCCACCCCCTCTCCCTTCGCCCATAGCTCCCCCTCCGTCTTCCTCCTCAGTCTCGTCTCCCCCCTCCTCATCCCAGGCTCCTGGTGTGCCCTCTCCCTCCACAGCGCCCCCTGCTGCTGCAGCTGCTGCTGCCACCTCTGCCTCTGCTGAACACCTCTGTTGGGGCCTGGGTCTGTCGGGGCCAGGGGAGCTGGACACAGCCGCAGGCTCAGAGCCCCAATCGGCTCAGGGGGATTCCTCCTGTCAGCCCCAGCCCCAGGGTAAGGCCTCCAGTCTGGATTCTGCTCTCTCTTTCTCACTGCTTTTCTCCCCTCTGTCTTTCACTGCTTGCAACTCACACTCTAACAGGGGTTGGTTGTTACATTGTCACTGATCTGGCCACAACACAAAGTAAGTCCTGTGACACAGACTGATCTAGGAGTTTTCTTTAGAAAAATTGTGCCTTTCCTGGTTGCTGTAATTCAACTCAGTCTGGTTACTTTTTCTAATATTAAAATATTCACTATGGTAACTTTTGTGGGATCTCAATGTGTAACAGCTATTGTTTTCCAACTTCTAGCTTCTTTGTCAGTCTCACAAAGCCTGTGTATGTCCTCGTGTTGGCTGGCTGTTCATTAGATATGAAATGTGTTGTTGTTCAGCATGGCATGTCTGTGTCTTTGACAGACCTGCGTAAAACTCTTGCTTTCTTCATCTCTTGCCTGATTTGTTTTTCTTCATTCTCAGACAAGCTTCACACACATTTGACCTTTCACTCTCCATAATTTGATTTTTTTTTACTTTGGGTCTGGAAGCCAATTTCTAAGCAGGCACAGCTGGAAGCTCACTCGACTTGATCAGTGGAACATCGACTGTGCTGTTCAAATCTTATCCACATGAACTTGTTCTGTAATATTAGGAATGCACCAAACATTAAGAGAGAAGCTAATAGGAAAACTGTCATTGATTTAAAGGGTAATGTCAAAAAGTCTAAAGAAAAGAAAAACTGGTGTCACTTTGAAATGCAGCTGTTAGCTTCCTCTTAACTATGTTAATTGTCCCACTAGTGATGGGCGTGCTCCTTCTGACACAAGGTGCAGCAAACACAGAACCTTTGATATACCTGATCTAATTTTTTTGAGACAGGCTCTGATTGGTGCACCTGTAGGGAATATGCTTAAAAGTAAAGATGGGCAAAGGAGCTGATTTGTACTAAGAGTAAAGTAACAACAAATATTTCAGAGTTCATCACAATGATTGGGCGAAAGAGGCTGGATTACTTGTATCATACCATAGGTTCCGCACAAACTATCCCACATAAAGCAAACATCTGGTTGTTTGAGACTCATTTATGAATTAATGCTTCTTCCCAAGTTCCTTTTCATAATTGTCTTTTGGTTTATGCATTGGTGTGTACATGCATGCTTGTATGTGTATGTATGTCATTGCACCAAAATGTTTGTTTAATTGAATGTTTAGTGTGGCTTGCATGTCTTAGTTCTGTTTATTGGAATGTTAAATGGTCCAAATTGGGCTTTCAGTAAACCATGAAAAGCAATTGTGATATCTGACTTACCCCTTTGGCACGCTGCCTTCCTTTAAACGCAAATCCAGTCATTAATTCCACATTTTAATAAAACAAATTTGCTCTAGTATGATGTTGCATGCCATCATCCCTTTTATATGTTGAAAAGTAGGGACACACTGGCAACAAATCCTGCAGTTTGGTTCCAGTAATGCAGTTCAAATTAATAATTGATCTGAAAACCTGTGGCTAACACGTAGCCAGCAGGGTCAAAATGAAATATGACAGTTAAATGTCAGCCACAGATATACAAACATAAGTCAGTATCATATTTAAGAAAATAGAACTACTTTGCCTATTTGGGGGGTTTTTTCCCCCTCAAAAGTGATAGTTTAGTGATAGTTCAGTCTACATCCTAATCCATTTTCAATACATTTTCTCATCATTAAACAGTCAACTTAACTATCCAGTGTCAGATTAAAGACAACATGAAAATAGGGTTTTTCCTCCTGTTTTTTCGTGCGCTTCCCCAAAGAGCTTTTGCCCTTCCCCCTTTCAAAAAAAAAAAAAAAAAAAGGAATTTGATTTGCTTAAGCATAAAACAGGGAAAGTAGAGGTAACACAGAATCATTGCTTTAACAATATGGAATGTAATCATGCTATTTTGTGTGGTCCCACCTCAGAAATCCATCTAATCGCTGGAGTGTGATCAGTTTTAATGCAAACATCCTGCCGTCCGCAGGTTTGTGTCTGGAATTGTTCTGAAAAATGTCTTTCTGTCTTCACCCATCCCCCACTGCTCCTTATTCCACCCCTGTCCCTAACAGACGTGGGACAGACTCCAGGGCTGACCACCCCCACCCCTCCCCCACCTCCACCCCTGCCACCCGGCTCCACTGTGACCTCTGCGGCTGCTACCCCGGCCGTCACCCCCACCACCCCCGGCGGCCACCCTCCACCCCCGCCACCTCCTCCACTCCCTCCGACACTGACTCCAGGCGGGACGCCACCTCCTCCGCCGGGTCCCCCTCCCCCTCCCGGAGCTCCACCACCACCCCCAGCACCACCTCTTCCCACTGGACTGTTCTCTCCTGCAGAGGACCGCCCTCTCTCAGGCCTGGCTGCTGCCCTCGCTGGAGCCAAGCTGCGCAAAGTGCCAAGGGTGAGCGCTTGATTTGTTAATGGACCAATGGAAAGCTCGACTACCACGTCTTCATAAGTGAACCATTTATGATACAGTGTATAAGTATTAGGAAGGCAACCGGTTGCATATGCATGCACTTCAGTCACCCCCGATCATCATACACGATCTTACAGTCACTAAAACATTATCCAAACGCACCATGTTCACACATGATCTCTCTCTCTCTCACTCTCACACTCACACACACACACACACACCATCTGTCACATCTCATTAGAGCTCACAGGAGGACTTCATGTAATGCTCACTGTCTGCCAATGACTACATGGCTACTTGTGTTTTGAGTAAAATATGTATTGTACTTCTTTAAAAAACATAGCTTTTCTGATATAAAATGAGTATTAAAAACATCAATCCTTTTTCATTTATTCTATTTATTTCCCAAACACTGTAAATACCTTCTCTGTTTATGAAGAACACAAATGTGTTTTTGCTTGTGGCCCTTCAGAGTGATGATGCAGGGGCAGCTCTGGCAGCAGCCATGATGGGGGCCACAGGGGCTAAATCGGAGACAAGAGGTAACGGGCCACTTCCTGGAGGAGGGGGGCTTATGGAGGAGATGAGCGCCCTATTGGCCAGGAGGTACACTCGCATGATATTATCATCCAAAACCAGATTTGTCTGTTCACCATGCAAATTTTGTCCTAATTTCTGAAAATAGGCAATTAGTGGTTTTAAATTTGGAAATGAGACTTGATATCGATCAGTGTTTCAGCCCTCCTCACTGTGCCTGGGCTTTTTACATCTTACAGGAGAAGAATTGCGGAGAAGGGCTCGTCACCTGAACCTGACCAGAGATCAGTAAGTAACACCAGAACCATAGTCTAAGCCCCTGTCATGCTATGGTCCTGTGTTTGACTTTGTTTCAAAATGTCATTATTGCTATCGGCAGACGATCGCTCCTCAGTGTGCTTTGGTTATTTCAGAGTATTTTCACTCCTTGATCACTGAGTACTTTCGATATGAAAGTCTGTATGTCTTTAGAGGATGTCATGTTCTACATACCTGTCTGTTACTATTGACATATGTCATAAGGTTTCTAGTACTTACCTAAATTGCAGAAAATAAAGTGTTTTGAGTTGTGGATATATTAATAAAGATATAAACCAATCACTATTTAAATAGCACTTGACATGGTTGAATTCTAGCTGAACATTGAACATTTTCCATACTATTTTCTATTCCTAGAGTATTATATTAATTACTTATACATGATTCTATGGAGAAAATCTAGCCTTTTAGGGTTTTTTTATGTTTGTTTGATTTAGTTTCCTGTTTTGTTTTTTTGTTTTTTTTGGGGGGGGGTTGTTGTTTTTTTAAGCTTTGGTCATGGTCCTGCCAGGCTTAATAAGGGCAGTGGAAGTAGGGAGGCCAATATGAATGTTTTGCGCACAGGTATTTAAAGGCATTTAAGAGTCAACTTCTTGCTTATAATTACAAATCATCTAGTGCTTTCTACCTGCATATAGCAACAGCCACGTTCTAGCTTTACAAACTTGTGCCTCTAGATATGTGGTCAGTTTTTAAGGGAGCGTTTTTGGGGGGTTTTTTGGTCAGTTGACAACATTTAATTTCTGCACTCTGTTATTTTGTCTTGATCGCAAAGGTTTTTGGTTTAATATAAAATGAATAATTCAATTCAGTTTTATTTATACAGCACCAAATCACAACAGTTGCCTCAATGCGCTTTATATTGTAAGGTAGATCCTACAATAATACACAGAGAGAAAAACCCAACAATCATGTGACCCCCTATGAGCAAGCACTTTGGCACGGTACTTCTGTTTGACCCACAGCCTGGGCGTGTGCATCAACTCGTTGGGGAAGCAGGCGAAACCCGTGGGGACATAGACTGGTATCCTGGAGTTGTGAATCAGCATTAGATTTTACTAAACAAGTCATTCTGAATATTTCAAAATTAGGTTTTTAAATGACAAAGTTGGGTGGCACAGAGCTGTTGAAGACTGTTAACAACAAACACCTTTCAACCAATAAGATGTTGCTGATGTGCTTTATGGGAATTTGGCATTTGTTCTCACTTACTTTGCATGTGGAGCATCAAGACCTTGGCCAAAGTTTTCCTTGTAGAACCTCATGGAGGGGATAATGCAGCCAGAGGTCCAATAGATCATGACGTTTGTCAGCAGGTCATCTAGAGAGAACTTCCTGCAACACATGACCCCACTGATATAAGACTACTGACAACTGAAAAACTAAGGAAACAAGCCTATTTCAGAATAGACAGCACTGCTAATACGCATGCTACTACTCAAGTTCACAACTTCTTATAACCTTCAATCCAATTTTATTTATACAGCACCAAATCACAACACCAGTCGCCTCAAGGTGCTTTATTTTGTAAGGTAGACCCTACAATAATACATACAGAGAAAACGCCAAAAATCAGATGACCCCCCTATGAGCAAGCACTTTGGCAACAGTGGGAAGGAAAAGCTCCCTTTTAACAGGAAGAAAACTCCAGCACAACCAGGCTCAGGTGAGGGGCAGCCATCTGCTGCGATTGGTTGGGGTGAAAGAAGGAAGACAGGATAAAATTCTGAGTTTCTGTGTTGGTGTTACAGATTAAATTTGTTTAAAAGATGTCTGTGATTCTGTGTAGACACTCCATCACAAGACCTGTTCTTGATCCTTATTGTGACTCATTAAACCTTGTTTCTGTGTGCCCAATAGGAGGAGGGTGAGATAAATACGACCCCTAAAGTGTCAGCTTGTAGCACACCAGGTGAGTGTTAAATGAAGACAACAGCATTAGCAGTTAACGAGCATCTTCCTGAAACTGGTGACAAGGTTTACAGCTAGCTTTAATCTAGTTAGGTTATAGGGATACTGATCTTAATGTCGGTTCATGTTTGGTTTCAGTATTTCTTATATTTTGTTTTCTGTTTTCCAGACATGCCCAGGAAGCCATGGGAAAGAACAAACACCATGAATGGTAGCAAATCTCCAGTTATTGGAAGGTACAGTGCCTTCCTGCATCTCCATTTGAAATGTTTGTTTATTACAAGTACATTCATGTTCTAAATTAAATTTTTGTTTATTAAGTTCACCCAGGATATGAATGCCGATCATTTCCTAACTGAATGGCAGTGTGACACAGCTAAACATGATTTCCTAGCCTCTGAAACTATACAAGGATATATTGAAGCATAAGCATCAACTAGCTTTAGCATGATGCATTGCTGGGGCCGTTTAGTGCTGGCTAACACCACTAAAGCTTATCCTGGCCTTTATGTGCAGATTCATAAGACCACCAGCGTGTGTGTGAGAATGAACGGGTGAGAATGTAATGGCATCCTTACCACATATTTTCATATACAGTAGTGACCCAAATAATAAAAATGGTGTACATCCATAACCAGATGAAGGTGTGTGGTGGATGAATTAGTCAACCTTAACCATGCAAGACCATATTTTATGTATCAAAAAATATACTTCATCTGTGTTAGCAGGCATGCTAGCATTAACTAATATTAGCCTGAACAACAACAGTTATGAATCAGATTAGATACAAAAAAGGATCAAACTCAGAACTTTTCACCCAAAGGCGGTTCCACATGTTTCTGGGTTTTCTGTTTTTTTGGTTTTTGTTGTTGTTTTTTTGTTGTTGTTGTTTTGTTTTTTAAATATACTTTATCACTGAATTATAGTACATTTTAATTTCCTTTACACAGAAATGAGAAGCTGTTTCAGACTTTTTCCACAACAGCAGAAAGTAATTGAAATAAGTGACATCACCACACATGTAACAAATAAGATATCATCTATATAGTATAAACAGTTTGGGGGCCGAGTATTGAACCTTGTGGAACTCCGCAAGAAACTTTAAGTAAATATAACTTATATCAGGGTTTTACCAGGTATTTTCTTACATCTACACAACCATTTATTAACAGAAGCCTTCCCATTAGGCTGGCGTTTTGCAATACATATATAGGTTTTACACTGTAATTTGTAAAGTCAGTGTTTCTGCTGCTCACACAGACGAGAGTCTCCGTGGAGAAATCCCATGGGAGCAGATTCCTCCAACAGGTAGAGCGAAAAGCCCTGAAAAGTTTGAGAGAACCTTTTTTCTTCAAATCAAACTTCCTTTAAAGTTGAGGTTTGCTGTGACGATTTGGTTGGAGAGGAGTTCTTTCGAAGTGCTTGGATGTTTGGACTGAATCGTGTGCCGTCTTTGTGTTCTTTACTACATTTATCAGTCTTGTAGGGGGCCGGGACTGCTTGTCTGTTGTTTGATACGTGCCATTTGGTCCAATTTGTGTGTTCTAAATCAGTGTGCGTCTGGATAATGGGTTTCTAATATAATCTAGTCATTGTGTTTGCATGCTGTGTGCCCGCTGCACTCAGAACTTAATTTATTTTAAATGGGGAAATCCATATGTGTCCGTCACATACTGTACACCCACCCTATCATACAGACCAACACAAAAATGTGTCCACCCAGTGTAGAGTAGACTTGGCAGAGTATTATCTTTGAAGAGCCAGAACAGTTCCAGCAGGCTCTGACAGATAAGAGTGTGTGTGTGTGTGTGTGTGTGTGTGTGTGTGTGTGTGTGTGTGTGTGTGTGTGTGTGTGTGTGTGTGTGTGTGTGTGTGTGTGTGTGTTGTGTGTGTTTGTGTGTGTGTGTGTGTGTGTGTGTGTGTGTACGTACAAAACAGAGAAGACCAGATGGTGTTTTTGATTCCAGCTTAATAAATTGACTTTCATATGCAGCCACAGAGTAGCTGAGCTGAGCAGATTGTCACTTGTCAGACCCTGTAGTGTTGCACGGAGCTTTTTGTTGATCTGACCATAAAAACGTTGACTTTTACTGTTATGGTAAATGGACTGGTTCTTATATATCGCTTTTCTACTCTGAGCAGTCAAAGCGCTTTATACAACTCGTTCATTCACCCATTCACACAAACACTTTTTCTAAACTGTTAAGTGCTCCCTATATAACATTCATACACATTCACATCCCGATGTGAATGTGTATCTGTAGCTCAGGTAGTGGTGTGTATTACCTGAGCTACAGCCAGGGGTAGCTACTTTTTATATATTTTTTTTATATTTTGTATTACTGTGTGATGGGCAGCATTTGGGCAGGTAAATCACAATATACACATACACCAAATCATCTGCAAAACTCTAATTTGTTTGCTTTAATATTTTTTTAATTATTGTGTAAATGTTGTATAATGTGTGCGCACTGATTTATCTTCCTCAGTCTGTTTCTTACCTTCACCATTTCTTTTGTTCTGAGACCAGCATGAAAAGAAACACAAACACACCACAATCTCAGTTTCCGAATTTTTCCCAGTCCCATAGCTACCTAATGACCTGCTGTTTAGGTCACTTCCTTTTCCTTCATTCCTGTCACGTGTCCTATCTTGAAAGTAACTGGCTGCTCTGAATGTTTTTTGTCCCTCACATGGTGTATGGGGCAATACCAGCCTTCTCTTAATTACTGGTATCCTCCTCCTTCCTTTAAGTGTGTGTGTGTGGGGGGGGGGGTCCAGGGAAGTTGTGCCACACCTCAGGTTTCCTCCTTAAAAAGACAGGGGTAGTAAAGTGTATTTGCACTGTTACGAATGTGGTCTGATCTCTGTCTAGACAAACAGAGGTTGCTTTATTTTGTAACGGACACATTCAATATTTCCAGAGCTGTGGGGAAAGTAAGGGAATGTCTTCTGGAAGCAATGACCTTTTTATAAGTTTTTCAGTTCTCCACAGTGAATTTTATACTATTATTCTTTCCAGAGAAGCTTCAGCTCAACCACATTCTTGGGATATCTGGTATGAGTGACTATGTCACGCCCTTAACTCTCCTAGACATCAGCTGACAGAGGAACATGTGAGAAGACAAATATCCAGTGCACCCAGTATTTAACCTGCCAGCTTCTTAATACTGAGTCTGTGTCATATCAGAACGTGCTAGTGAATTAATAAGGAATTTTATATTTTGGTGTATTCACAGTATGGATATTAAACTATCCATACTGCATAGTCTAATATCCAGTTTCCATATAATTATAGTATATTTCATGAACTGGACCTGCCCCCTCTTTATTTCAGTTTGATAGGTGGCTGAGAACTGTGTGTTTGCTTTTCTGTGTATTCCCTTGCATGTCTCTGTGTACAGTAATGTTTGTGCATGCATCGACCAGGATTTGGCTGCTAATTGTGTTTATGTGCATTTTATATCGGACTAACACAAAAGAGAAAATGCTCAGTGTGCAGTTCAGCATACTAATAAATCTCCTGCCTGTGGTGACAGACACGTTTGATTGCAGAGTTTATTGTCATGTAAATGATGTCAAATATTACATCGGATTTGTTTTTATTTGTTATCCTCTCAACTATTTATGGTTCCTCCTCTATAAAATAGATTCAAATACAGTTTGAGACATATTTATTCGACTGCTGTTTTCTCTCATGGTGTAATTTACTCAAGTTGCTTTACAAGCATCTAAACAAGAGTCAGCATTCTTGTAGGAGGGCAGATTGTGTGGTTTAAATGATTTTACTGAGCTCAAAACCTCCATTTATTACTCATAAATCACATAATAGCTGGTGTTGCTTTATGATCTTACAAGTAGCTTTTATGCTCTTTGTCTTTTCTCATAGACCTAAATCCACTCCTACACCTACTGCATCCTTAAGTGCCAATGGTGTGCCAACAGAAGCTGTTGACTATGATAGATTGAAACAGGTAAGTAGACATTTTTAGACACAGATTTTATTTCTGCATATTCCCTTTGATACTGTGATTGTGGTTTTCAGGTTGTTGCAGTATATGGTGTCTGAATTTCTTTTCCTTGTGGCCCAAAAGTCGCCCGACAATATCAATATTGCTCCACAAAGTTTTCATATTAAAGCAAGTCAGCTGTATAGTGCTGTTGTTGTAAAATAAAAGTAAAATGGAACTTGGAACTGGAGCATCTATTGACCTTGGTCTGTGTTTCTTCATTATTTATGCAGCCCTGTTAGTAAATGGTAAATGGCCTGTATTTATATAGCGCTTTACTAGTCCCTAAGGACCCCAAAGCGCTTTACATATCCAGTCATCCACCCATTCACACACAGTAGTTCAGTGCGTGGGTGTGTGCAGTCCTGTTAGAAGGCAGCTCCTCCCTCTGACCTTGTGAATGAGCCTCTTAGATAAGTAAAGAGTCTGTCAGAGTTCTGCATATCTGTCACTACAACTGGCCACAGACGTGACAGCCCACAGACCCACTCACCACACTCACTGTCTCACTGAGTAAGCCTGGGTTAAGTTATAGGTCAAACTTGAGGCTCATCATTTTAGTACGCCTTTCATACTGTGTATGTCACTTTGTTTGCATCTTGGTGTCATTAAGTAAGTCTTTAGCTCTAATCCCACAGAGATTACCTAAGAAGGGATTAGCTACTATGTAAAGTTGAGATGGGAGCTTCTTTTACCAGTTGCCAGGATGCGTACCCACAGTAAAAGAAGGAAAAGGGGGGGGGGCAAAATTAACAATTGCACAAGGCGAGCTCGTCTCTGAGGTCTAATGACATTTATCATGTTTATATGAAAATATGACTTTTTTTTTTTTTTTTTAAGGACATTCTTGATGAGATGAGGAAGGAGCTGTCAAAACTAAAAGAAGAGCTCATTGATGGTAATTATCACCACTTTAGTCATCCTACAGAAAGACCAGCAAGGCTTTGTAGTGAGTCCATACTAAACACGACAGTGCAGTAATGGTTTCTGGACACTTTGTTTGAAAACTTTTTTTTTTAATTTTGTGAGAGCCAGAAGTGATCATATTTTGACAAGAAGGTCTAACTTGTCCATTAAGCAAGTTAGCAAGCTAGCAAGTTTGGTTAGCAGTGTTTTGCAGTGTACCTAGTGTGATGTAAGGATACAGATATCTGCTTGTTAGTTTTAATTGACTGACAACTAAAATACTATAATTTCATTCACCACGACTGGAGCATCATCTTCTTGGGTGTGTACCTTCAAAGGAGCTCATACTTTTTAAATTCTATTGGCATTGCTATAATAGGTGCCAACAGCACAAACACGCTGGAGAAGTGTGGTGGTTCATAACTCTTTGCTCCAATTCTTTCACTTCTACAAAGATTCACCGAAAGTTGGGTATTTTAACATGGGGAAACTGACTCACCCTTGAAGCCAGCCTTGAGTGAGTGTTACAGGAACTGCAGTTGTTGGCTTAGTTTATTGTGATCCACGTTAAGAATGTGGCCGTGTCTTTGTTCTGTGTTTCAGCAATCCGGGAGGAGCTGGGTAGGTCCAGCACAGCATAGAGGAATCTGACTTCCCCGTTCAGAAACACCCACAAGAACCGACAGACAACCCCGGTCAACTTAAAGACATGACAATATAACAATGGAAAACAACAAAAAACGGTGGCGATTACGACAAAAATCATTTTACCACACAGAGAGGACATTATCTGGTGCGGAGCAGTGTCAGACAGGCTGGTGGTGGTAGGAGATTTGTAGCCTTTGATAGCTGTGACTCACAGAATCCATTCTGCAAAGCCTCGTATTCCCACTGCCCCATCTCACAACCCCCTCTCTCCCCTCGCCTTCCTGCTGAGGGCATCCTGGAGGACAGAGGAGCGAAAGTCTTTATGCAAAGATGGCTCCTCTGTTTGTCCTCCTATAAGAAGAAAATAAATCCAATAGTGAACTCTTCTGTGATACTGTATTAACCACAAGTTGCTCACTGTCAAAAGTTTTATCAAGAGTGTGCAGAGAGCCGAAGGATGGAAACTTAAAAACTTTTCTCCCATAATGCCATAGGGGTAGCGTGTGTTTGCGTATGAAGGACTGACAGTCTCTGGTGGAGGCTAACACTGCAGGACACTGTAAAGCTCGTCTTCCTCAAATACTATTTTAACCTGAACATATACAAAAGAGAGAAAAAGTTAGACAAAACAAATAAAATCTCTCCACCAACGTCTGTTTCAGTGTGGATCTACGGCCATATGAGTAGCTCAATAATCCAGTCTTTATACAGGATGCTCCCTGGCCCGTCTCTTCATCTGTGAAGTCATCATCAGAGGCACCGTTTCCCTCCCAAAGCGAGCGTTTTTGTCACTTTTCTGTCGTCGAGCGGCAGGTGGATGAGACACTGAGGGGTGTAGCTGCCTGTAGCTCTCTACCAAACATTACCTGTTGAACAGAAGTGCTGATTCACCTGCCATGCGCCTCGACCAGACGTATAGATAGGTGTTCCCCTTCCCTTGATTTAACGAGTCTCTATCATCCATCCTTCTCAGTCTGTTGTGGGGTTTTTTTGTTTTAGCATGTTTGTTTTCTTAGTACGGCGAAGGTCACAGGTCTGCCACGAATTTGCATTACCCGTCACAAGTTTTAATACAAGCAATAAGTGTAGCATCTATTTTTACAGCCCTGCTCCTAAACGCCACCAAACATTTCAGTGTTTCCTTTTTTTTCTTTTTTTCTTTTTTTTTTTGCGGGGGGGCCCTTCTGGGCCCCTGTTGGATGTTACTGTGTCACCACCACCTTTCTGTAAAGCTGAAAGCTGATGTGATTGAATAACAGCGCAACACTGTAAGACATCATTTCATGGAATTCATTTCTATATCACAGCACACTCAGAATTTTTCTTCTATAAATCCTAGGATACTGTATCTGTAGCCACATTGGAGGTGAACTTTATTATTAGTTTTGTTTTTTTGTTGGGTTTTTTTGGAGGGGGGATGTTCTGTTTTCATTTTAAAACATTTATAAAATTAAACTTTTTTTCAAAAGGTGCACCGGACAACCCAAAAATCTAAGAGATTGTGTCCATGCAAGGACATGAATGTGCCATTCATTCTTTCACCAGTGCTTACAGTGTCATTTTTTTTTCTTTGCCTTTTTCTCCTGCTGCTGTCAAATCCTTAAAATGACAAACTGTATTTACCCCTATCATGCTATGATATAAGATAGAACTGTCACTTTCAGCATGTCTTTATCTTCAGTGCTTAAAGTACAATCAGTATAAGAGAGAGATGTTTGGAGCTGAGAGACCGATGTCCCAACAAAGCTTCAAGATACAACGCAACAGGTCGAGGCAATGGATGAAAGTCTGTGGTATGGTTCTGTACTCTTGTTGTCTGAATGAGATCCTGAAGAGTGGCCATTTCCAAAACGTAATCGAGTTTCTTGGCTAGCTAACAGCCACAGTGTGCTCTGCAAGAGCCGATTTAAGCATTCAAGAGGGGGTGACGTTTTAACGTGAGCGTCTTTAGTGTATATTGCAAGCATCAGACTGGGATCTTAAAAAGCAGCAGCATACCATCTCCACAGGTCACTCCTAAGCAGCAATCCCACACACATTTCAGGTTTCGTCTCTCTGGACTCCAACTCTCACTTGTGACATTTTGTGTTGCCCACACAATCTTGGATGCAGTGTGTCGCTTGCGATGTTTAGATTACATTCTAAAAACGCCTGAGCAAACAAGCTTGTTCAGCCTGTAATTTAACATCAAATGGAAAAGCTGATAATTGCACTGAGTAATCACTATTTCACTTAAAAGTTAGTGACAGCTAATGCTAGCTCCCTTGGGCACCTGTCACGTTTCCAACATTCTCACCCGTTTTTCACTTTGAATAGGGGTAACATCAAGTGCTCATCTGGCTTGGTGATTCTTTGCTAGTTGTGTGCTGTTGAGAGGGCTGCTAAAACTTGTTAGCACCTGCCAGCCATATTGTGCACATGTTTCAGTGCTGCTGGTAGCAAGCAAAATGATGTAAATATCCCAAAAGAGCAGCAGACCAGTGAAACATGCCGTTTGGGATCAAAGTGAAGCAATTACTCATTTCTGTAGAAGTTGGTGACAGGCGGCTAACTTGGATAACGCTAACTGCTAACTCCATTAGCCTCAGTGAGGCAGTATTCGTATGTGGGAGATTGCTTTAGTGCCAGACAGTGGCTTTTCGTGTCCTTTGGGGACATATCTTTGCAGACACTACCGTCATATTGACAACAACTATTCACTCACAAGGCAGGCTAATGCAGCTTAACTAAACTAAACTAGCTATCTGTGTGCAACTTTGCAAATATGCAGATTGCACAAGCAACTCTTTTTTTTTTTTCATGACGGTTTCATTGCCTCGCAGGTGATGTCATTAGCTTGCACTTGAAAAATTAAGTGCGAGTGAAGCCTCAAGTTTCGATGAACCAGCTACCTGCATGATGAATCTAAAGGGCACACTTCCAACATTGTAATGCCAGATTTGCTTTGTAGTGCAGGCTGAGATGACCATGAGGACCTGATTATGAATTCATGAGGAAGAATTTTGAAATTCCTACCAGACCAAAGAAACCATTACACCATCGTCAAAATTCTAATGGCACGTCTATAAACTGTGTGTAAAATATGTGGCCATGCCCCCTTTAGAAGAATCTTTGGGTTAACTGGCTAATTTGTTGTTGTTGTTGTTGTTATCACCACAGTTTTTATACTACTTAACCCAACAGATGGCTTGATAATCATGTCTTTCAGTGGATGTTGGCGCCTCTGGTGGATCTCATTCTACACAACTGTTTAAGGGCTTTGATGTTATAGCTTTGCTACATAAGATCAGGCATCACACATTGAGAAATGTCATTTTCCCTTTCAGTTACAGTCATCAGTTTGAGATTGGTTCAAAAATACTGTGAACACAATATGAAAGCAGTTTCAGTTCATGTGTGGATATGGTGTGATCCATGGAGGAATGTTTTTTTTTTCGAGACAGTTTAGGTTTATCCACTTAAAAAAAGGCTGTTTCATCAACTCATTCACCAAGAGTGTTTACACAGCATCGATTGCACTTTAAGACAAAAAAAACCCACACACACAAACAAAGCAATCCACCGTGACAGCTGTCGCTCAGAGCCTCTGTCACCAACATTGTGGCTCTCTCACCAAAGGATTTTAACCCTGACGGTCTCCTGCTAAACATGATCAATCTCAGAAAAGTCGCCTTTTTATTTTAGGTTTTAATGATTTTGTCAAAAGCAGAAACATGTCACAATGGAAGTGGAAATGTTTTGATCAAGAAAAGTTTCTCTTTTGTGGAGCTGTGTAGTTTGTGCCTTGTTCCGAAGTTGCATTTAATATGTCAAAGATTTAAAGTTGACTAGTAATAATATCTATGGGACTGTCATTATGATCATCTGCAGTTTCTTTCTTTGTTCATCATGGTCAAGTTGATTTTAAAGGGAGAGTTTCATTCACTTTGGTACTGTTCCCTCCAAGAAAACAAAGTGTTTTTCTGTTTGCTTTCAACATAACTCATGACTTCTTTCCATGCAGCTGTGAAGCTGCTTCTCTTACAGCTCAGAAGTACAATCAAACTTTGATACACAAGGCCTACGAGGGTTCAAAGATGATCTTCAGTGTGTGTGATTTCGTTTTTTGTAAACCTGAAGCCCTGTTTGGAAGTCCCAATGAGTCTGGCTGCAGTGTTCTGTGTTCCCTCATGCCATTTTAAATGTCACAGAAACTCTTTGTGTTCAGCAGCTTAGCTTTCTTTACATGCTTGGAAATCTCTGATTGGGGGGGGGAAAAAAACGTTTTGGTTTTGGCTGTGAGGTCTGCTCAATGATGGAAATACTTTGTAAATCCAGCTGAGGGAATGGAAGTTGCGAATTTGCGGGAATAATGGCAGAGATGACTGGCTGAAGTAAGTTTTGTAGAGGGGTTTCCAGACGTATTCTTTTATCACCTGAAATGTACCATACTGTTCTCATGTCTAGTCTTTTCTTACATGCTAACATATTGTTTTTGTTTGAGCAAATGAAATAAAAATTGCAATACAATACTAGAACTGATTTCTTTTTAAATGATCACTGATTTCAACTATTTTTCACTGTTTAATGGGAACATTTTGTGGGGAGACCCAAACAGACGTGGGGAAGATCTGTCGAGAGCGAAGCAAAGGCCGTCGGAATGACGTGGACCCAGCTAAAGAGAGCAGCCCAGAACAGAGTCCGTTGGCGTGGTGTTGTTGCGGACCTATGCTCCCCCAGGAGTCAACAGGAAAATTTAATGGGAACATTTAAGTTAATGCTCTAATGGGTCAACTTCAAGTCAAGATTATACTGACCATTATGGAAAAGTAAACTGCTGGTGATGCCAGAGACTCCCTGGAAAATTATCATTATAACCCATGATACCAGGACTTTTTGCATGGAGGAACAGGGTGAGCACTGCCACAGCTACAAAATGACCTTCAGCAGGACACTGTGAATGTGTCCCACCAAACAATCCGAAACAGACTTAATGATGGTGGCCTGAGTCAGCACACCTTTGAAAGCAGTTTTTATCAGTTTGGCCTGGTGATCCTGTACATGCACTGAAATAAAAGTTACTTGAAATAAATTTTAGAATAATCGCCCCAATAAATGCTTCTTATTCTACAAAGACTTTGGCTGAAACGGCTCGTTTCACGGCTCGAGAGGAATAAAGTACCAAAGCCCAGTTTATGATAAAACAACAACTTATACAAAACTAATCTTAATGCAGTTCAACAATAGAAACATGGAAGTGGAAATGAGCAGATTCCAACTACTTGGTCAGAAATCAGCATTCGATTTCCTTTTTCTCCTCCCAGATCTGTTGCTGCACACCATTTCACAGCCTGTCAAGTGACATAATGTCTGACTGCTCCACGTCGTCTCACGTGCACACTGAGCAGATGTGAACAGGAAGAGGGGAAACTAACTAAAAATGAGCTCACTTATCGAAAGCTTGCATGTTGTGCACATTTTCTTCCTTGTAGTGCCACTGACATCTGTGAGCTCAGTCAAACTGCTGCTGCGTGAAAGGATGGCCACAGGAATCCCAAGACTAAAAGTTTAACCTAACACTGCAAGTTGTGGTTTTTCTTGTGTCAAAGGAAAATGTTTACAATGAAACTCTTTGCAAGATGTGGCTCCTTCACATCTTTTTAAAGTTTTTTTTTTAAGTGCAAAATCACGTTTTTGGGATTGTTGTTAGTTACTTGCAGAGGTGTCTAGTTATCAGAGTTCATCTTGATTATGGTATTTCTGAGTTTAATAACTTCACACATTTTCTGGGTTACACCAAGAGTCCTGGTTTAGAGAATAAACCTCTTTTATTGGTTCCTGTGCAGCTTCACCTTACAACATACACAGCCATGCTTCCTGTGGGTGGAGCATACAGCGCTCTGTGCCAGTGCATCTGCAGTTCATTTGAGGTTTGCTTTGACTTGCAGCCACAGAGGAGCCGTGCTGTGGCGAAAGCTGCACTAAGACAGGAAAACACCCCGAGCTGCAGAGATGAGGACGAGGAAGATGAGACAACACTGATGCTGCGACTCGATTGGCGAGTTTGAATTTTCGAAATCAAGCCCTCTTCCTCTTATTGTCTTAATGAGCTTTAGCTTTGAGCGGCAGGTGCCAATAATGTGTCAACTGTCAGGTTCCCCCATGCAAATAAGTCATGCTCTTCTGCTGTCAGACGCCCATTTCTGCTTCACTTCACTACCATTGTTTGGGGCAATCTTCCTCAGCACACATACATACAACGATGAAATACTCAGTCCAGCATACTGTAATCAACTCTCTTTAATCTGGCAGATATTCAAACAGGTGCAAGAAATTCACTTTAAACTGGACAGGCTGTTTTAAAAATAAAAATAAAAATAGTTTTCACTCCAGTTTTGTCAGCTGGTTCAGTAAGACCTATCAGGGGGTTTATTCCCCATGTTAAAATAGGTCTTTAGTGAGTGACTACACATTTGATAAGCATGACTTTTTGCTTATGCTTGACTTAAATAAACCTTACTTTTTATAATCCTAGTCATTCTCCATTGGAGACAGGCCCAAACCTTTTTGAAGGGGTACTAAAATTAATTGGTATCTTTATGATGAGAAAGCAAATGCATTATGACTCACAGATTTAAGGATTTTCTGTTGCTGCATTATTACAGCAAAAAAGAAGTTGATGACAGAAAACTTAACTGCTAAATAGTGATGCAATTTTCGTGTAAATTTAAATGCAGAGATTTTGTATTGCATCGTGATAAACTCTGCATTAAAATCAATGTCACACAGGTGACTTATGTGAAAGCATGTGTCTCCAGAGCCTTTGCCTGGACAAGGCAAAGTGAGAATTAAGTGAATGATTCCCATTCACTTTTGCCGCATTTTTTTTGTTACTGCAATCAGTAAAAAGTAGGCTGTACTAACAAAAATAGCAACTGTTAAGTATTAACAGTTTGAAAAATACGTTTATATTAATACTATTTTATTCCAACATTGTTAGTCTCATAATAATAATTTTCATTATGCCCTCCAGAATGTTCGCGTTTATGAAGCAAAAAGTATTCATATTATACATAAGCAGTTTAATTTGGGATATTATTGTCAATACCGCTGTTTTGTCTGACAGTAATTTAATACCGGTAAACAAAGTAGTCGTGACTCTCTCAAAGCCAATCCCAACACAGTTAAAATCCACCGACAGCCAATGAAATCGCAGAGTCGTTTAAAATGAACGCTGGACTAACCAATCGAAAGCCTTCGCGCCTTCGAAGTCACTGGTGGGTTTTGCCCGAAGAGGGAGGGAGAACGAGTTCTACGTCAAACGTTAGCAAAGTTCGTTTTTAAAAATATTAAGCTTAATTTATTAATTCGTCGTCGTGATCGGGATATTTTAGCAGTTGTACTTACTGGAATTATTCGCACAATATTAAGGTAAGTCCGTCTTCCAATTGCATGTGTTGGCAATGCAAAGAGCAACTACTCTTTACGTTTCTCTTTGTTGGGAAACTGGGGCTTAGCCGAAGCTAACTCAAGCTGGTCGTATAACGGCGTTGTAGGCTTTGGCTAATTTCTGAAAGGTTATCTTGTTTCTGTTGGTTGAAGTGGAAAAAAAACCACAACAAAAAAAAATAGTTGGACGAATTTGTTTTAACGTGTGGTGGTAACCATGCTCTTCGATAGGTCAAGTTTTTATTAGAGTTTGTCGGTCTTGGTAAGCGGAACTGCGAGTTTAACTACCCACCTCTGTTCGGGCTATTCGCCAACAAGCAGATTAACGATAGACAGTTCAGAAATTAGACGGTGCCCGGTAGTGAAACAGTCTTTAAGCGATCGTAACGTGAACGTTTAACTCAGTCGTAATTTCAGCTGCCTGTCTGTCCTTTTTTTAAAGGGTTTGCTGCGTTATCATCAGCGAGTTTAGCTTTGCCGAACTTATTCATACGTGCCCACGTATTGTTTCTATGGCGGGTGGTTTTGCTTTCTTCGCCAGAAGTATTTGAATGCATGACGTTTTCCCTCCTTTCCTTTTCTGTCGCTTGTAGTTGCATCCGCGCTATCTCGAAGCTAACTAAGCTAGCGTATTTCGTTAAAGAAACAGCTCCTGCACTTTGGCAATAACCATTATGTTATCTGAGGGTACGTGAAAAGTGTCGCTTACCCCACTAGCCCAAGCGCAAAAACTGCAGTTAAAGCAATCAGTAAAAGCGGCGCTTTGACAAGTAATTCCAGTTATTCACATGTATGTCATATCTCACATACACATATGTATATAATTGTATAATGCATATATTTGAAGGCAGTGAAAAAGGAGGAAAATGCATACAAAAGTGTGCCTTTTTTAACATTTGAAGCCACATGAGTGCGGTCGTGATACGGTTTATGCTCAGTATTCTTTTTACCAGTATAAGACTGTGTGAACTACAGTATGTCTAAACACTGCAGTAACCTGACATTTGATGGCGCCTTAATAGTCCGAGTAAAGTTTGTGTTTCTGTGGGTTATCTGCCTTTCCTTTTATGTGGACCAAAATAAAACAGTTCGGTTTGTCCTACTCCAGAGATGCTCGAGTACATACCCTTTGTCCTTTTAGATGACTTATCTAACTTTTTGGTGTGAGTTTACAACTTGACTCGCATGTTACAAATGGACTGCGTACCAGGTGGGGCAGTTTTCAGCACAAAGCTGAGGGGTGGATAGGGTGGCTGCCTGTCTTCTATTTTAAACCCCACCCACGTTATAGCCATATCCTTTCATCAGCCCAAAGGGGGGATCTGAGGGGGAACTCTCCTCAGTCAGGAGACACCACATATCCCATATGGAAGCCTGCACGCGAGCCAGGAAAGCAGCATTGGGACATACTTTGGGTGTGTCGTGTTGTGAGATGGGGTGTTTGCGCAGATGCTGTGGGTTTTTGTGTTTTTCGAAGATTCGATCAGTTAGCAGTGGAAGTTTATCACTTTTCCTGCTTTTTTTGTTATAACGGTGGTGATTGGACAGTTGGAGCCTTTGTAAGTTAGTGGAGTTACTGTGTGACTATAAAGGCAAACAAGAGACTGATTGTCAAGGTGAAGAAAAAGTCTTTCATTGATGGGTACACCATGCTTAATTTCTGACGTTTGATGGTAGAAAGTACAACTTTCAAAGAGTTATTATATTTTATATTTTAATTTTCGTTTCACTATAGTTTGACTTTTTGCTTTCAGATAGATTCCTGGTGAATGTACTTGTTTCAATTTAATTTGTAATATTTACAAAGGTTTTAATTCAGTTTTTATTAGTTTCACTTTTTAGTTTCAGATTGTAAGATTAGGACATTCAGAACAATACAATAATATACCAATAGAGATAGTCACATCTCAGTAAATGTTGTGTAAAGTTAAAAAAACAAAACAAAAATAACTCAAAGCACATCCTTCCTGCCATTTACTGGAGTATGGAATTTTAATTAGCATTACTACTGACATTGGCTGTCATTGGGGTATGTGGTTTGAAACTATTATCAGAACAGATCGGGATTAAAGCTTGAAACCAAAACTCTTCTTGAATGCTGTAAAGTCTGGCATTCCTTTCATGTGGTTATTAAAGTACTGATCCATTATTCTGTTGTAGAAATATATGCAATTTTCAACATTTCAGTACTAGACTGTTATCAAGAAAATGGTTAATGAGAAAGGGAAACCAGGATTTAAAAAAATGTTTTTATTTATTTATTTGCAATTGTAAAATATCTTGACTTCTACCAAAGGAAAATAAACAATTTAAAACACTTTATTTCCATAAAATAAGTATTTAAATATTAGAAGTCACAGAGTTAAACTGCATTCTGATAATTTGCTGCCCAAAGAGGTTATCAGCAAAGGTAAACCAGTGAATATGTGTTCAGGTCAAAAGTAGTAAATTCACTCATGAATACAGAGACAGTTTGTGTGAAATTCCTTGCCTGTTGCTGTGACTTGAATGGAGCGACCCACTGGGACAGACAGCTCTGGATAAACCTCGCAGGGACAGACTTGTCAGCAATTCTGCAGTAGTGTGTTGGTTTTCTAGACACTGAGCCTCCCAGGTCACTGATGTTCTATAATGCTGACTTTGCCTGGCTTTGTGTCCAGTGATGAGCACTCCTGTTGGGTTTTGCCGTTCCGTAGTGTTAGTTCAATTGTGAAATTGTAAACTGAATATCTATAACATCACTGGGTGGATAAATGGAGACACAGGAAACAAGCTTGACAGTTGGTTGCCAAAAATGGCATTTAACCTCTGTATATGAGGATGACCTCAGAAAGCTGCTGCACCACCCCTGTTCTGCCAAGATGGTTTCACACATCTGCCAAAAAAACAAAAACCCAGAAGTGATGACAGGGTGGACTTTTTGTATTACTGTGTAGTTTGGGGTTTTAGCCTTAACTGTGGATGTAGCCTTGTATTACGATGTCCTCAGGTTAGAAATGTTTTGCCTTAATTCTTTTGAAGCATAAATCTTTGGTGAGTGGCCACAGCAGGCTAGTTATCTCTGGTCAGGTTGTAGTTATAGTGGAATTTTATTTTTCCTCCTCTAATTAAGTTCCTGTTTAGATTCACGGCTCTAAGCAACATCTTCTCCATGTTTGGTTTAAATATTTTCTCAATATAATTGCACTGTGCACTTGCATTATGAATTATATTTCCTGCAGTACTTTGCAAACATAGGCTGTATATAAAAGATGGTCTAAGCTTCTGGTGCAGAAAAGCCTCAAACCCGGATTCTTTGTAAATCCAGCAGGGGGCAGTGACTCTGTCTGGGGGAGAGAAATCAGTGGTTTTACGGAAGTTTGCTGTCACTTCAGTAGACACTTTAGTGCTGGGTTTCTGGTTTTAAATGCTAGTTACAGGATTAATTGAATATATCACCCTGTTAATGTTGTAAATTCTGGTCTAGTGTCCAGAAAGATGATAAAGCCGGTTACACTCTGTGTCCACAGGCTGTGTTTTTTTTCACTGGAAGAGCTCGTATTCTCATTTTAAGAGCACATTTTAAGAACTTTTTATTACTAGGTTATAAAATCCACATTCTTCATTGTTTTTCCTCCATGTGACAGTGTTATCATTATTCTCACATCTGCTTGATATTTGGTCATGAGAAATATAAGACTGATAAGTGCAGTGATGATCTAAAAGTCTTCTTTTCAGCTGAGTAACTAGTAATAATGCTGTATTTTAGGTGTGTTTTTCTGCTGAGCATTTAGTGTGGTTTATAGAATTTGGATAAAAAATAAACACAGAGGGAGCAAAAAACACTGCATGTAGATGGATGACAGGTTCCTTACCGGTCATGTACAATGTCTGATTTGTTGGTTGGATCCAGCAAATCGGCTTGTCATTCTTGGCTTCAGAATGTTAAGATGGTTATGTGAAAATATTCTGCTTCATAACAGGACCTCACTAACACGATGCTGCTGCTGCTGCTCCATTCTGTGTTTGCAAAGCACATTCTGTGAGAATGTTCAAGTTTTTGAGACCGTTGTCATACTGTGGTGCATCAGAGTAACTTAAGATGACTAACGATATTTAAGATCAGTCACTACAGATGTATTGCCTGGCCACCGTTGCACTTTATCAAAAGTTCAAAGTTACTGCCAAAGCTGTCAAGTAAAAGTGAAAGCACTGAGATGTTGAGATGCTGCTATTGTTGTCTTTCAAGCTTCGTTGTCTTTCATATGCTGTGCTTCAGTGGTACGAAAGGAGACAGAAGGGGCCGCCTGCAGTGACGAGGCCATTTTTTTTTTTTTTTTCTCAAATGATTGAGCCTTACTGTAAATACCAGTGGCAGGTTTAAATTAATTATTATTTAACAAGTTAGTCCTGCTCTGCTTTTCCTGATATCTCCTATCAGTTTGGTCGAGTCTCTTTGCTCCTCTCTCTTGTCCTCTCTGTTTCACTTTCAGCCACTTTCTCCCCTGCTTGTTGTACTTCCTTCTGTACTGAACTCTTGCTCTGTTTTGATTAACTCCTTGTCAGGTCAATGAAGATGCCTACTGTGAAGTACCAGAAAGGGGACACTGTGATGGGCCGCTGGCCCGGCAGCAGCCTGTACTATCAGGTCAAGGTGCTGGGCTTTGATTCCAAAAGCCAGCTCTACACTGTCATCTACAAAGATGGTACAGAGCTGGAGCTCAAGGAGCAAGACATTAAGGTAGGATCAGAGTCACGTGCTCTTGTGAACTGCAGCTGACTCTTCACTCGGTTTCACTGAGTGCTTTATTGTGAATTCTTTTTTTTTTTTCTCAACATTGAAGTCAGATCTGCACATTAACCACTGTGGGTGTAGGTTCAAACCATGAAGCGCTAATGCTTTAAATTAGTTATATTTTTGTTCTAAAGGAAAGAGAAAAGAGAAAACACAGACTGGATTGTTAATCAGTGATGATACTGGTATGCAGTTATTAAGTCATGTAAAAGGGATCACTGTAGCTGTAATGTCTGTAGCATTCTACTAATAGTTAAGTTTTAGAACTGTCGTGGGTATGGTCAGGAATATATTTCAACTGTAAGATGATGCTCTGTGAAAATTCAGCCTCAGTTTTTAATCTTTGCAACATTTTTAAAATGATAAACGTATAGCAGTTCCCTTCCAGTTTTTTTTTCTCCTCCCGATTGTTATTTTCCCTCAGAGCGTCACTGGTTTCCAGACCCGCTCCCGTTCTCGCTCTCGTTCCCGCTCACCAGGCCGCCGTCGCAGCCGTTCACGCTCCCCGGCAAGGACCACACGTCGTTCGTCATCTCGTACAGCGGCAGCCGTCGCTGCAACAGCAATCACAGAGAGTACACCGTCTTCTCGCAGAGATACCAGACTGAAGGATACAGTGGAAGTGAGGCTCAGCCCTGTGGTAAGTGCTTATGCTGCCTTGTCATTGTCTGATTATAGAATATTAGTGATTGTCAAAAACATGATAAGGAGAAGTTGAAGAATGCCAGCAGAAAGCGTATAAATGCAGGTAACTGTTATAATGAAGACATACTACATATAGAGAGTCTCTTCTTTAGTTACCTGACTATATCAGTGTTATATAGTCCCTTCTGTCTGTTCCACCTGTTCGCCTGACTACCATGGGACTCGGAGCCTTTAGTTGTTCTGCCGTGAGACTTTAGAGCACATCCACCAGATTTCTGGACTACAAACTCCCTCTCTCTACTTTTAAATCACATCTTAAAACCCATCTATTCAGAATTGCATACACTTCATCATGCCTCAGTCTTATTCTGTTTTTTTTTACTTTAATTAGCTTTTATAGTTGTTTTTTGTTGTCTTTACCTTTTGTTTTTAATTATTTTGTATTAATGTAAGGTGACCTTGAAGGTCTTGAAAGGTGCCTATAAATAAAATGTATTATTATTATTATTATTATTATTATTATTATTATTATTATTATTATTATTATTATCATCATTATATCAATCATTTCACTGCAATGCCGTTTGCCAATGGGTTGCTTAGACAGACATAGTCTTGTCAAAGTCACCCTTCATAAAACTTGACACCCATCAAACGATGTAATCAGTCAAAAATGTGTCCAGATAATATTTGGAGTTGGAAATTGAAGAATTAAGAAGCAGAAAGCTAAGTACTTCATGAGACGCTTGCAACGATAAAAGTGAACTGTGACTAGATGACAGTCGTCTCCACGTTAAGAGCAGCACTTGTCTACATTGCTTTCAGTTTCAGTTATAGTAATCTTTCATAAGGTCCTGGACCAATGGGTTCATTTTTTTAATTTTAATTTTTTTTGTTGATAGTGGTTGTGTGCTTAATGAAGTTCTGGTATTTCACTTTGCCACATGAGTATATTATTTCACTTGTAGTGATTTATTTATTTATATATTTCTTTTTTGTGGAGAGTGCTACTTAGTGTGCCATAGCATGAGATTGTAATGTGTACTGTGGATTCTCCTTGTACAAAGGATGTGCAAAACTAGATATGTAAACATTGCTGCCATTGCTAATGCCAGACAGATAAACATATTCTTAGTTTATTAATGTACAACACAAGTTACCGGTTCAAAGACATTATAGTGCCCACAGATTTGGCCAAATTATGCACCAGGGTGTGAAATACTAGAATGGAAATTCAGGTGCCACACATTTCAGTTACACTTAAAACATGATTTGGTTAACAAGGAACGTGATGACTGGACTAATGCAAATGTTTGGGTTTTTCCCCTCGTTTAGACAACTGTAGATTTGTTGCCAGGAACATCCCTACCCAAAATACATTTTAAAAAATGTGTGCGGTACAGAAGTTGTCCCATTAACTGTGAAATAGCCCACAGATTTGTGGCAAGATCCAGTCCATTATCAAATGTCCTAATTCATCAGTACCTTGTCCTTGTGGGGAAATTGTGAGTCATTCATTCTGGTGTTTGACCATAACACAATCACAGTCCCTCTGTATGTTCCTCACATTGTTTTTTTTTTTTGTTTTGTTTTTGTCTCTGTCATTTCCATCAATCACCCTCCATTGTTTGCTGAGCAGGAACAGACAAAGGCAGCAGAGAACAGTAGCAACAATAAGCATGAAAAGAAAGAGGAGAATAACACTGCTAGCAAAGTGATTGAGGTGAGTTTTGTTTTGCAATTTAAAAAAACCCCCAAAAAACGTGTCAAAACTTTTATTTAAAAAGGTTCAAGTGTCTCAAAATAATTGGCTCATAGAAGAACATTTGTGCAGACCACTCCAAGTGAAAAGGTTTTAAACAGAACTAAAAGGCTCTGAGGTAAGTTGCAGCTGATGGAATGTCATGATGCATGCACGTCGGGGGCCCATGTATGTTTTCTAACTGAGGGGGCTCCTCTCACAAGACTGTACTTCATTTAACTAGTCACATGTTGCACTAGCATGTGCTGCCTCTTTACTGTGCCTGTTTCTGACAGTCTAAAGTCCTGTGTGCAGTAATCTGTGCTGCATTTAAGTTAAGATATAAAACTTTTTCTTCTTTGACTTTAATGTTTATTTACTGCAGATTTCTGACAGTTTATTTGTTGTTTTTTGGCTGGAAAAAAGATGTTCTTTTCATAGCAGCAAATGGCAATGATCTTTATTGGGCTAAGACACTTAATCTCCTAATTATTTCATTCATGTATTTTGTCAGTGTAGGTAGTAGTGTAGGCTTGTAGGTGTAGGCAGTTTTGTGTTGTGATATTTTGATATTAGTAACTTTGTTTCTTTTTCTATCGATTACCTCTGTATGAGATGCAAATAGTTGGATTGCATTATCCTACTGATTGGCTGAAATTGTTATGCTTTTGAGTTGTATTAATATGAATTGTTGACTTGTGTCCAATTCTAAATAACCCAAAATCTTATTCCAGAAGTCTGAAGCTAAGGTGGAGGCAGAGTCTGAGAAAAACCAAGGCCCTTATAATCTACGCCGTAGGAAGGCTGACGGAGATGCCAAACCAGCTGAAGCCAAACCAGATCAGCCAGAAAAAAAGGCTAAGGAGGCTGCAGCCCCGTCCACCATCCCCTCCGCCCCACTCGACTTTGGAGGGAAGATAGGTAGGAGGATAGGAAAAATGCATTTTCATGCCACAGCCTCACTTCTGTGAGCTTGTACGAACTCTGTGTATTTGTAATCAGTTAGACACACAAAAAATTAACTATCTATCGGAGCATGGTGGTAGAGATGCCGAGGAAAAGCTGAACCTGACCAAACTGATATTGTTAATATTCCTGCTGTTTCTTGTCTTGCCTACAGGAGCGTACTTCTGGCTGCTCTTCTTGCCAGCCTGGGTTCTCTTTGTAATACTTCAAGGCAACCTAACGGACCCCAGTCTGTTCAACGCCCCCCCTCCTCTGCCTCCACTTGACACCTTCTGGGATGCCCAGGCTCTTTGCTTTGTCATCCTCTGGATCTTATTTCAGGCACTGCTTTACATCCTGCCAGTTGGAAAAGTGAGTGAGAAGATCTGAAATTTTTAAATACAAACCCTAAGTTGATGTTTGGCTTTCAACTTCAGTCTGTCTTTTTCCAAGTGGCTCCACTAAAGTGCTGCTGGTGTTTGTCTCTTTTTCTCTAGCTGAGTGAGGGCATGCCACTGAGGTCTGGAGTGAGGCTGAAGTACAGAACCAATGGTGAGTCTGTGTGAAGCCACTCCCAATAAGAACATACTACTAAGTCACGTCACTGACGATCACTCATTTGTAACTGTAGCTTCATCTGAATCGATAAATGTCTCTGTCCTTTTTTTTTTTGTGCTACACTGTCTATACTAAAGAACTATAGTCATTTATTTGTGTCATGATATTTATTATTATTCTAGTTGTGGTGTTCAGTATATTTTTTTTCAGCCTCTGTGTGTACCTCCAGGTTTCTTTGCCATAATGGTGAGTGCTATAGTGGTGGCAGTAGCACTGCACCAGGGTGCTGATCTTACCTACATCCACAGCCACTTCCTCCAGCTGGCGACTGCCACCTTCATCATCTCCGTCCTGCTCAGCATCTACCTGTATGTTCGCTCTCGCTATGCCGCCTCAGAAGAGCTGGCACTGGGGGGAAACTCAGGTAAGAAGATTGCGTACATTCTGTTGTGCCCCTTCATCTGTTTAATTTGCCAGTTTATGTGAATCAGCAGACCTTGAGTTTGCTTCTGTCTTTTCTCCAGGCAATGTGGTTTATGACTTTTTCAAAGGACGTGAACTTAATCCCCGCATCAAAAACTTTGATCTGAAATTCTTCTGTGAGATGCGCCCTGGACTCATTGGCTGGGTGGGTTGTCTTTGTTTCATTAGTTCTGCTTCATCTGTTTAAAATTAGTCTGAAGCACACATTGCGCTCTCTGCTGGCCATCCAGGGAAATACCTTTTAAATTTAAGTCATCTGATATAACTAAAAGAGTTCCTTGTGTCTGTCTGCTGCTGTAGGGTTAAATTAGAGCATCAGTTTAGATTTGATTTAAAGAAGAAAGACGTTCCTTCTATATTGAGCTGAATATCTTTGAATCGTTTAAATTTATTTATTTTTTTAAGTTTAGGTTAGGATGGTTAGGGAAAGTGATAGAAATGTACTACTGACTAAATAAAGTGTGTTAAGAAGATGGAATGAGTCCTTTGAGGAGTTCATGAATAAAGAAAATGAGACATAAGAGACCGATAAACGACAGTTAGTGAATGAAGAAGTGAGGGCAGCTATAAAGAGTACAAGGAGTGGAAAGATTGTTAATCTTGATGACACTTATGGAGATATGAGGTGAGATGGGTAGGGAGAGACAGAGCAGTGGACGTTTGTGGTTTCGCAAGTGACTCAAGAGTTGTTGGGCATATTGGATGTGTAGCAACCACTGGTTGGTAGGAAAACTGGTATAATATTGTATCTCAGGGGTATCCCTGACTGGTCACACCTGTGTGAATAGGGCCTTTTTCATGTCATCCTTTGTTGTTACATGTCCAAAATGGCAGCCAAAGTTAATGTCACTTGGTTGGTGGTCATGTGTCTACAAAACCTCAGTAGTTTAAGGTATGCTGCTTTGATGCTGCCTCAGCATTAGGTTTTCCCACACATTTTAACATTTTTTGCGTTCTCCACAAATGGCAGTTCTGCATTACGGGTGATCAGGAATCTTTCCTAATAATTTTAGTTCTGTGTGTTTTATGTGTGCAGTGTTTGATCAACTTTGCCATGGCGTTGGCTGAGATGAAGAAGCACAATCTTGATGCTCCATCATATGCCATGATCCTAGTGAACCTGTTCCAGCTGCTCTACGTGGTGGACGGCCTCTGGAATGAGGTAAGCTCAGCAGAGTATTTTTCTATGCCAATTTTACACGAAGTAACTGGTCAGGTTCACAGGTTGTAAACTTGCCAGTCTATCTGTTGTTCAGACCAAATGAATGTGTTTGTTTCCCAGGAGGCTATCCTGACCACCATGGACTTGATGCATGATGGTTTTGGCTTCATGTTGGCTTTTGGTGATCTGGTGTGGGTTCCTTTTACGTACACCTTGCAAGCGTATTACCTGGTCCTCCATCCCAATGCCCTGAGCCTGCCAGCAGTCATAGCCATCGTCACACTCAAATGTGAGGGAGAGCATGAAACTGAATTCACTCACCCTCTTCATATGTTTTCAATATTTTGCTGAGTCATTCTGGTGTTTGATGTGTCCTTTCTCTCTGTATTTCAGTGATTGGCTTCTATATCTTCAGAAAATCTAACTCTGAGAAGAATGCCTTCAGGAGAAACCCATCCAACCCTAAACTGTCCCGTAAGTTCTCCTGTGGGCTTATCCCAAATTAAGTCTCGTTTATGCAACAGGCTCATGTTTCTTTTCCTGATGAACATTCTTTATTGTCTGAGGTAATAGTACTAAGATGAAATAGTCCACTAAATACACTTTTTTTTTTCCTTCCTGATTCTGATTCTGATTTTTTTTTTTTTTTTTTAAATTAACCCCTCAGCTGTTGTAGGCTGATGGGGTTCTATTGCCCACATGGTACCCAGTCCTTTTTTTTTTTTCATTCAGTTTATAATACTCGTCAGTCTAAACAGCAATCTGATGCAGAATGGCCTAAATCTTAATTATCAACATTACATAAAGACAAAATGAAATTAAACACAAATGAGTTATTGCATGTTTCTCAGTACATGTTGGTACTATTCAGTCATCTTTTTATTCTTGCTGTCTCTCCAGATTTGAAAACGATCCCTACAGCTACAGGGAAAAGTCTCCTGGTCTCTGGCTGGTGGGGAGTGGTTCGCCACCCTAACTATTTGGGAGACCTCATCATGGCTCTGGCCTGGTCCCTACCCTGTGGTGAGTTTGCTTGGCATTTACAGTTAATGTAATAAAGAATGTAGGATGCTAAATACAAAACAAGTCGAGAGCAGGACAGGCAGAGGAGTTTGTAGCAGCACAGAAGCACCCTATTATTTTTAAGTTCATGTCATTTTTATATAGCACCAAATCAAAACAAGTCGCCTTAAGGTGCTTTATATTGTAAGGTAAAGACCCAACAATAAAACAGAAAACGCCAACAATCAGACAGCCCCCCATTTTGTGATGTGTGCAAAAGGGAAATCTCATGTTGAAATTAATGTGCCCATGTAAGTAGTTCAGCCTCTCATTGTGTTGGTTTGCCCTCTGGTGAACACAATGTGATGTTTGGTACTAGTTTGAATCCTCACAGGGACATAAAAACTGCACATTGCCATGGTGTAATCTGGTTTAAAGACTCAATTCTGCTCCACAAGTTTTTTAACTTTTCCCTGGACGGCGTAGTTAATCTGTGAATGTTTCCATTTGTCTTGAGTGTCTCTTTAATGTTTCTGATATTAACTTGGAAAAAAATGTTCTGGAGTACAGTCAGGCTAAAGCGATGTGGGCCTTGTTTTGTCACTGCAGGTTTCAGCCACCTCCTGCCGTGGTACTACATGATCTACTTCATCATCCTGCTTGTACACCGAGACTCGCGTGACATGAGCGAGTGCAGGAGGAAGTACGGCTCGGCATGGGACGAGTACTGCAGAACTGTCCGCTACCGGATCATCCCCCGCGTCTACTGAGGAAATCGACCCTGGACACTCAGAGCTGAGGACATTTTTTGTTTGTTTTAAACCCAGTATAAACAGCTGTGTGAAGGCTCCCAAAATATGAATGGATTGACCGATTTGACCTTTTGTACTTTTTATTTTTTTGATTGCTTAATTCTGAACTGAAGGAGGACTGAATTTTTGATGATCATGATATTATGGACTTTTTGAAAATTGCCTTTTTTATAATTAAAAAAAAATTAATGTATACATAAAAGTTTACAAAACGAGGGGAAAAATGAAACGCCTCTGCTAGGAATGTCTTGTTAGGATGTATATTTTTGTATATACATATTTTGTTTTTATACTTAAAGAATAACACACCACATGCTTATGTTTTTGGTACATGTTACCGTGCCCCAATTCTAAAAATTTTACAGCATCAGCTTGGCTAATATAGATGATTTTGTAAGTATGGCTTCCTGTTAGGAATTCTGTGGCTTGTGCATATTGTGAAGGATGGGATGGAAACATGCTACCCCTCTCTGATAAGCTGTACAGTGGAACTAGGACTCGTGTTTCTTCTCAGGACCAGGGATGTTGTCAGAAAGTCAGATTAGAAAAGTTTTGTCTTAATTTTGATGTGAATACTTTTATAGAGAGATCTAGTTTTGATTTGAAATTGTAAAAATGATATTAGAGGCTTTGAGAAAAATGCACTAATGCGTCAAAGCATTTTTTTTTTCTTTCTTTTTGCGTGATCACTTCCAAAGTGTTTAAATTTGGCTTTGCTACCTCAGATTCACTCACTGTCCACTTCTTCCTCCTTGGTGCTCTCTGGGAGGCAGTGTGTGTAATTATGAGTGTAATGTCACTGCTACATGACATAAACTTGTGAATATGTAATTTTCTAATTTGAACATGTGGCAAGTCTCCACATCACAGGTGATGGAACTTTGTTGGTTTTTTTTCACCTCCCCACCTTTCCCACAGTTATTTCTAGATGTTTGCCTCATCGTGTTCTGGGTGATGATTTCTCTGCAGTTTCACATCAATTTGGTGTTTTTATCTTTTCAAGCTTTAACTTGCCAGGTCAGCTGACAGTGACCACTTAGTGAAGTTTATACTGTGACAACATGAGGAGCAGTCGACTGTGTAAGAATTTGTAACCTGTGCATTTTCAAATCCAAATTAAGTATTTTTATGCCTGTGCAACTGTAGGCGATAATACAAGTAGCAATAGATAACTCCATTGGGTAGCATTTTTTTTTAAAATTTTTTTTTTTTTATGCTGTTCTGACTGAATACCATGTAAATATTTTTTAATCATGTTTTAATTAAAGTAAGTAAAAGTAGTAATGCCAGTAATGTTTCTCATTAGATATTTAATGTTGCTTTTTAATTTTGACCACTGTAGGCCACTGTTTCCACACTTAGATCTGCCATGGTTCTAGACAAAATTCACAATTGATTAAAGGGTTTTAGAAAGGTGTATATACTCTTCACCTGATTAGAGAGGGGAAAACAATTAAGTCTGATCCTTGAGACATTGACCATTCTCTTTGCTCCAGGACCCATTGTGGTAATACAAAACTTGTTTGCTTTGACTGTGACTGGTGAGCAATACTTTGGATGTATTTTGATATATGACAGCAATAAATAAGAATATTAACTAGTCCAGGAAGCTGCCTATCAGTTCTGTGACAGCAACTGGACAAAGCTAATCTGTACAAATGTTGCGGCATGAAATAAAGAATTACAGTATTTCATTTTCTTGTCTGTATTTGTTTATTTCATTTGAAAAGGGGGCATAAGCAATATTAACAGAAATGTTGGTGGCTGGCTTTAATGAGACATAAGTGAGTGTCTCTCTCCGAGAACAGACTGGACAGGAAGGTGTTTCAGCCTTGCTCCATATCGGGAGGTTTGTATGGCTGGGTGAGATGTCACATACAGCTTGGATTAGACATTTGATGTCCTAGGGCTCTGCATTGGATATCTGTCCAAGTGAGCCTTCATTTTTTTTTTTTTTTCTTCACCTGTCCCGTTTGGTTCTTTTGCCATCACAAATATTGTCTAAAGGCAAAGAAAGATCCCCAACGGATTTACTTTACCAAATGGACCATCCTAGCCTTGCCGTATTGGTCTATTTGATTCACCTTTGTTTTAATTGTTTATTTTATTTTCACTTGCTACTCACGGGACAGACATGACTGAGGGAAAGAAAAGGGAGAAAGAAAAACAGCGGGGAAGAGGAACTGTGATAAAGGGCAAAAAAACAAAAACAAACAAACAGTGAGCCTTCATTTTATTGGATTCTCCCATTTAATCCAAGCTCCCTGCCCCCTCATGCCTGCCATCTTCTGGGGAAGAGATGAGAAAAGATGAGAGCCCTAGAACTTGTTATATTGAGACACCGGAAGGCTCCACAGTCCTGATCACAGACAAGAATTGCCTTGAATGGAATTAAAATGTCATTTAATTTCAGTTTTGAAAGCACGAATTATTCCTGTTGTGCAGCAAAGTGTGAACATTGTTTCAGTTGACTATCATAACCCCGGATTCCATTTCCCCCTGCTTTTTATTTCCCAACCAATTTAAAAACATTTTCCCCATAAAATACTACAACTCCCATGATCCTTTCTTGATATCCCCACATGCATTTGGTTTCTAGGACAAAAGTCAGTTCTTGCCTGCTCACGCTTCGTGCTGTTGCTGCGTTCAGCTCTGGTTCAGTTCAGGGACACAAGGGCGGGAAAAAAACGCTGGTTTCGCAGTGGAGCAGAAAAGCGCCGCCAGCAGCGAGCAGCCTTCTGGACCGGACCTTTAATAGTAAAACTGCGATGAGCTATGTTACTTTTCCTGACTGCTGAATTGTTTTGATTTTATGAGCAGAAGAAGAAGCGACCAACAACCTAAAAGGTACGACCACCTCGCATACCTCCAGTAAAGAGCTCGACTAGATTAACTTTGACATAAATAGTGCGTGGGAAAGCTCCCACTGTGTCGTCGTCAGTTTTTGTTAGTGACTTGTAGCTTTATGATAATACCTGTGAGCAAAATATCAATATCATATATAAACAAGTTGTATCATTTATTTCGTTTATCTATTTTTAAAAATATTAAAAATAGTCATTAATCTGTGTTCGTAGCTTGACCACACTGTAGCGTTTTTGGATGGATCTAGAGCGGCAGATGCATTTCTGGCTGCAGTGTTCGTGTGAATGGGGCAGTTTGTTCGAGAAAACAGACCTATTTCATTTGACTAAAAGGGCTAACAGCCACCAGGGATGCTGAACTTTATACAGTGTATCCTCTTTGAATGAATACACACGCAAACAGGGTCTCAGTCCAGACTTTTCCACCAGTGGATTGCAGTCTGGCCCGTGTTAGCTGCCACTGATGTGTCCGGTAGTGGTGGGCGGATCGATCCAAATATCGATAGTATCGATCCCAAGTCGGCATCGGTATCGGATCGATACTAGCCTGGTGATATCAATTCTTTACTTTGAGTTCTGCTCATTTACAACGCTGTGCTTTCGGCAAAAACGAAACAACCAGGTCGCTGGACTCACCGCTCCTGTGTCAGCGGAGAGCAGGCACACTTTGCTCCCTCTCCCCCACTCTTATGTTTTGGTGTTGCACTGACACGTGATGTGACTTAGACACTTTGGGGGTTGTTAAGTTGTTTACATATTAATTATATATATATTTTTTTGTTGTTGAGAATTTTAATTGTAATTTTTGTATTAGTTTAACAACAGTATTTGTTTTAATTTGTTTACTGGTTTGCGTGCACTTAAGATTAAAAAAAAAAGATCGCCACCACGGCAGACCCGATGGCATTTTCATGCTTCGCAGCATCATTTATTCTTACAATAATCACACGGTTGTTGTAACAGTACATTCAACGGCTTCAGCTCTCCCGCTAACAGCCGTACACATCACCACCACCAAACCTGCAGCAGCATCGCAGAACATGCCCTGCCACATACCCTCCTCGCCCACTTCACCTCACCCCGCGAGCAGGCGAGGGAATTGGCCCGGACCATCGGCGCCCCATGCCCCAGCCCAGCGACGGGGAAGTGTCCACTCTGGCGGTCGCCCGCGCCTCCAGCGGAAGCCCCGGAGCTGACCTGATGACCACCCATGACAAGCAGCAGCGGCGCCGCAGCAGGCGTGGAAGTGAGCTGGGGCTCACAGGCAGCTGGGCAGACGGCCGGCACGCAGGACTATGCAGCCTGCGTGCCGAAGTGGACAGCACGCCGCCCTCAGGCGTGGCAGGAGCCCCGCGCACCTCGACCTCTGTCTCCAGCTTGGCAGGTCCCGCTGGCGCACCAGCCTCCGGCTCACCCCTAGCCGCGCGCTGTCCACAGGGTTGCTGTAACAGTAGCCTACATTCAATGGCTGCAGCCCTCCTGCTGCCAGCTGTACACATCAACACCAAAAACAACAACAGCACAAGCAGCGCACAGGTTTTAAGCCGGCAAGGCATCATGAAGGTGAGTTCATCTCACCTTCACTGCAGCAGCATCGCAGACCACGAGCTGCCACAATAATAAAACGTTTTTTATTTAATTATAAATAAATTATTTCTCCTAATTATGTCCTGGGTTTTAACTAATTAGTAATACCAAAGGAAACATCACAAAAAACACTTAAGGTTATGAAAATGAATTGCGATTTAGCAATTCAATGAGGCATCCACCTTATTTATTGAAAAGTATCGGTATTGGTATCGGCGATACTGGCCCGAATTTACTTGGTATCGGATCGATACCAAAATATGCAGTATCGCACACCACTAAGTGTCCGGTGTTCGCTGCTCGGTTATTGTGGATTAATACACTGTGTGAGTGTGCGCATGCACGCTACTGATCGTGAACAGCTTTGCCATACTGCTCTGTGACTGAGGTGCCGCTCGGTCTTGCTGTCTAATCCTATTAGCTAACCCCAAAACAACCATACAACACAACACTGACACTTTGTGTGCTCGACGTTTTTTTTTCCTAAACTCGTGGCCATAACAAGTGACTCAACTTAAGTTAAAGTCTGTCCGATCTGTGGAGTACTGCTATTCAGATTCTCAGCCTGAACTTCACTAAAAGTACCAATAGTAGCTTTATTATGAGTAAAAGCCCCGCACAAGATCTAGCATAAACTATTATATCAGCATAATCCCTTTAACTTGACTTGGTGCTCTTTTCCTTTAGTTTCTAGACATCACCCCCTCATTTCGCCAGACTTTAGAGCAATAGCTGTTCAGGCTTTCTGAAGATCTTTCAAAGTTCTGTGGAGATTTTCTGCTGTTTTGTGTTAAACCACTGTAAATGGAGTTAATTCCCAAAAAAGACACCTAATTTGGCAAAGAGCAATATTAAATGGCATCATTAGCACATTGTTCCCAGCATCTTGTTCAAAAGACACATAATTTATTCCCATTTCTTCAGTTAAATCTATAAAAATTGTCAACGATGCCACAGTTGACAGACATAGTATTTTTCCACCAACAAGGTGATTCCTAAAGAGCTACAAGTCTTGGCACATGTGCACTTAGTCCTTTAAAAAATCTGAGGAAACTGGATAAGTATACAATAAAATAAGAAGTCACAAGACACTCTACAGTAGGTAAGAGGTATCTGAAAATCATGCTCATAGTAAGTAAATCTAGCAAAGACCTGAGACAGGACCTGAGAGATGAGAGATGCATCTGGGCCTTCAGTTGATCCATCTATTGTTTACTGAAGCCTCATCAGAACTGGTCTCATTCGAAGGGTGGCTGTCATACAGCCATTCTTAAGGAAAGGAAAAAGGGAGAAAAGGCTGAGGTATGCTAATTTGCACATGAACAAATCAACGCACCCACTTCCAATTTTCCTTGAAAAATATAAGGATCCAAGGAGTGGTACAATGCTGTATATTGTTAGAGAACTCGGCTGTCAAACTCCTAAAGTTTGCAGATGACACCACTGTCATTGGCCTCATTCAAGATGGTGATGAGTCTGCATACCGGCAAGAAGTTGAGCGGCTGGTACTCTGGTGCAGTCAGCACAATCTGGAGCTGAACACTCTTAAGACTGTAGAGATGACAGTGGACTTCAGGAGACATCCCTCAACTCTGCTCCCCCTCACCATATCAGACAGCCCTGTGTCAACTGTGAAGACCTTCAAGTTCCTGGGTACAACCATCTCCCAGGACCTGAAGTGGGAGACCAACATCAACTCCATCCTCAAAAAGACCCAGCAGAGGATGTACTTCCTGAGACAACTGGGGAAGTACAGTCTTCCACAGGAGCTGCTGATCCAGTTCTACACTGCGGTCATTGAGTCTGTCCTGTGCTCCTCCATCACAGTCTGGTATGGAGCAGCCACTAAACAGGACAGGAGCAGACTGCAGCGGACTGTACGGGCAGCAGAAAGGATCATCGGCCCCCTGCCCTCCATCCAGGATCTGTACCTCTCAAGAACCAGGAAACGGGCAGGGAAAATCATCACAGACCACCCGACACAGGAACAGTTTCTTTCCCCTCGCCATCTCCCTTCTTAACAGTTGACCTGTCACACTGCTCCCACTGCCAGACTGCAGCTGCACCTTATGTACATTTTGTAGTATTCATTCCACCTCATTCATTTCTGTATTTTATGTATATAAGTTTAGATTCGTTATTTATAGTTGGTTTACACAGCTTTGTGTATGTATGTGTAATGTGTATATATAGACACGTGTGTGTGTGTGTGATTTACATTGCTGTGCTTGAGAGCCACCATCTACCGGAACCAAATTCCCTGTATGTGTCTGCACATATACTTGGCCAATAAACACGATTCTGATTCTGATAATATATGCTGCCAAAGTTGTCAATAATGGGGTCAGCATTGGTGCAGGTAATCCTTATGAACCTAAGTTCAGGATTTGGACTAATTCAGCAGTGACAACAACACCCTGATAACGACTGTGTTTAGTCTGTTCTTCCCATTCTGCAAGGCCACCTGGGTTGGCTGGAAGACTGTTTACTTAGCCTGCAGGGCGAAGGACACTGTCTCAGCTGAACTCTGGACACACACATACATATACACTGATATGCACACACTCATCCCCCCTCCCTTTCCAAACGCCTTCGACACTTATTCCCTTCTGATGCTGCATCCTTTACCCACCCCTGTTGCTTGTCATGTGTTTCTTTGGTGTATTAAGAGTTTTTTCATGTGCTTTGTGCAGAGGTGTTTTTTTTTCTGTTCTCAAACTGATCTCCCTGTTGGAGCTCAGTCTGGGGGGAGTTATTTTTTTCTCCTTATCTTTCCTCATGTGGTGCATTTTCCATTGTTATACCTCTCTGACCTGTCTTTCCCATGTGATGTTTTGTGTAATGTATGTATGGTTGGAGGGTAAGATGGCGCCGCCATTGCATGCAATAGGTCGGCAGCCTTATGAAATTTCCCCTTGTGGGACTAATAAAGGTATATCGATTTAATTCAATTCAAAATAAGAGTAAGGGGGTTGTGCAGTAGTAAATTGATCACATTTTTAACGTGGATGGATGCAAACTACTTCTTTTTAAAAAAGAATTATCTATTTTTGGACAAAGTGACAAAATACAGGTACAGCATAGCACAGTCTATAGATGACAGATTCATGGCTACTACCTTAAATGATGCCTGGGTGTAGATGTTGTTTCATTTTTTTTCCTCTGTCCTGTCTGTCATTCATTCTTGCAGACTCTCATCATGTTCACAGAGGTCCTACTTGCTCTGGTGATTGGTGGACTGATCTACTTCCTGGTTCAGAGGAGTAAGAATCAGGTCCTAACAACAGAGGATGGCTGGTGGGGTTCTGGAGCACCCCGTGATGCTGGGGAGGACGACACTATCCGCTCCTTCAGGGTAACCACCAGCGATCAAGAGCTGGAGGTTAGTTTTCCTCTCAGTTGGTCACACAGGATAGATGGTGCATTTGCTGCTGAGAAATTCCACCTCGCACAAATAGACTTGTACATCTTCTCTTATTTCTTGTCAGGACCTCTACAGGAGGATTGATCTGACTCGTCCTTTTCCCTCACTGGAGGACAGCCAGTTTAATTATGGCTTCAACTCGCAGTACCTGCAGAAGGTGGTGTCTTACTGGAGAAATGAGTTTGACTGGAGGAAGCAGGTCGACAAGCTCAACCAGTACCCTCACTTCAAAACCAAGATTGAGGGTGAGACTAAGCTGCCACATTCATGAAGAAGAATACTGTTGGTTGTCTCTAACCTGTTAAAAATCTGTCCAGGCATTGATATCCATTATCTGCATGTGAAACCCAAAAAGGTGCTAGAAGGGACGAGTGCTGTTCCACTGATTATGGTCCATGGCTGGCCTGGCTCCTTCTATGAGTTCTATGGATTGATCCCTCTGCTCACAGACCTGTCAAACCCACACAACCTCGTGTTTGAGGTGGTGTGTCCCTCCATTCCAGGGTATGGCTTCTCTGAAGCACCACATAAGAAAGGTGAGCCTGGGATTTCTTTACTTTGGCCACATTATCCCATCATCACTGTTGTAACAGTATCACTAGAGTCTTTTATCATGGTCAAAGACTTTAAAATAACCATATTTGTTGAAGGGGAAATAAAAAATACTACCCTGCACCCAACTTGTTAATACAAGTTGGGTATTAACGTAAATCCAGGTTGACCCTAATAAGCTAAGTAAGAAAGAAGGGGACCTTCATCATCTTCTTATCCCAGACCCTGGAGAGGTCGCAGAGTGGGGAAAAAATAAGAAATCAGAAATCAGGCACTTTTTCATATGTGCACACATGCACTTTTTATAAATGAGCAACCTAATTAGCTGCTTCTCCACTGTGTCTCTCAACTGTAGTGGTTGGACTGCAGATGGTTGCAACAGTACTCGCCAATTTTAGTGTAGTGCCTCATGAACCTCTTGCAGAGCTAGATTGGAGTTGCTCTTTAGCTCACAGCTGAGCTCCAGATGTTAAATGTTGCAGTTGGTCTGACTGTAAGGATGAGATCCTCTCTGGAGACGCAGCTGATTTATATCAGTTATCACGATTAGATCAGAGAGACCTGGCCAGTGAGCCAGCTGGTAGAGAAAACAGGATGGTCAGGGGTTAGCAGCACTAAAATAAATGTTGGAATTTACCGTTAGTAAAGTCAGTGTGAAGGAAATGCAAGAATGCTACGTTTTCTAACTCTGTCTCCATGTGAACAGGTTTTGATTCGGTCTGCGCGGCTCGTATCTTCCACAAACTGATGAAGCGTCTGGGTTTCCAGCAGTACTACGCTCACGGTGGAGACTGGGGCTGGTTGGTCACCACCAACATGGCTCAGCTGGAACCCAAGTATGTGATACAAGAGCTACACCAAATGTACTGGGTATAAATGACGTCTTATTGAGAAATATTACACCAAATTCTGAGCATGGCGATAGTTTTCTGTAGTATACTTGTTCAAAGAACAGTAGACCTCTGTGAGGCATGCAAACATTTTTGTATTTCTGGACATCTTTTTTGTAAGCAGTTTTTTTTTGTTTTTTTTGCTTCGCCCCCAGAACTGTCAAAGGCTTGCATTTGAACTTTGCCCCGCCCTCCAAGCCAGGGCTGTCCATGGCTTTGTCCATGATGCTTGGCCGGCACTTCCCTACGCTGTTTGGCTTCACTGACTTTGATATTCAGCGATTATTTCCCTGCATGGAGAAACTGGTGGTAGAATCCATCAAAGAGACTGGCTACATGCATATCCAGGCCACCAAGCCTGACACTGTGGGTAAGAACTTGGAGAAGATGGTTTCAAGCAGCATAACCCAGTTCAAGTCTGACTGGGGAGCTTGGTTGCATTTTCTTTTACTTAATATACTTCTAATCTCCCTTCAAATTATTTTATTTGCTCAAGATTCCTAAAATATTTTGTGTACATTGAATTATATTTTACTTTCTGACCCTTGAGGTCGAGGGCTGAATGACTCTCCAGTGGGTCTAGCTGCCTACATCCTGGAGAAGTTCTCCACATGGACGAGCCATGACTTCAGGAACCTGGATGACGGAGGACTCACACGGTGAATACAGCAGAATATTAGAATATGTCCCACTAATATTAGTGGAACCCCACCCCAACTGGTGGGAGCAGATGGTTGTTCCTCACCTGAGCCTGGTTGTGCTGGAGTTTTCTTCCTGTTAAAAGGGAGCTTTTCCTTCCCACTGTTGCCAAAGTGCTTGCTCATAGGGGGGTCATCTGATTGTTGGCGTTTTCTCTGTATGTATTATTGTAGGGTCTACCTTACAAAATAAAGCACCTTGAGGCGACTGGTGTTGTGATTTGGTGCTGTATAAATAAAATTGGATTGAAGGTTATAAGAAGTTGTGAACTTGAGTAGTAGCATGCGTATTAGCAGTGCTGTCTATTCTGAAATAGGCTTGTTTCCTTAGTTTTTCAGTTGTCAGTAGTCTTATATCAGTGGGGTCATGTGTTGCAGGAAGTTCTCTCTAGATGACCTGCTGACAAACGTCATGATCTATTGGACCTCTGGCTGCATTATCCCCTCCATGAGGTTCTACAAGGAAAACTTTGGCCAAGGTCTTGATGCTCCACATGCAAAGTAAGTGAGAACAAATGCCAAATTCCCATAAAGCACATCAGCAACATCTTATTGGTTGAAAGGTGTTTGTTGTTAACAGTCTTCAACAGCTCTGTGCCACCCAACTTTGTCATTTAAAAACCTAATTTTGAAATATTCAGAATGACTTGTTTAGTAAAATCTAATGCTGATTCACAACTCCAGGATACCAGTCTATGTCCCCACGGGTTTCGCCTGCTTCCCCAACGAGTTGATGCACACGCCCAGGCTGTGGGTCAAACAGAAGTACCGTAAACTTGTGACCTTTACTCCCATGGACCGCGGTGGTCATTTTGCTGCTATGGAAGAGCCCCAGCTGATGGCAGAGGACATCCAGAAGTTCACAAAGATTGTGGAAGGGAAGGTGAAAGAGTAGAGGGTGGACTGACAACGGTATGAATAGACATCAGCTGGGACAAAGTTCTGAGCAGTAAGTGGACATACTTCATCTAGAATCAGAGTCTAAGCTTTGTATTTCTTATCTGAAGTGGATTCTGTAAGATAGGATAGCTCTCTAAGTGACACTATGATAAAGTCATATGCAGTGTTAATGGTGAAATAATGAGTGGTGGCTGAAATTGAAAATTTGTTGAGAGGTTGGGTTACTATGAAAATCACAGCTTGTTTTCAATCTACTGTTTAGAATTTAAGGCTACACCTTTCATTCTTAAACTTGCAGTTTATGTTTATGAAATTTATGGAAAAGTTGGACGTAGTCTCTGGTGAAAACTAGAGCTTAAACCTGCATTCTTGCTAAAGGCCAGCAGGGGGTGGCAAATCTGATTAAAGAAATGATCCTGGTTGTATAGAAGTCTATGGAAAAACCGCACAGCTTGTCACTTGATACATGCACTCAGTAAAAACTTTACTGATAGGCTTTTGGTGTCAACTGAAGGTTTCATGTCTTGTTAAATATAAAATGATACCATCTTTGCATTCTCTTTGATCTACTTGGAGTAAAGTAGGAAACAAAACAAGGTAAAATCGCACAGCTGCAATAATGATTGTGCAGAGTCTCTCAGTTTCTCAGTCAGATTTACCCTGCCCCATGATGTCTGGTTTAAAAACATCAAGATGGCAATAGTTGCGAGGTTGAAGTCAAGTTTTAAAATAGCTACAAAGTAGTGGGTGATGTGACAGTGGTTGGATCCATCTTTTATGTCTGTGATGTCTCAGTCGTCCAGGTCATCGTTGTCTAAGGAGCTTGGAAAGAAAAGCGTCTTTCTGCAACTTCCCACTCCATGAATCCAGGGGTCGGTTCACTAGTTTCTAACTTCCTTACAGCATTTCTCAGCCTCGTAGTTGTTAGAACAGTTTCTAAGCAGCTGCAGATGGGAGGTTAGGGGGCACATGATGGGATAGTGTTGACAGCATAAACAAGGTGCCAGGCATTCCTCTGACTGATAGCACGAAACCTCTGCACTTAAGCCACAACAATAATAACACTTGATTGCCTTAAAGCTTCAGGTTACGTTTTAATTTATTTTTTTTTCAGAGTCATTTAAAACTAACTTGGAAATTGAAAACCTTTGAAGTCAGACGTCTGTTGAGACATTCCACAACTTCTTACGCAGATGATCCTTTACTGCCTTGGAGTTACTTGCCAGGGTCTGTAACGTGCATCAGATTTACATCTTGTGTCAGTTAGCTTTTGATTGGCGGCAGTTTACCCCACCTTGATGTTGGTGCAAGTTAATTTAAAATATATATTTTACTATCATGACTAGAAATTCCTCATTTGAGGCCTAACAATATAGTGACAGTGCTGCAAAACGAGTTAAATCACAATCAGAGCTCCTGATGTCTCTTTAAGAGTTTCCTTGTATGTCTGCTGTTGCCTTTAAAAGTCAATAAAGATGTCAAATTCAGAACAGTAAGTTGCAATTTTGTGTATGTTGCCTTTCCAAAATCACCAGACTGACCTCTGGCTGCATTTTAAACCCAATAAAACTGACGCTGCTTTAAATTTCTGTATTTCAGTTTCAGTTTTTGACTCTCTGACACAGCTCCACTGCTAAAGACTCATTCTGAGAAGTATGTGTAAACTTTACTGTGTGTTTGCACGTTTCTGAAGTTTCTTCTGTGTAGAAATGTACGAAAGCCACAGACCCAAACTGGCTCCCAGTCTGCAGCTCATTTTGCAGTTCTAGGATTCTGTAATTCAGACAATGTTTAAAATGTCCCACATGTCTACACAGTCTGGACGTGTGATAATTCAAGTTGTGGTTGGAAATGGTAGCTAATGGGAGTGTTGGTTACATTACCACTTTGTCCAAAATTAACTTTATTGTAATTGTGCATAAGATTTTATTATTTAACAAGTTGGAGGGCCTTTAAAAAGCTGTTATTCAAGGTGGTCTTTGGTTAAGATGTGAAGCCTGAAAACTGCAACCTGGGATTAAATATTTAACAGTTTGCAAACAAACTCAAAAGTCTGATACCTCCAGATATCAGACTAAATTATATATTTAGTTGTCAACAATGGGAAAACAAATAGCCCAGATCGTTTTGTTTTATTCCAAATCCGTGCTTTTTGGCTAACACTGAGCTTCATTGTTTGTTGTAATTATAATTGTGTTCTTCAGTAAGCAACCCAAGTCCAAATGTCTTTGGCTCTAGTGGAATGTTTTTTTTTTTCACAAGTCACTCTGACCTCTTCAGAAAATATTTTAATCTTTCTGTGCTGCCAAAAGGTGTTCCTCCAGCCTCTGTGCATGAGTTTGTGTGTTCAGTATATTTCTTTGTATTGAAACGTTTTATCCTAGTTATAGTGTGTTTGTCTGAGGCCTGTATTCACCAGCTTGAGTGAGTTTCAGCAGAAAGCTTTCTAACTTTTCATTTCCATTCACATCATTTTCTAATGTAAAATGATCAGATTAAGTAATTCTTATGTAATCCGCTTTCTTAAACAGTCTTTTGTGTTTGTGGGATCTAATAAGTGAGTTATGCAGATGTGCTTGTCCAGCTTTGCATTATTAAAAAGCTTATCCGGTTCTGAGTTTCAATAATCCAGACGAGGGCTGAAATGCTCCACGTGCCTGCTGTGTCTGTTCTTGCTAACCAGCTTGGGTGACCTTTGCTGCGTGTCACGTGCTTCTCTGTGAGAATAAAACCTTTGAGCAAAAAGCCTCGGAGGCAGATTTTGATTTCAGGCTCAGTTCTCCGTTTCTTACATGGAATAGGAAGCTGAGCCTCACTACTAGGGTTGCCCAAGATTTTGGATTTGACAGCTCTGACTACCTTGCTAATCCTAAACACTTGCTGGTGTGATGTACAGCATTAGCTTGCCACAAAATCAGATTCATGACTGTTCAAGTCAAAAGTGCTCCAAGGCCATAAATGTATTTCTCACTGCTCCGTTACATCCCATGTCGCGCTGCCCCAGAATTCTGTTTCCAGCTGTTAGCACAGCTTTGAGGTTCCCAAGGCCCCCACAGTGCCCTGGCTCAGGACACCCTCCCAGAGCAATACTCCCCCAGGCCTGACTGCCTGCCTGCCTGGAACTCTTGGCAACCAAGCAGCCAGGGGAGGATCAGGATGACCGGGCGGCTGAGATAAGGACCACATGAAGTTCCCCACATTACCTCACCCGATAAGGAAACGAGCAGAGATTCACGGAAAGCCAGAGTGAGAGAGGGATAGAGACAGAGACGGTCAGACTTGGGAGGATGTCTCTGGGTGGATGGTGATTCGCAGAGAAGCAGCCCTTGTTTAAGGGTCTGGGTGGAACTGGTGTCCCACAGAAGTCTCATGAACTCTCCAGAGGAGCTTGGAGCTGCCCGCAGCAGGAAATCATCTCATTAATAACTTCATGAGATCAGATGAGCATTTCTGCTGTTCTTCACTTAACTAGTCACATCTCATATCCAGATTTGACTTCAAAAATGTGCTCACACTAGATGAAGGGATGACCTCAGATTCTGTTTTCTTTTGGGTCCAGCAAAGTACCTAGGAAAAAAAAGTATCTCTCATAGCAATCTCCAGCACTGGAAAATAAAGCTTCATCCATCCAATGAAAACACACTGAATGTAATTTAATTTCTCGAGACTTGAAGGGAATCTACTGCAGCACTTTGGCAGCACTCATGGCAGCGAATCCTCTGGAAGGTCTCATGTTGGTTGCAGAAAACCACCGGCTGGTTTCTGGTTGTGCAGCCGAGCCGCAGAGCCGGCAGCCTCTTTCGTCCCAGAGCCCAGCCTCCCCGCACGGACACAAGCTGAGCGTACGCAGCAGTCGGGAGTCCAAGAAGTGGGTGAGTTTGAAATAATGCTCCAGGTTTTTTTTCCTCTTCTCAAACTCAAACATGACCCTGATTTTCCAGACAAATTATGCAATGCAGTGATTGATCACTTCCAGCAGCTGGTGGGAGAGTGCAAATCCTTTCTTGCATGATATGAAGAATTTCATGAGAACATCTAAAATATGTGTTTATTTAAAGTAGCCAAATATAGTCAGTATTTTTCTCAGCTGTGGCACAGCCTCATACAATGTGTGGAGGAGCTTCCCTCTTCTGAGGTCTGGTTCAATCAGTTTGTATTAACCGTAGTGACATGGAAACGCAGAGAAACCCAGACAATTAGAGAAGGGCGCTTGGAGAACAAACAAAGTAGTCACTGTGTCACCTTGTTGACTTACGTGCGAGCGGCAGCGATCATGTGTGGATGTGTGCTGATGAAATATATTTGTGACTGCTTGGGTCTGTCCTGCAGGTTGACCTGTTTTCTTCTCCATTAATGCAGAACTTAAAGAGAGAGCAGCAGTGTTTTGTACACTGTCAGAGCAGCAATAATGCAGTCACAAAATCAGAACGCTTTTGTTTCTTTTAGTAATATTTGATAATCAGTCTGCAGAAATGTCAGGTTCTCGGCGTGCTCTTTGCAGCAGGTACAATCAGTGTGCGGGTCCAGGTCAAACCCCGGTTCTGGTTGTGGGTCCGCGGTCCTGAACAGGGCGCTGAGGGCTCAGCACTCCCCGGAAAACGCAGCCCGAGAGAGGAGCAGAGTACGCAACCTGCGGCAGGCCTTTCACACTCTGCAGGTACAAAACATACACACTTGCCTCAGAGCTGTTACGTTACAGTGCACTCTCAGTAGTTCTGCTGTACGCCCGTCTTTGGTGACGGCTGAAAAAGAGGCCGTCACAGCTGCTTCTCCCTTCTTTGCAGGCAGCTCTACCTTCAGTCCCACCTGACACCAAGCTCTCAAAGTTGGATGTTCTGGTTCTGGCTACTAACTACATAGCTCACCTGACAGAGACCCTAGACCAAGGAGGGATGCTAACGGAGCACACGGCCTCAAGGCCGGGTGGATACCTGCATCCTGTTAAGGTTAGAAAGTGACAGCTCACTGCCTTCCATGCTATGCCCATTATCGACTTACTCACATAGATTATACAACTTGAAGACTTGCTAATTGGCCATCACTAGTCAATAATCTGTTCACTGTGCCTGCGCAAAATACTTTTAGCTACATTCGAGTAAAAGAGGTTTTCACAGGATTCTCTGCAGTTCCTTTAGCGCTTGTTAAAAAATTCAGGTGTTTGTTAACACAGTACCACGAAGTAAGAGCTATACCTCAGAATCTCCAGGCATCAGTTAGCATGTTAAATGTTAACGTTTGTCTCCGTAAGACTGAACAAGTGTGGCTTGTTCACACGTTGAGTGTAATGAGCTGTTTCAAATATAGAATGTACAGAATTTCAGAATGTGTAGCTGTTCTTAGATTAAGCCTGTGATCAGACGTCCAGCATGACTCTGGATAAATGTGTGTCTCTTCTCAGAAATGGCCCATGCGTTCTCTGCTCTACTGTGGGAGTGTGGGAGAGCTGCTGTCAGCCAGTCAGATGACTCCACCTGGACAGGACAGGACACACCCACTGAGCCCTACCTTAGAAGGAGACGATGAGTGAAAGCCTGTTTTATGCTGTTTTATATCTTTAATCGTAACCAGCTATTGGTAGCAAAGGAGACATCAAAAGACACTCATGTGCAGAGATGGGCAAATTTCAAAGGATGTGGTGCACCGCTGCTGACGTGTGCTTAAAGACGAGCAAGGCAGACATTTTTATGTTACATACAAACAATGATGTTTTTGTCAAATTACTTTTTTTAATCTAAATGCGGAAGTTAAATGAACTTTAATGAACCTGCAGCTAAGTTTTTACTTTCTGGTGTTGGATTTCTTTCTTTTAAATTAAATGTGGTCATGTGTCTTAAACAGAAAATAAAATGTGTTTGTGGAAAAAAAAATCATATTCTCCCTGTAAGGACGAGTCACCTGTTTGCTTTTTTTTTTTTTTTTTTTTTTTAAATAAAGTCTACGTTTGTGAGGTTTTCCTACTTTATTATTTGAATGTGTGTGTGTGTGTGGGGGGGGTCTGATCACTGAGTGTTCATTACAGCAGTGCCACAGAATGTAACCATTTACTTGCACTAGGACAGCAGCGACTCTTAACGGTTCACGCAGGTTCAATAATGTGTAGCGTAAGACCTCCTATACAACTCATCCCATCCATGCTCGACCTACCCCAGATGATCTCCTTGTAACATAAAAACAGTGATTATAATTATCAGAAATCACTCCAGAATAGCTTTGTGGTGTTTTTGAGCCTGTAGAGTTACTGAGCATTAAAGTGAATATCACTGAAAATGTCCAGAGTGCCACCAGACCCCCGCCAGCAGCTTGTTCACCGACCTTCCATCCCTCAACTTTTAAGTTTTAAGAGTTCTTAAGACTGCAGTAAACAGTAACGATGGAAAAGGATCCAGGTTGAATAGAAGTGAAATAAAGTTCTATTTATAATATGTTTTTGCTACAAAAATCACATGAATTCACTTTTATTTCTCCCCACCCCTATCCAGCTGCCCCACCAGTGAGGCCCACCCACAGTCTGATCGACACAGTTGTACAATACTGCAAAGACAAATCCAACAGTCCTCTGTTCATGAAATGTGACAACTACCAATTACAGTTTCAAATATAAATAAGTTGTTTCTGGGAAGCTCCTATTTGGAGACTTTAGCAACTGGTGATCTGTTCAGGTTCATGCACAGCTGGACTCACTTCAAACTAAATCATTCCAGTCTGTTGTAAGCAGTGACAAGTGCACTGGGGTCATCACACAGTTAAAAAAAGACG
>NW_024582464.1:1909234-1934727 GCF_018398535.1 Haplochromis burtoni
AAGCAACAGGAATGTTGAAAATTAAATTCAGAGGACTGAAACAGCAAATTTCATTGATTTACCTTAACAGCAAAGCAAATAAATTATGTAATAAGCCAGAAAAAAACCAAACAAAACAAATGCAGCTGAAAAAAGGAAGGTGAAATTTCAGAATCGTTTATGGACGTTTTGGATCTTTTACTCTGGAGATTCAGCATCATATACTCTGTGTGCAATTATAATAACTTTATTTCTGACTAAAACCCAATCGTATGATATCCAAAGACATTCTCCTATACAAAAAAACAACCTCCCCTGACATTAGTGTGCTGTGATTGAACAACGCTTTGAGATAAAAACACTCCCCACTTTTTTCCCACTCAAGTCATATTTCACTGACTCATATTTGTGCTGAATGATCACAATGTCATTTTAAAAATAAGAATCTGAACCAGTAAGTCACGTGGATATGTTTGTCGGGTGTAGTACAGATGGGAGACAAGACTAACTGGAAGCGTCTCCCCCTTGAACAAAATGGGCTCAGCTCCACAAGCAACAGCCCAACGTTCAAGGCTACTTCTATAAATCTGTCTGGGGCTGGCTGGGGGGGGGGGGGTCTCCTCGATTTCCCATGTGTAGCGATGACTAATTTGGAGCTGCCGCATTCTGACTACTACATCAGAGGTTACAGAGGGGCAAGCTGGACTATTTGGTAAAGCAACAACAACGTGAGTCTGTGAGTGTGCAAAAAAGTCAAAAAACAAACTCAAACCCTTGAAATGTTTTATTTAAGTTAGCCTGGAAACAGTGAATAATGACACGCTCATGCTGTTGTAGGAAAGTTTTTCTATCAACCGACATCAACACTTCCTTTTCTCCTTAAAGGACATGGACCACAGCTCTGAAAATGTCAAAAGTCCAATTTTATAAGTTTTTTTTTTAAACCCACTGTTAACTTGTTTGATGCATGATGTAGTTTATTTAATTTTTTTGTAAAAAATAAATAAAGGCTAAAGTTTTTAGCCTTTATTGGTGCAGGATAATAGAAAGAAGAGCGCGAGCTCAAAGGAAGACCGGGGGAAGACACACAGCAAGTGAGCCTCTGCATTAGCCTTACAACCTGTGGCTCAACCCAGTGAGTTGAACCAAGACCTCCACAATGTCATTTCCACCTGAACTTCTTCAACTACTTTCAGGATTTTCACTTCCACTGACCACATCCAAAGTGACCCAACAACATATATCAGTGCTTGCACTTAAATGTCATCTATTTCAGAATTTATATTTTAACCAGTGCTTCATTCAATTCAATTCAATTTTATTTATACAGCGCCAAATCACAACAACAGTTGCCTCAAGGCACTTTATACTGTAAGGTATACCCCACAATAATACATGCAGAGAAAAACCCAACAATCACATAACCCCCTATGAGCAAGCACATTGGCGACAGTGGGGAGGAAAAACTCCCTTTTAACAATAAGAATTCTCCGACAGAGCCAGGCTCAGGGAGGGGCGGCCATCTGCAGTGACCAGTTCATAACTTCTAAAGTTTCCTAAATGCAGTCTGTTCTAGTTGTTGTTACTCCACCGTGATGGAGGTGTTGTGTTCAAGGCTTGCCTGTCCATAAATATCTTGAGAGAAGTTCTTCACAAAAGTTAAGGGGAAATGTACCAGTTTGCCACCCTTTCTTTCACTAACACCCTGTCAATGTTTGGACATCAACTCTACTTGCTGTAGTTAAAAAAAAAAAAAAAAAAAAATTGTAATATGTGCAGAAGACTATTTGGCATTATCCCTCAGAAATAAGCAAGGCCTTCCCTGAAAAAACAGCATTTCATTATTATTGAGGCCTTCACAGATGAGCAAGTTACCAGAACCATATGCACTAATAACCCCCATAAAACCATAGGCTTTGAACTGTGCCCTGGTAACGAGCTGGGTGGTCTTTCTCCCCTCTAGCCTGAAGGACATGCCCATTATTTCCAAAGATGAACTCAGAGTGTGGCTGGTTAGCCCAGAGGACAGTTTTCCTACATCTCTTCAGTCCATTCATCCCTGGCTTTGGGCCTTTTGCAGTGTGTACAAGAAATTACCTCTGTAATTTGATTCTTTTTTAGACTACGTGCTGTAGATGATGGCGTCCACAGATTGTTTGCTACATTATTATTAAAAAAGGTGAGATGTTCCAACTGCTGTCTTGTTTTTTGCCATCTCTGTCTGACCATTTTAAAAATGTGTTGCTGTTATCAATATCAGAATGAGCGTCAAACTCATAATTAGATTTTTTGGTTTTACAATATTTTCTCTTAAGTATGGACAGATGGGGCTAAAATAATTTTATTGGATTCTGTTCATTTATTATGTGTGAGTTTAGATGGTGTCCCATCTCTTCTGATGGTGGTTTTACCTTAGGTGTACTTACAGTAATGCATACACTGCATCAGAACGCCTACACTTGATGGAACAACTCCATGTACAGGCCAGTGAGAGCCCTTAAAGTACACTCTGTATGTGTGTGTGTGTGTTTGTCCATGCTTCCTTCTAAAGACAGCTATTTATGCCATTGGAAGAGCTTCAACAAAGTGTGTATCCAAAGTGTCTACCCCCTCACCGCCTCATGCTGGGAGATAATAGACATATTTTTACTATCTTGTGCTCATTATGGCCGGTACATGCTGATTACGGGCTCGATTTATGAAGCTCTGAGGCCACACTCCCCTTTACTTTGGCTGGACCTCTGCTGGAACTGTATGGAAGTCCAGGGAGATCACAATGAGCAGGAGGAGGAAGAAGATGAGTGGAGAGGAGGATGATGGAGTAGAAGGGAGGGTAGAGGAGAAGAGTGTGAGAGTAGAGAGAGTGGGATAAAAGATAAATACAGAACAAGAACAAAGGACAGGAGAAGAGAGCAAAAAAAAAAATGGATAGGAAATAATAAGACAGGGAGATTTGGGGGGGGAGGGTAGTAAAAGAAAAGCATGATGCTCTGCAATTATTCTTTTTTGCTTCAGCGTCTGCTTCTGGATCACATTTGATCAGTCTCAGATAACATAATGGTCAACACAAAGTTATGCTTACAATTGAGCATAAGTGAATTATCACCAAGCTAAACTTGCAGGATTCATCCTGGATACATGATCTAATAATTAACAGGACATCTTTCATTCTCTTTAATTTTATATTTAACTGTGCTTTTAACTTCCGCAGAGTTTTTCTGCGCTCAAACCAGCGTTCCTCCCTGTCCAGGATGTGTACATCCTCATCACTGAAAGAGTGTCGACTGGCCTGTAGGTGTAAATACCCATATGGAAAAGATATATATAAATCTTATAAAGTTTGTATCGGTCTTGTGTGAAACTTGTATGAAAAGCATACAAGAGTGAAAACAGATATAAGATCCCTTGAAAAATTATATAATGAAACCTGTATGTTTTGGATACTTACTAAAACAATGTATGAAAGTAATGAGAAAGTGGCCACTTTCATGAGTAAATCATATAAGTTTTTACTATTTCTTTTCCATATGGGTAGACTGCGGAGTCCTGGCCTGAGGAGGTAGCTCTTCTGTGCTGTGCCATCTGCTTCGCCAGAGGTTGTTTGGTTTCCCCGATGTATGAATCCTGGCAATCCTCCTGGCACTTACCAGCGTACACTGTGTTACTCTGTTTGTGTCGAGGGACCCGATCCTTGGGGTGGACCAATTTTTGGCGCAACGTGTTTTGGGGTTTAACAGCCACTGAGATGCGGTGTTTGGAAAAAATGCGTCTCAACTGTTCCGATACTCCTGACATGTACGGGATCACTACAGGTTTTCGCTTAGTCAGCGCTGGTCCTTCTCTCCTGGATCGGCTGGAGCTTTCTTTTGGAGCCTTCCCAGCTTTGACAAAAGTCCAGCTGGGATAACCACATTCACTCAGGGCCTTCTTGATGTGCTGTTCTTCTGCTTCCCTGGCCGCTGTGTCTGTGGGGATGGTGTTCGCTCTATGTTGTGGTGTCCTGATGACACCCAGTTTATGCTCCAGTGGATGATGAGAGTCAGACCTTAAATACTGATCCGTATGCGTAGGTTTCCAGTACACATCAACTTTTAGATGTCCCCCATTACTGATGGAAATCTCACAGTCTAAAAAGGCTAACCTGCCACTTTCATATCCTCCCTGGTGAATTTGATGTGTTGGTCCACCGAGTTAATGTGATCCGTGAATTGTGGTACGTCCTGAGATTTGATTTTCACCCAGGTGTCATCCACATACCTGAACCAGTGACTTGGTGGTTTTCCAGGGTAGGACAACAGAACCCTTTTTTCCACTTCTTCCATGTACAAATTGGCCACGATGGGTGAAACTGGGGAACCCATGGCACACCTATGTTTCTGCCTGTAGTACTGACCCTTGTTTGTGAAGTAGATTGAACGAAGACACAGTTCCAAAAGCAAACACACTTAGTCGATGCTGAGAGTGGTCCTGTTGCTGAGGATGGGGTCATCCTGTAATCTCTTACGAACTACCTCCAACACTTCCGTGACTCGGATGCAAGTGAAGAGAGATGTAACGGCGTACGAAACAATTGTGTCATTTGCATTCATAATGACATCTCTCACCTTCTCAATGAAATCCAGGGTGTTTGATGTACCTTTAAGACAATCCGTCTTAAAGGTACATCATGTTTATGTATCTTCAGTAAACCATACAGACTTGGTGTAGATTCCCCTGGGTATAGCCTGTGGTACGAGGTCCGGTCAATAGCATTGTCTCGTTCTAACTGTTTCAGACAATATATCACCCTCTTCCTGTAACCACTTCCTGGGGGTCATAAGTATTTTCATCACTGAGCAGTGACAACATTTTCTCATGATAGTCTTTCTGGTTTAGCAATACTGTGCACCCACCCTTGTCTGTCGGAAGGATGATAATGTTGTTGTTATTACTAAGTGATGTGAGTGCCTTCCTCTTCTCCATGCTGATATTGGATGCTGGGGGCTTTGCATTGCTGAGACAGGCCAAAACCTTTGTCCGTAGTTGCTCTGCTTCCACTTCTGCAATATTGTTGTTTCGAATTGGTAAATGGCCTGCATTTGTATAGCGCTTTTCTAGTCCATAGGACCCCAAAGCGCTTTACACTACATTCAGTCATTCACCCATTCACACACTAGCGATAGCAAGCTACATTGTAGCCACAGCTGCCCTGGGGCGCACTGACAGAGGCGAGGCTGCCAGACACTGGCGCCACCGGGCCCTCTGACCACCACCAGTAGGCAAACACGGGGTTAGTATCTTGCCCAATTGCTGTTTCTGTGGCTGTGATCAGTTCCACTAGCGGGATTTGTCTTGGCGTGACAGCAAAGATGTTTTTCTCTGTTTGGGTGAGCTGTCTGTCAGACAAATTCTTCACCCACTTGTTCACATCCTCGGTGTCGCATCCTTCTCTCTTCTGGCCGTTGAGGACACTCTCTGTATTTTGCTGTGGTTCCTGACGTACAACAAGTAAGTCAAACTTCCTTTGTTGCCTGGTCTTAGACTTTTTGCGCTGTGCTAGACGAGCCTTCTCAGTGAAATCAAACACCTTTTTAAGAGTACTTTCATCTAGAAGAATCGTAAATCTTTGTCAGATCCACTCCTCGTGAGATTAAGCAGCTGGTGCTGTGCCCTGTGGGGGATTTTTGTTGCCCGGAAGCCTTTAACTGAAGAGCTCATTTGCAGACTTTTAGGAGTAATCCTGTATTGTCTGCATCTGAGGCTGAATCTGGTTGGTTTCTGCAATCCACATTCTTACATGCTGTTTGCTCATACTGACGTACAAGCTTTAGGCAGTCCTTGCCAAAGTGGGTTAAAATGTCTTGATGCATTCTCAATCATCCAGGTAAGTAAATCTCCAAAAGATGATTCTGTTCGTCTGGACGTAGCGTTTTCAGGGGGAGAAACGCTTCGTCACTCATCCAAGTGACTTCTTCAGTCTCAGCTGACACTTATGGCCATTGATCAGTGGTCTTTGGTCAGTGGTTGTTGATCAATGATCGTGAGAATTTGCATAATCATGTTGAAGGAACTGACCTCCCAGCCCATTGTTCTTTCAGTGGGCTGGTTTCAGTCATTATGTAAATGTACTGTTTATAAGATTGGGAAAACCTGCAGTCAGCTGAGGTTGAAGAAGTCACTTGGATGAGTGACGAAACATTTCTCCCACTGAAAACGCTACGTCCAGATGAACAGAATCAACTTTTGGAGATGATTCACCTCAGGATCTTCTTGATGCATTCTCAGTTTTTAAGGATAAGCTTAACATTTCTGTCAGTGCTATTTTTTTCTAGCCACGTACATAAAATGCGATTAGTCAGGATACAGATGTCCTCCCCAGCCACTATATTGAAATGCAGTGGGGGAACACATCAGCTTCCGCAAACTGCAAACTGGGTTTTTTTCTACCAAATAACCTCCCAAATTACAGACTGTACCTTTAAGCTGAAAGGCTCAGTAAGGCATGTCAGTAAGTACTGAGAGTATAAGCCTTATCAAACTAAGAGCTGCAGCTAAACTTTATGGCTTAATGAGGCTTAATATCAGCTGAGATAATGAGATCCAGAAAAATGCCTATCACATAGCTATACTTAGACCAGCGGTCCCCAACCCCCGGGCCTCGGACCGGTACCGGGCCGCGAGAGTTGAGGCTCAGGTGTGAAATGTATGGTTTTCAGGGTTTTTATCGGTTTTCAGCGTTATTTTGTTATCGTTTTTATCGTTTACTCGGTTTTCCTTGGTCTTTTCACATGTATTATGAATAAATCTTATTTTTTTCGGTACCGGTACTAGTTTTATTTTGCTGTATTTATCTGCGACACCTTAAAGGCCGGTCCATGAAAATATTGTCGGGCATAAACCGGTCCGTGGCGCAAAAAAGGTTGGAGACCGCTGACTTAGACCATGTAATAAGCAACTAAGCCAACACCAGACAACTTAGTAAACCATGAGTCGAAAGCAGGCCAAATCACCAAGCTTACTCGCATTACACAATAATTTTAGCCAACTACATACGAGCTGCTCTGAACAGAAAGTGTGCCCTGTTCATACTTTGTGTAAGGAGAGTCCTGTGTGTCAGTGTGCCAAAAGACTTTTTTATTGTTGTTTGATGAATCCACACACCAGCAAAGATATGGCATCTTGGAAGAGTTTCCTGGAAGCTGCTGAACTAAAAGAGGCATGCAGCTGCAGAACAACAGGCTATATTTCTTTGTGCCCAGTCTGAGAGAGCTGGAGCTGTAAATTAAAGCTTTTGTTTTTATGTGCAGCCAGTTCCATACCCAAAGGCTGTATCTGTATGTAATTTTCATTTCTTTCATACTCAACGCAAATTGTCATGTTCAGCTCTATGAAACAGAACATATGTGCAAAGTTTAGAGATTTCATACTTTTGTTTCACTCAATGTTATAAATGTTCTTTTCAAGATATATTTATTGAGCAGTTCACGTTTGTATGACAATGGAATTTACAGAATCAGATAGTAGCTCTGTTATTTTGTATATTTTGTACATTAAGATTACATAGCATAACAAAATATAACAAAACATGACTTAATATGATACAATACCCTACCACGCGCCCACAACCCCAGTCCCAGCTAGTTTGTCATAATGAGAAGCCAAAAAACTATAACATGGTTATAGCTGCAGAAATGTAGAAGTGCTCAAATTTTACTGAAAGAGGAGAGTCTGTCAGAAAGAGTATCTCATATTTGTTCCACATGTAATGTATTTGCAAGGTCATTAAGCCAGAGCTTTAAAGAGGGTGCATCTCTCTTCTTCCAGTGAGTGAGAATAAGTTTCTTTCCGAAGAATTTGAGACATTGAATCAAAGATGTCGACTCAATATTTTTTAACCTTGGGACAAAAAACAAAACTGTGGCAACATATCTTCAGTTGGGGAGCATTTCTCGCAGATAGGTTACATAAAATATACCCTGAAGGTCTCTCCTTTCTCTTGAAAAGTGTAGACGATGTAGAGCTTTAAATGGAATCAATCAGTGTCTTGCATTGTAGCATTTATGGATATTCTGCAAACCTTCTTCCTCTTGAATGTCTGTGGTTGTGATATCTAATACTTGATACCAAATTCTTCATCCCATTTAGATTTTGAACATACATTGTTGATTAAATAAAACCATGCCATTTGTCATACAAATTGTGTCTGGCTCTTCTTGTGGTTCTTATTTTCCACTGTGGCCATTAAAGAAAACAAATTTGCCATCTCTGGAGTAAATGCATGCCTGCAGACTGCTCTACTGCTCTACAGCCACCCATAAACTTACACCACCTGGTATTCCCAGGCGGTCTCTCATTCAAGTACTAACCAGGCCTGACCCTGCTTAGCGTCTGAGATGATGCTCAGGGTGGTATGGCTGAAAACTGGCACATCACATTCGGTCCACACAGACATCCTGGATGAAATGGACTACCTGTGCATACTCTGCAGGTTTCAGGTATCGCCTCATACTACCAGCAGTGACACTGACCATAGCCAAATGCAAAACTAGTGAAAACCACCTGTAAAACACTTCCTGTTTTGGGGGTTGTGTCTTTGTTGTCCCTCTAGTGCAGCGGTCCCCAACCCCCGGGCCTCGGACCGGTGCCGGGCCGCGAGAGTTGAGGCTCAGGTGTGAAATGTACGGTTTTCAGCGTTATTTTGTTATCGTTTTTATCGTTAACTCTGTTTTCCTGGGACTTTTCACGTGTTATGAATAAATCTGCTTTTTTTCGGTACTGGTACTAGTTTTATTTTGTCGTATTTATCCGCGACACCTTAAAGGCCGGTCCGTGAAAATATTGTCGGGCTTTAACCGGTCCACGGCGCAAAAAAGGTTGGGGACCGCTGCTCTAGTGCACCTGTTGTTCATTTCACTAACACTGATTAACAACCCCTCTGATACTTATCTGACCACACCCCACAAGTTTTATTGACTCAATACACTTTGATTCAATAGTTCCCTTGTTGCATTTAGCAGTGTATATAAATAATGTCTTTATGTAAGCTGAAGCTACAAATCCTTCCATTTCAACAGGTGTGTTAATTACTAGAGAAAGAAGATGAGGTTTTGCATTAGTGCCACTAAAATTAGATTAATTTTCACAGCAATGAAGTTGACAGACACAACAATGAACATTCTTTAATTTATCATTTTTTTATGCCATCTCAGTTCAATCAGAAATCTAATAATCATACATCTGAAAAACAGTGAATCACACCAACAGGTTTAATAATAATAATAATAATAAAAAAGTCAGTTTAGCATCACACTCCTGCTGCTGACAGCAGCCGTCTGTTCTTCGATCAAATTCACTTCTGCAATACGCAGACTTTGGTCCACTCCTGGACAGATGTTTGAGTACAGACAGCAATATGGTAGAATCCTGCTAAATTCATGAAGAATACATTGAGTTGGAAAAAAAACAAAACTTTATCACAAATGAAGGCACAGCCAAAGCAGAGGAGTTATGTGGGCTCCAGTGCTTATGGAGGTTCTCTCTTTTTTGGAATACACAAGAGGAAGAATTCTTGTTGATAGGAAAACAAATGTAATAAATATTGTTCCAAACAATATTTATTGTTCAGGAAATTACTAAGTGCCATTGCCGTTTCACTGGAAAAAGGCCAGAGAGGAGCGCACATCGACATTTTCAGTTTTAAACTCAATCTCCAGAACTACAAACGCTGCCTCCAACCTGTTTCACGTGGCTTGATAGCTGCAGGCTCACATTTCAAGTAGCAGAACTACTGACTTCTTGTGCTTTATTAGACGTGTTAGTATTTATTGTAATCACAGTGCTGCACCCTGTCCAGGCCTAGAAATGACACATTTAACAGCATTAATAATAATACAGCACACCAACACTTGAACTTTGATCCCTCACATCATAAAGGGCGTTTATTACTCCAGGCACACACTTCAAGTAATTTCAGGTATGAAGGAGGATTTGATACTACGCAATCATAAAGAAACTATACGTCATCAAGTAGTTCTACAATTATAGGAACCATTAAAAAAAGTTTTAAATTGTTGCGAATCTGGCAGAATTTGGGAAGCAGTGCACGCAAACACATGCAGAAACACACACACCAACAACAAACAGCCTGACAAACATCATTTGTTCCCATAAAACAAACCAACATGTATTTTACATCCCACTTCTGCCGAACATTCACAAAAAACTTTTTATGGTTCTTGCATATAGAATTCCACATTTCACGTCAAGAAATGTGGGTAGGCTTTGTGTGAAATTACAAAAATATACAAACATGACCTCAAATACATGTTCTATTGGTAAAAAAAACAAAAACAAAACGGAAAACAAATCATCAGAAAGAATGAATTCATATTCTATATGCTTTGGATAAATCGAGGTATTCAAGTCTCGGGATGATGGTACAAACATGCTAGTTCTGTAAACGGACAGCTGCTTACAAGGGGCCAGAGTTCCATCAGACAGGAGTTACGGTGGTCTTGAGTCTCTAACCTTTGTCTAATCATTTGTTGGACTAACTCCAGGATTTCGTAAGGCAACCAAGACATCCAAGTCTTAGTTCTGGGCCCTATTTCAGGAAGCCGGTTTAGAAAACTCAGAGTGAAAAACGATACTCAGGGTTGAGTAACCCCAAACTGTCCAACTCGAAATATTCGGTTTCAGAAAGGCTGATAACAAGTAGTTCAGTCAACGCGGAGTTGCTTTAACCCCAAGTTAAGCGCACGCACGAGGATACATAAAGCCCTGATTAGTGGAGCACAGATTAAGCGAGTCACCATGGAGACGGAGGGAAAGAAGGCGTGGTCAATGTATTTCACAGCGCTTGAGGCCGAAATTCTGATGGCAGCATATGCCGATAACATGCAAATTCTGCGGAAAAAAAGTAACACAGCCTCAGCTGCAAAAGAAAGGGAGCATGCATGGCAAAACATAGCCGACAGAGTCAAAGCGTGAGTGTTAATTTAAACATTGATCTAGGGATTTCCACCCATTTAACACGTTATTTATTATATATTATTTTATTTTGTATTTTATGCATTTTATTTTGTGATGTGATGTGAGCACAGGTGCAACCCAACAGGCCCCAAACGTTCCTGGCAGCAAGTAAAAATGAAATATAAAAATATAGTCCAAACAGGTAAGGTGTAATTGTATTATGAGCCATAGTGCTTGGTCTGTTTGTCCGATGTAAATCGATTGCAGTTAGAGGCTACATTAATTTTCTTTCTGTAAGCACTTATTGAAATTATCTGAGCACATTACAAGTACATATTTGCTTACTCTGTATGCTCAAATGTGACCCGTTATAGCCAACAGAAAAAAAAGCGGAGGCCCGAAAAACAGGTGGGGGTCCTCCACCACCACCACTCACAGAGGCTGAGCAGTTGGCTTCCACATTTGTGATAATGTTGGCAGCATCACATATGATCTTCACAGTGCAGAGAACACAAATTAGCATCCATTACTATAATGAAATAATTTGTTAGTTTGAAATGCTACAGGGAACTATGTACCTGTACATTAATGCTGTGGAAAGACTTCCTGTTCACATAGTCTCCTTCATTTACTGAAGGAGCAATGATTGGAATGTGAGTGCCATCTGTACAGCCAATCACGCCTGGGAACCGTGAAAATAAATGTAAAATTTAAGTAGTAGTTCAAGTATCACCACATCATGAATTAAGTTTTGTTCATCCTGATACCTGCAATTTTGTGGCATCCCTCTTTGATAAATCTTGTGGGTCTATGACCGGGGAACACCACAAACGAGTACAGGAGACGTTTCAGTGCAACTGTAACATTCCTGACTGCCCGACAGACGGTAGCCTTGGAAACGTGCTCAGCGTCACCAATATTATACAGAAAGCTCCCGTTTGCAAAAAACCGAAGTGCAATACAAATAATATGTAATGAACTGAGAGGATGTCCGCGATGTGTCACATGAGCAATATTAGGCCTGAGGATGTTATTCAAATAAATTATAGATTGTGCTGAAAAACGGTAACGTTCACACAGGAAATCATCAGGAAATGATAAAATGTCCGAACGCGCTCTAATCACTCTCTCCCGGCGGAGAGCTCTGCGGAGAATTTGGGCTTCAACATCTACTGGCTCTTCAAGGAAGGGGCACGCCATGTCTGACACTTCCTACAGTCAGGTTTCCGACAAAGAGGCGGAGAAGGTCAGGGTTAGTTTAAGTAAACCTGCTAGGGGGGAGGTTAGCTTCACGGAGTGTGTCGTCATAGTAACTCACTCAGAATTAATCTAAAGTCACTTTGTGAAACCAAAAACCCAGAGTTTTCGTTAACTCAGGGTGTACTTACTCAGAGTTTGCACTAAACCGGCTTTCTGAAACAGGGCCCTGGACTACTGAAATGGGATGTGGGTAAACAGTGTAGACATGCTTCAAGTGAACTCTCTGGAAACATGCCAGACTACTTTGGCCGAGCAAACATGGCAAATAAATGAACTTGTGTCCATTTGGAAGAGCACAGACGGTACTGACTGAGAATCATTGGACACGCAAAGACATCTAACACCAGGACATGACTTCAAACACTTAAATGATGATGGCCAAGAATTCTGGGATTCCAAAAAGTTTCAACGATAATGAAAATATTCAACTATACACAATATTACTCATGTTAATCACACACTGTCAACGACAGCAACCTGAATTTAAAAGAACGGGCACTTAAAAGAAGCTCGACACAAAGTTCTAAGCAGCGACTCCATCAGTTTTAAATACATTACGTTACTCTCTTGTGGTCCATGATGGCTTTGGAGCGGTGCTGCCATCAGATGGGGGCAGAGGTGAATCTATAAGCAACTGTGAGAACGGTCCACAGTTCCTGTAATGGACTACACTGAGCTACTTGTGCTTAAACATGCAAAGCTCATGGAAACACAGCTAACAGGAGTTCAGCTAAAACATTCGCTCAGTGAGGCACTTTAGCAGGACTCCAACAGATCCTGACAGATAAACCTGGATATGTGCAATCACACTCACCGGAAAACTACACAAAATGAAACCAAACCAAGTTACCATCATAGCAGTTCAGCAGGATACGAAATAGTCTGTCGTTTTTTTGTTAGCTCTGCAACAAACTGACAACATGTCCAGGGTGTGCTCTGCCTCTAGCCCTATGGCAACTAGGCTCAAGTCCCTCCACAGTAAGTGGAGAAAATGGATGGATAACTGTGAGGTGTTCTGCTAGAGCTGTGCGTGTTTGTGTTTTTCTTCACGCATCACACAAGCTTTCCAGTCTTTTGTCAGTTGGTTGCTGGCATCAAATTCAAAACATTAAAATTTTTAAATTTAAAGTCTTCTCTGGACAAGATTAAAGTTCATATTAAAACTGTGGAAAAAAAACTGAACTACTGTTTATATTTATCAGCATCTCTTCAAGCAGCTCATCAGAAAAGGATGCTGGGAGTGTTTGTGCAGTTTTGTGTATCTGACGCAGCAGAGCACAACGACTACTTACTACAATTAGTATTCAGTGCATTTACTGACTGGGATTTTAAACTGGAACATAAAAGTAGTGCTAAATGTGTGAAGGTTATGGATGATATTGGGCTCTTTTAAATACGCTGAGCAGGTTATATTGTCCCAGTGTAGGAACACTGGGACAATAAAGTTAAGGATTTACTGAGCTCCATCCAATTTCACTGCCAGCTGGAGACTCCCTCTCTACCCTCATCAGAGTTCGCAGCTCTACTTTAACGGACTTATATTTAGACATCTACATTAGCAGCTAGAAGGTGACTATTCAAACAGAGGTCCTGTTAAGACACTACACTATCATAGAAGCACAAACCTGTCATGCCCTCTGTTAAAGTTCAGTCTGTTTTACTTTTGTTATTTTCTCTTGTACATGTTCTAGAATTTGTGCTTCCAGCATCTCTATAAAAATAACAGATACTTAATATAAAATGTGTTAACTAGCTGATTCTGTGTTTTGTCGAGCACAAACATGAAAGCCGCCCAGTCTGTTACTTCAGACTGAACATGTGGGGACATGTCTAAAAAGCCTGTTACAAATGGAGAGTAACCGGTGGAGTTCTGCTGATGCCTGTGCTTCCAAAGCTCAGTTCCAGCCTGGCAGAAGCTCATTTGAAGTTGTTTAAGAAAAATAATTGTGAGTAGCAACACTCAAATTTAGTGCCACAGAATCATTGCTGATTTTTTTTTTTTTTTTTTTTTAATCTGTTGCACTTCTCACCAAGAGAGAGAGACTGCACAGAGTAGCAGTTGGTCTGAAAGTGTATTTGTGCATCAAAAATGAAAAAGAGGATCACAAGGCTGTCTCCTGAACCGTGTGAACCGTGTGAGCCGTCAGCCGGCACGAGGGCCAAGCCCTCGAATCCTCCGAGTCGTCCTCCTCCGTCTGTGCTCTGTCGCTCTCCATCTCCTTCTCCTCTGTGACAGTGTCTTCTTTGGAATAAGCTTCTCCGTTGCGGTCCTTTTGGGCCATTTGATAAGGCTGTGTCTTGATTTGTGTGGGCTGGCCAACAAGGGTAAACACACTATTGAAAGCACAAATACTGAAAGACGAACAAAAGTGGAAACAAGTGGAAATATGAGGTTACCTTCTGAGCCAGAGGAGTGATACAGCAAAGCTTTTCTCTGTAGCGGTCGGGCAGAAAAAAGAGCAGCGTGCCCAGGACGGGGTACACTGTGCCCGGGGTCAGCTCCTTCTCTTTCATAGGCCCTAGTATGATGACAGTAACAGGGTGATATGTGCAGAAGAGGCTGACTGGACCTTATCAGAAGAAATTACACAGTTTCTGTAACCCATAAACAGTGTTGGGGAGTAACAGAATACATGTACTGGTGTTAGGTATTTAAAATAGAAAAGATGAGTAACTCCGTTACAGTTACCATTTAAAAAGGTGGTATTCAGAATACAGTTACTTTGCTGAAATAAAGGGATTACACGGCTGTATTTTCCTGTTTCATATGTTCGGCTATGCCCTCTCTATTTTTGGTTTCCACGCCCCAAACAAAACATGCATTAAGAGGCTCTAATGCCTGTGTCTCAATCTCGCGGCCCATGTCACCCGTACTTGCGGCATATTACTTGAAATATTTTAAAGAATTATTCACAAAAATGATTTAATATGAAGGCAATAGAAGCTGCATTCTTTAGGGCTATCTAAAGAATGGGCAGTGTAGTCCGTGCTGCAGGGAGAATAGACTGCCATACTCGTTATGTGTTTGTGAGCGCGAGGAGGGAGAAAAAGGAGAGTCGAAAAGTACGAGTTGTCATCGACCAGAAGCGGGAGATGGAAGTATGCAAATATAATAATAACCACTGCAGCCAAAAAGAGTGCCTGACGAGCCCAGTTGCAAGTAAGCTATTAAGACTCGACTGTACACTTTTTTTTTGTGTTTTTCTCTGAAACAATAAGTTTTGTTGAAGCAACCTTTCAACACCTCTCTCTGTCTCTCGCTAGCAAAGTTGACCCAGAAAAAAAGTAAAGCTAGTTTTCGGCTACGAGCCCGACGTATTAGCCAGAGGTCCCTTTACTACGGACATGTTTTATATACGCGTGAAACAGTTTTCTATACAAGATCGCTGCAAAAAGTGCAGCCTTACTGTAGCCGTCCACCCTACTGTTACTCATTTTATATTAAGATTTAAAAATCTAGTCGGTGTTGGTATGGCGAGTAACCTTCAGTAAAAGTAATAATTCACACAGCAATAGTACGTTCACGTAGTTTAAAAAAAATGGATTACCTATTATATTATCAAAGTATTCAGAATACGTTACTCTCATTGAGTAACATAACGGAATACGTTACAAAATACATTTTGGGGCATGTATTCTGTAATCTGTAGTGGAATACATTTTAAAAGTAACCTTTCCAACACTGCCCATAAAGCATATGGATGCTAAAGGTTCTTATAGTGTACACATTAGCTATATGACCAGAATGCCAACATGGTGCAATGAATGCGCAATTCCATTATGCTACGCTAGCCAAGACAACATTTAGTCAACAGCACATCACACCTATATGCGAGAGTTATGAGTGTATTGGTCATTTCACAGGTCAAAAAAAAAATCCCAAAGTTAATGTTAAATTATTAATTAGTACTGGTCAAAATCAGTTTTTGGTTTAAATATAATGACGCAGAATAATAATTTATGATTAGAGTTGTAACACAAAAGTGGCTAATGCTAAAGTTTTCCTAGCTAGTCATATCCTGTAAATGGAGCCAATTCTCTAACATTAATGGCAGAGTCATTATATTGGCCAAGTTGGCTGGGGAATCAAGGTGTCCACTGGGTTAGTGGAAAAGAGGAAAGAAATTAAGGTTATATAACAGACGATGTAAACCATTTGTGACACAGACTACAGCTACATGTGTATACCTGTTAGCAGGCTAACTATCAGTCCCACCACCACCACAGTGGCTGAGTTATGAGCGCTGTACCACATGTAGGACAATGAGTAGAGTGCCTTCAGACCAGCTGACCTGAGAGAGGGAATAAAGACACACACAAAAAAACAACAGTTTAAATGACCTCCCTCTTGCTGGCCCTACTGTCCATGCTGACTGATATTTATAACATCAAACTTTGGTCATCTGTACAATCAACCAGCACTCAACACTACTAAACCATATTTAAAGCGGTTTATCTTGAGATGAAATGTGTTACCCTGACTTGGCTGTGGTGGTCATGACAGTGGTAGTTATGTTATCAAACAGTGGCAGAGCAGTGGCGTTGAGTGCAGGTGCTGGCGTGGGAACAGACATGCGCATCACAAAGCTCCCGATGCCGATCCAGAAAGCCATGACAAGGCCCGATACCAACCCAACCACTGCACCCTGACAGGAGGACAGAAGCAGTGTCAATTTATGTGTGACCACAAAAATAACAACAAAAGCCGTTTCAAACACTGACTTATTAGTAGTCTTTTCAAGCAACCAAAAGAAGTCCAGACACTTTTCTTTCCAAGCTCCTTAGACTACGATGACCTGGATGACTGAGAACCTTCACAGACACTGAATTATTAGTAGCCCCAAGTTAAAACAGGACTCACAATGGGGTTTGCCCAGGGGAAGAACATTCCCAAACAGAAGAGTCCCAGCAGGGGTCCGCCAACCATGCCAAAGATACTGAAAGCTGCCTGAGGACACACAAGAAGAACTAATTAAAAACGAACAAACAAACTGTAGGTCAAATCACAATAATGAATACTAAATACTTAGTGTCTCTGTGTTGTTGCTTTTAATATTCTGCAAAAAGTTGACAACTGTCTTGTATGAATAGTCTTTTTTTTTTTTTTTTTTTTTTTTTTTTAAAACCAGTGCCATGATTACCACCATTCACTTTCCAAAACTTCTCAATTCACTTAAATGTAATAAAGCATTTTCAAACTTTTTGATGAACAGTTACCTGCAGCATAGATCCCATTATAGAAGCAATGTAGGCCATAGCCAGACACACCAGACCATAACCCAGGGCTGTGGAGCAGATGAAAAACAAGCACACAGTGGTTACACCTCCAACTTCAAGTATTTAGAACCACAAGTAAAAAGCAAAGCATGGACTGTATGGCATCTTTACTCTGGTAAAGACACACACACATACTTATGTGAATTGCTAGATCAGACTTCAGATTGTTGCAGACTGAGTCTGTTCTCTACTATGATTTTTATCGTTTGATAGCACAATTCTGGCTATGAGCACAGCAGCTTTGTCTAGAACAGGGAAAGACTTGATGCTCGTTTTAGACCGTGAATGAGGGCCTACACCAAACCCTAGTTAAGAATAAATAAGGATTTCTTGACCTAGATACCCTACTCTAAAAATATGGAGTAGAATACGCCGACATTAAGATAATAAAACAACAGCAGTACACTCAAGTAAAATGAAAACATCTACTACTAATACCAGAATAAAAGCATTTGGCTCAGAAGGTAGTGGGGGGTCAGACCTGATGTGTCCACGGGAGTGTCAATGTTAGATAAAAGCACTCGAATGAATGAGGCTTGCAGTAGAGTAGAAAAGGGCTATATTCGCTCGAATCCATTAAGCATGCAAGTAAAATGTGAATTATTCTTTACCCCAAACAAAAACACAATCCCAGATTAAAGTCACACAACAGTACTTTAACTCCAACATAACTGCATGTTTAGAGCAAAGATGAGAAAACAAAACTCCACCCCTTGTCTCACCGAGTCCTTTGGACAGCAGCGTGGCCTTGCTTTCAGTCATATTTGGAAAATGAGGTTTAATCAGATCCTCCATAGTTACCGTTGCTAAGGAATTGAAGGCTGACGAAATAGTGCTAGAAGAAGAAAACAAACAAACAAACAAACAAACAAACAAACAAACAAACAAACAAACAAACAAACAAACAAACAAACAGGTTTAAGTGAAAGTTAAGGGTGGCTTAAACACATCTGCACTGCACAAGCCTCCAGGAACCAGAACGCCATCATCTCATACGCCTGACTTTTACAGTGAGATCTATTCAGGTGAGAGTTGCTGATACTCATTTTTTTGGGCTGCACATCAAAGTAAAGCTGATAACTATGCATGTAAAAGTGTTAATATGGACTCAATATGTTTTTATATACTAGATGTTATTGTTTAATAACCAACTTAAAAGGGTAATGACATGCCTTGTGATTGAGTGCTACAAGTACAAAACACACACACACACACACACACACACACACACACACACACACACACACACACACACACACACACACACACACTCTATGAATAACAGCTGCTTGACATTTTGATAAAGCAGCATAGCCTCTGCCAGCCTGACTTGTTATTGCCAAAACTCGTAATTTATAAAAAAAAAAAAAAGTACTGGGTTCAGCCCGAGGGTTATAAATAACATGAATAAGTTAAAACACCATTTGTAGTTCTGCCTGGGTGGTAAGGTAGTAACCAGCTATAAAAGCTGATACAGGAAGGATTGCGACCAAGTGTTCAGCGGTCATTTACTTTTAAGTTTGCAGAACACTTTTTAAAAACACAATTTAAGACTTAAAAAAATAAATACATGTATACCATTTTCACAGCAGAATGCCACAAAAATCTAGCAATGTATGCAGTGTCATCAGTCCCATGAATAAATAGACAAATCCAAGAAACACGACCTCTATTTAAAGTGCTCTGAAAAATTTCCAGGAAACAACTGTTAATAATGACACCAGTGCAATTAATAACATAGTGAACTGCAGTCAATATACCTTTGTACATCATATATAGTTAACCTCAAGGATCACACTATTCTAGTAGTTTAGCCAACTAGAATTTCCACAGACACATGATTTTGCTATGGATGTTAGCAAGTAAGATTAGGTTAGCCAGCTTGCTGTACTATGGCTATTCTGCACCCATCTGCTAATGGTTAATCTCGATTTTTGTGAGTAGTCTCATGAACATAGTCAAAAAGGCTACCAAATTAGTTTGAATAAACTAATAAATAATCTGGTAAACACCAGGGACAGATAGCTGAAGTTCTGATTTAATCCCAGAAACCAAACAATCTCTCCATGAATCAAATGTCCTGTTATATATTCTGTTAGCTTAATTGCTAAAGTGAATACAACGTGGATTCACACAGCATGTGATGTGCTCTGTAACCTATGATTTTTAACATTAAGAGATAATAGATGACAATACCTTAAATCAGTCATAACACAGAGTGTGTAAGGGTGTGTGAATCCCGACCATCAGTCGTGGTTCTTGGGTTAATCACCTGAGTGCTCCACTGAAGAGGCAGGCCACAAACAGCCCCGGAAGCCCAGGCAGATCTCTGAACACATCCATCACAAAGTACAGCACCATCTACAAAAAAAAAAAAAAAAAAAGAAGAAGAAGAAAAAAGAAACTTAACATTAGAATTAAAACATTAATAATAATTTACTGATACTTTTAAAGATGAAATAAGAGCTCACCTGATCATTAGTCGTGACATAACCCTTATCCAGAGGGCTGTCTTCTCCATAGCGAGCAAACATGACCAGACCCATGAGACATCCTAAACACAGGACAACCTGCTGGCATGGAAAGACTACGTAGCAGGACCTGGAAAGGCACGATGGGTGACAAACAGCTGGTTATCAATAGGGTTTAGTGGTTTTTTAACAGAAGGCGTTAGCAAAACTTTTTCTGACAACTTCACGTTACTCACATGACAGCTTCTTTCTCTGTGCGGGAACTGAGGTATCTCTGGACCTGGGCTTGGTTCACACCGTACAGAGCCAACATCAGGAAGACCCCCCCAACACCAAGTGTCCAGAAGGTGTGGCGCTCCAGAGGGTTGGGGTTCAGGCTACAAAGGTAGAGAGTGAAAGAGCTCCTTTGCAAGAAGTAGTTCCAAAATATGTAAAGGCAGTACTTTTGGCAGATTGGTGAACCTCTGAGAAACTCTGCCTCTCTAAGAAGCTCTTTTTATACCCGATCATGCGATTATTGACTCCAGCTCATTCTTTTTTGTCTTTCTATGCTCCACTGTAAATAAAATATGGACTTGTGACATTTGCAAATCACTGAATTCCATTTTTACCTCCTGTTTTCTACCTGGTGTCATTGAGTGAAGCAGAACTCCTTTAATTTAGTTGCCTTTCAAATATGCAAACTACTTACTCTAGTCCAGAAATACGGCTACCGTTGATGGCTTTCCTCCAGACCTCTGCTATTCCTCCTGCCTGACTAGTCCCCACCACGATGACTGCCAGTTGGCCCGCAAACATGACCACCGTCTGGAACACGTCGGTCCACATCACTGCTTTCAGCCCCCCCTGGGAGACAGGAACAGTAGCAGATTAACATCAGACCATAATGTTCATCATTACAAGTAATCTCATCTGAACTTCCTAAGTTTGCCTAAGCTTTTTCCAGTGTTTTTCACTCCCTTGCTTAGTAAGGATTTGTTCTTATGAAATATATAAGCTGTAGCTGGAGAAAATCTTTTAAGACTTGTTTTGTCAAAATGACAAACTGATAAATGTGTCTTAAGATTGGTGAATTTAGACTTACCAAAGCAGTATACAGAGTGCACACCAATCCCATAGCCAGCACTGCCCCCCATAGGTCAAATCCTGTCACTGCATTTGAACAGAACAAAAACATTGAACACTGCAACAGGTTGTCCAACCTTCTAGGTGTGACCAAACATGAAAAATGAAGTAATGACCCATGCATTACCTGCATTAAGAGCTAGTGCTGGAGCATATAAGACTACTCCCATATAAATGACCTGCAGAGGAAGAAACCAACAATATAGAAGAGTAAGGCTCCCAGAAAAAGAACACAGTTCAGAGGTCATATTTTGGAGTTCACTCATAAAGCTCTTTTAAGTACACTGTACAGGGCAGGTTTATCAGCCTGGGTCATCTTATAAACGATACGGTCTTATACTCTAAAGGTGTAAAGTGTGTGGCGTTTCTGTCTGCTCAGCTCGCTGGAGCCGCACTCTGTTTGGCCCGCCAACTTGTGCAGGAGCCTACAACACCAGAGGGAGAGGCTGGTGTTTAGTCTCCAGCATTCATGTTGGCAGTGAAGCTACTCTTATGAAGATCATGCATATACACTATTCTTCATGTATTCTGTTCTTATGCGTTTTGTTTTGTTTATTTGGAAAAATTGTTGGGAAAAAAAACGATTGGAAAAGTAAAGATCTATTCTTGCATTTTGTTAGATTATACAAAGTTAGGAAAACAATGTTTTATGTGGAGCCTGATGTTGCCGTACACAGAGACTAATGATTGTCTCACAGTACAGCGAGCACTGGTGTCACAACCAGAACACCTTTACTCTAACGCATCCCCAGACTCAACTAACTCACCATGGGTCTGTTGGGATTTTTTAGAATTTTTTTTTCTTTTTTCCTTATTAATTGTTGGCACAAGCTACCGGTGTTAAATAGCACATAAAGTTGAACTGTGAAGCCCAGTGTTAACTGATTGTGCTGTGTGATCCAGTGCAGTGGGTGGGTAAAGATTTTGCATTGTATCTGGAAATTCTCATGATGATGTGACTAAAAACAGCTCAAAGCAATAAGACTGATTTAAAGACAAGTGTAATACCGGTTTACTAGTTACTGTAGATATATAAATGTAGAATAATCTGCAATATATGATCTCTGTTTCAGATGATTTAAGCTTTCACTGGGTATCTATTGCACATTAAAACATCACTTATTCATAAGGATTCACAAATAAACAAAGATACCATCTGAAAGATGAAGGTCGCAGTCCCACATATGCGAACAGTCTTGTTAAATCGCAGTTCCAGATACTGTTGAAGAAAGAATGTAAAAGAAAACAAAAAAAAAAAAGAGCAAAATCAAAAATCTAACCACATATCATCTCAGAGACAGCCTGTAATATGCATTCAGCACATTAGATGTTTACTGAGGATCAGAAATGGTTGTTTAAGTTCTGATCTTCGGCTTAGACATCAGTCATTTGTCCAGTTAATTTGTAGTGAAGCACCAGAAGCCTCAATAGAGGAACAGTGAGTGGAGTTTAGATAAAGAGAGACGTAGATTCTTGAGGCAAGGACATTTGTTTCTCTGATGTGAATGTGTCAGGGGTAACACAGATAAGACAGATAAGAATGTTAAGCTCTGAGATCATACTTGAGAAAGGCAAAAATAGAAAAAAAGTGTGCTGAGAGAGTGCAAAACTGAAAAATGCAGAGAAAAAAAAGAAGAAGATTACAATTAATAATCATTTTAGAAAACAGAGACCAAGTCAGGTCAAACTACAAGTGCCTGATGGTTGTTCATTGTCTTGTTTACGGTGTGTGTGAGAGATAAGAGATTAACCCAAGGAAACTTACGACAATGACAAAGCAAAAACAAGACAACACAAACAGTAAAGGCCAGACACAGGTGTCTAATCATGTTAACTGTTCTTGTGAATACCTCGTAAGCACTGGACAGTCGCAGTCTGTAGAAGACTGGTATGAATACATGAGCTGGAATGAGAAGACCCAGGAAATAGGAGCATCCCAGAAACCAGTACTCTGTCCCAAATGTGTACACCTCAGATGGAGCACCCAGGATGGCCACAGCTGACTGAAACGTGGCCAGCAGGGAGAGGGACACAGGCAGGCAGCTCATCGAGCGGTCAGCCATCAGGAACTCCTGTGGCAAACAGCACAGGCGTCACAAATCTTTATTAACATTTAAAAAGGAAACTTGACTTTGTACTCTTTCAATAAAAAAAAAAAGAAAGAAAAAAAAAGAATCATACTTGTGTTGTGCGCTGGCGTCCCCCAGAGAAGGCATAAAAGAGGCCAATGCCAGTTGAGGCCACCAGCAGCAAGGCAAAAATGACATAGTCCACCGTGGTGAAGTGCATCTGCACCACCTCCCCCATGATGAGGACAGACGTGGAGGTGCTGGGAGAGTGAAGGCCTTTGGAAGCACAGCCTCTGAGAGGCTGGGATGACAATGTCAGAGAGAACACCTCACCCAAAGGGAGACCTGCTGAGAGCTGGAGAAAACAAGAGGAAGTAGGAAAGGATGTCAAGTTATTTATCCAACTTGAAACCTGGAGGAAGCATGAAATATACTGAGGCAGCAGAGGCATCAAGATGTTGTATGCAAAAATAACAAATCTGAAGGGACAGTTTTTGTGAGTTTGGCAACAAAGAGTTGGGGTTTGAACAGAAACAGGAGTGCGTGGTTTTTAAAAATTTTGCAAAAACCGTGTATACAGATGTTTCGCTTTGGTGCGACTAACAAATCTCAAAATAAGACTCCAGCATTACTGCCAGCTCTAACACTCATCCATGCTGATACACAGAGATGATCCACTGCCTATAATTACCATTCAAATTTCCAGATGCTCTGCTGTCTGATGCTTTTACATTTTTATTTATTATTATAATTTTTTTTTTTACACAAACAAACTTTTTGGAGAATCTGGTCTGGAAAGTTTCCATTAAGACACAGTTCAGGTTACTCATTCAATAACTAGTTGCTCTTGCTAGTGGAAGGATGCTGTCTCATCTAGTGTGTAATACTTATTCCACTGAGTCCCCACACTCTCCCTCACTCAAAGTTGTTATTAGGATTGAAATTCATTAACATTTCTTCAGTTTTCTTTGAATCATAATCTTCTGCACAGAAGCCTGAGTAGGGCCGGCTTTGGGCTTGCTGGAAGTTCTTATGAGATCTCCTCACACATCTCTCAAGCACTTCTCCAGAAACATTTTGGCCTCTCCGTCGAAGGTGTGCATCAATCATAAATAAAAAAAGATGGATGTAAGACCACACTCACTGGCAACTAGTTAATCACAAGTTATTCACCAATGAGCATATGGTACCTCAATATGCTCCTTTATGACACTAAGAAATAGCAAAATTTATAAAATGCACCTAATATTTTATTCAACAGGAGCAGAAATGTGTGACTGAGCCCATGATAAACTCAACAGTGAGATATTTACAGAGGTCAGGACAGAGGCCCATTTTCCCATAAATCCATTTGCATCAACAGTAATCATCTCCTGGTGCCCACTAAGAACAGCAGGTTTTAGGCAATTGTGCTTTGGTTTAACTTTTCAGATCTGGAAGTTATATAGCTATCTTTTTATACCATCTATGGTGCAAATAAATGCCTGATATATACTCATTATGACAGTTTAACCTGCTGAGAGTTACATATGACACGAGTGGTTTCTATTCGTCTGCTAAGATTTAATATCTATGCATCATGATGTAACCGTTTCTGTGTCAGTCTTAATGCAATTCTTAGGTATCAAAAAAAAACCAAACAAACAAATACCACAAACAAAATTATGGGAAAAGAAGAAATGACTGTACCTATTGAGACTGAGCTGCTGCAGGCTGACAGACACTCAACACCCTCACTTAAGGTTTACTGGAGGACGTATCCTGCCTTGTCACAGCAGTCAAACATGAGAACTGTGAAGACAGAGGAGAAACTCTGTATGTTTTTAAAAAAAGCAGCCCCTGTGAAGCAAGTAAGACAAATGATCTCGCACAATATTATTACAAAGGATTCAATATATAAGGATTAATTTCACCAAATAAAATCCAACATGTTATTATGCTTTAACAAGACACACAATCGTGTTCCCTGTACTTTGTTTAATGCTGAAAAAAATGATTCTCCCATTGTTCCTCCGCCTGCATTTTCACTCCATGCAGCGTTCAACTGAAAATATTCCTCCCTCTCCTCTACATATTAAACCAGCTTTTCTTTCTTGCTGTTGCTTTCTCACAGCGTGTTGAGCTGCACTATCCCACACTTCTTATGACAAGAAAAAGCTGAAGGGCAGCTGATTGCAAAAAGGTCGGGCTAAGAACACAGAGCAAAGAGCGAGCCTTTGTCAGTCTCAATTACTTAGTTTAACCATGAGGTCCTGCTGTGTGGAAACATCAGTTTTTGTTTGTGTCTAATGTGTCACCCAACAGCTGATCAAAGGTTAACTGTCTGATCAGATAGTAAAGAATGTGTGAGAGCAACTTACTA
>NW_024582464.1:1935207-1963429 GCF_018398535.1 Haplochromis burtoni
AAAAAAAAAGTGGTGCTTTAGGAATCTGTCAGCATTGTTGACACCGACTGCTTTTCAAGGATTATGAGATTTCCATCTGGAAAGTCACTGTCTGCCTTTACACAAATACCACTTTCACATGGACACCTGCTCAGCTGCTCTTCAGAAAGCTACTTGATACATCTTCATATGTTGGCAGCAGTAAATGGCACCTGAAGTTCAAATGTTTCAAATGACAAGTAGTGAAAGATCTAGATGGGGCTACTGAGTTTTTCATGGCTGGAGCGCTTGTTTGTTTCCATTCTAGCAACTTTTAAAAGACAAGCTCAGGAAGGATTAGCAGGAGTGACACTAGATGTGTGAGAATGTCTTTAAAGATCAAGTCAAGTCAAATCAAGTGGCTTTATTGTCATTCCAACCATGTGCAGTGGTACAGTACACAATGAAAATAAACAACATTCCTCCAAGACTGTGGTGTTACATATGACATAACAGACAATCAACACAGGTTTATATAAAGTGCAATGTGCAAAAATTGCAAACAAAAACAAAGACAGTGCAATAGAAATGTGCAAAAGACTGAGCATTGTGCAGAAAGCAACTTTGTGTATGAAGGTGAGTGTGTGTCAGTCCAGTCTCTCTCTCTCTCTCACACACACACACACACACACACACACACACACACACACACACGTCTGTGTAATAGTCTCAGCTGGTTTGATCAAACACTGGCCAATAAAACATGTTCTTAAATCCCACTTATATCCCAGTGGCTCATTATGTCTAATATACACAGCTGTGACAGGTTGGGAACAGAAGCAGCTGCCAGTGTAGCTGGTTTCATTCAAAAGGCCTCATAACGCAGTGTTGCCCACATGCAGGCCACCCAAGATTTTTTTTTTTTTTAAATTTCTTCATCTGCTCAGGACAGTAACATGATTAGCTCACTATTGCGCTCTTGTTTTTAAGTAGCTTGTAAACAGCTACCTTTGTTCTTCTGTTTCCCTATGGGAAGGCTGGACAGGTTTCTATTGTGCTTGTTATTCCATTGTCTCCAATCTCTCACACTGCAGTCAAACTCCAACTCTACTGTCTGGCACAACAGCTGGTGACAGCAGCCCTTGCTCTGCTCTGGAGATCTGCTGCAAGCTTGAGGGCAACTCTGAGCAAATGAAGAACTGATAAAGCTATACTGTTCCTCAGCAATCTGCACAGCAAGAAAGAAAGCTGCAGTCATGATATCACAGAAAGCAAATATTGCTTATATGCTCATCTCAGCTGCACAGCTCTTCTGATTGCAAGAGGCAAAACGAGGGCAACAACCTTGTTGACGGCTTGTTCAAATCAGTGAATGAGGGGTTTCAAGAAGGCTCAGTATAACGAGGATAATTTTGAACTGGAATCATGCAAAGCTACTCACCAAAGGTACAAGTATAAAAACAGAGCAGAATAACTCATGACAGCAATAAAGATCTGTCGTAACAGTTCATCCTGGTTTGCAAATTCAAATGCCCACCAGGCAGTTAGTAGATGCAGTTTTAAAAGGTTTTAAGTAGTGATTCTATTGATACAGTAGAAACGATATTTTATATGAATCAAAGAGATAGAGAGAGATATATCTCTCTCTACCGCTTTTCCATATGGGACATGAGCAGGGGCTATCCAAATGTCTCACATCAGAGTACCCGAATCCACATGAAATGACCTTTACGGCACAGATTTAGTGCTTGCTATCAACTGAGCTTACAATGTGCAAAATTCCAGGCTTTTCCCATACATGATCCAATCCAGTTTTATTTTGCATGACAAAGCATAACACAAAAATACCAAATGGCAAAACACTAAAACAATAAAAACAAAAACTACAAGGTAGTAACCAGTGCTGTCATTCTGAGTTAGAAGCCAAAGAGTGAAAATGAGTTTTAAGAGTGAGGCACTCCAACATGGGCAGGAAGATGGTTATAAAGTTTAAAGGCTACACCTGAAAAAGCCTGGTCAGCTTGTTTGTTTTTTAAAATCAAGCTTTTGGGAATTACCAGGAGCTGCTGGTCTATGGACCTCTGCAACCTCAAGGGGATGTACAGAGTCAACAGCTCAGAAATGCAAGTTGTAACTGAGCCTTTAAAAGTTTTAAAACCAAATGAAATCTTAAAATGGACCCTAAAAAAATGAAGAGCCAGTGGCAGGAGGCCAGGATGTGGGAAATGACTGAGGCATGTGAGTGAAGCATTGGTACGGCCCATGCAAAGTGCATTACAGTGGTTCAAGCAAGTTGTGATAAAAGCATGAATAAGATATTCAAAAACTGTAAAAGATAAGACATATTTGATCTTGAATAAAAATGATAAAAAAACCCTGAATGATAAAAAAACAAAAACAAAACAGCTTTAAGAACAGCTAATCTGCTGATTTAGTTTAAAAATCACATTTAAGTTTGACAAACAGTAGCCAAGGTTAGTTACTCCGGGGTTGTTATTCAGCCACAGTAGGCCCAAGTCCAAGAGAGGAGCAGCACAGCTATCACTAGGTCTGAATACAGACCTAGTGGGAGAAGAAATCAGAGGGAGAAGACGAAGAGAAAAGATGATTGGGCCAGGACTCAAACCCTGTGGGACTCCTAAAGGGAGATGAGGCTAAGGACAATGGAGAGTCACCAAAGGAAACCAGGAAGGAATCTCTGTGATAAACACCAGCTGAACCACCGCAAAGCCTAAATTACACAGTAATGTGCAAAGTTTAAAGCCACCCCTCAGGTCTTTATATTAGGCTCTTCTTTGAATGTTGGCGGTCTTTTGTTCTGTACATTGTCGCGATGATCCCACACAGCTTCAACTCAATTTTCAGCATTTCTCCAGTCCTTAAGTCATGTCTTTAGGATATGACTATCAGATGCTGTGGATAGTTTTTGTAGGCCTGGTGCTACTTTTATCCTCAGCTCTCTCTCCATTTTTTTCTTTTTTTGGGCTGAGATTACCAAAATTTGGACTAATAGTTTTTCAGAATCGTCTTATTGGTCCAAGACTACTTTATGCTCATCTGTTATCTGTGGGATTTTTCAACCAAAGAAATTGGAATAAATTATGTCCTTTTGTAGCAGACTGCTAATAAAAAGCCGAAAGATACTATTTAAAATTGGTTCTTTGCCAATGCTGGTTCATTCTTTGAGTGGTTTGAAAATGACTGAAAAAGCAGCCAATGTCCAAAGAAAAAGCTCGAAAGACCGAAGAATTATTGTCCACACCAGTGCTTAAAAAAAATAAAAATACAAGAAGGTCTAGGTCCTTGGAAGTAAAATATAAAGAAACGAGGGCTGGTTCAAGAGTTTTGCACAGTACTGTACTTTTCCTGTCCGTGAGTTCACTAGAAATTGATGACTACACTTGCGTAACTCAAAAAGTGTGCACAAGTTCTGCGTGGACAACCATTTGCATGTCCATCTGCAATTATGCTGTGTGGGTCTCAGAACGTTCACTTTATGTGGCCTCTAACCGGACACTTGACAGCAACCCCACATGCTACTCCAGTCTGAATAGTGTACAGTTAATGGCTTGCTCAATAGGAAGGAAGACTCATGGCAAGAAATTTACTTCTGCACCAGTTGGCTAACGCCTATTTCACCTACTTACTTCAAAATGGGAAAATTCCTTTATATGGTGTACACGGTCTCAGTGAACTTATCTCGCAAACTTATTTATTTAGCCATGCTTTAGGGACTAGTAAAGCGCTATATAAATACAGGCCATTTACAGACCATGCTCTGTGTGCCTGTGCGTTTTCAGCGGTGGCTGTGCCATCTTACGCAAAACACCACAACGAGGTCATGGAGGTCATGGTTGCCTAGCAACAATGGGACAACGATTGTACATTACGTGAGGTAGTCTAAGCAGAGCTGGTGGCATCATCCTTGTGTAGTGTGTGAATTGTAGAGAAAAAAAAAAGGAAACCTGCTTTTTGGTGGTGCGAGGGAGGGTGAGCCTGGGAAGGTTTGCATCTGTACAGGAGCAATGCCTGAATAGGGCCAATGCTTTAAAAGCAACCCACGCGCTTTCATTCTCCTCATCAGACAATCAGAGTTCAACACAAACATTCCTCTTAAAGCAACTTAGGTTTCACAGGATATTAAGAATGGGAAGAATACTACCAATGTCCTATTATCCTTTGTAGTGTAATTCACTAGCTGGGCCCACGTCCTCATTTTAGGATTGACAGTGTTTTAGTAGGTAAAGGTGAATGCTTGGACATGAATTGAGCTGTGGTTAGGGGAAGGCCTCGAAGGGGACTGGCAACGGCTCCCAGGCCTGGCAAATCCAAATCTACTAAATAGAAGTGAAGAAGTTAAAGAATTGAGAACAAGGACAGAGGAAGGGTGGGGTACGTAAACGAGAATGAACAGTTTGCAGAACTGGGGGGAACCTATATAGCTGGCAACCGGAAGGAGCGTGTTTGGAGGCGTGTTCCCGCTCCTGAAATTCAGATACATAATCTCCAATAGAAAAATCTGACTGATTTTTCATCCAACAGATTTTTTATTTTTTTTTTAAATTTGATTTCAGGCAATTCCAAGGACAGTCTGACCAAACTCAGTGCAACTTGTCCTTTCCAAGTGACTTTCTAAATTTATACTTATCTGGACAGTGAGGACCATTTCAGTGAAGAGAAAACACTGATTTACATTTCCTGACATGTTCCAAGACCTCTGCCCCTATTAAATGAAATGCTGGAGGTGGTGAAACCAGCATCAAGACACCAGCATACAAAAGATCAACATTTATTAAATCGGACACAGGACAAAAAGGACGAACTGTGGAGCAGAAATGGGTTGCAAAGTGGCTTGTATAGGAGTAGCAACTGCGGACAGGCTAAATAAGATTTGGGTATGTTAGTTTTAATCATCAGATTGCTGGGGCTTTCTTTGTAGTATTATTGGGTTTTTACAATCTACAATCTTACAATATAAAGTACCTTGAGGCAACTGTTGTTGTGATTTGACGCAATATAAATTTGAAATTGAAAATTCAGTGAACGCAAAGGGAGCAACTCGAGGTTAAGTATATTGCCCAAGTCACCATCCAAATCACCATTGCTGTTAGTGATCAAACCTAGTTTGAGTGTGTCACTTGATATAAAAGTCAGTTGTAAAAGTGGCACAAAGGTCACAGGATTCCTCAACTTAATAAGAAAAATGACTCGTGGATAAAAATGGCGTGTTCTGGTAAATATATTTAACTTCTTTTGTCTACTGGACCATGAGTTATATGAGGTTATGACAATAAGAAATTAGGTAATCCACAACTACTGTATATACTGACCATTAAAAAAATACATCACTTTCAGAGACACTGTACATGTTCAAGCTCCATGTTTACACACAGGCACAGCTGGTCTACTGTCATCGTCTCTGGAATTTGTGCAGCCACAGTCTCCAGCTGAGTTTGTATCTCAGTTACCCTAAAAGCCCAATAATGTGAGTAATCATTAAACCTTGAGCCACAGCCTGATCTGCTCTGTAAAAGAATCACCATGAGCACAGATTTCAAGGTAAGAGGGGGTGGGCGGAGACTGGAGACAGTGGATTTGTTTTTTGTTTTTTTTATAAGCAACAAAGATAAAGTGCATAGTGCAATGCGGAGTATAAAGCAATCACCAGTGATTGTTTTACACTCCAACCCTGATATCACCACTTAATGAGCTTTGTTATGAAAATGCAAGTGTTGTTGTTGTAGTGAATGATGACAGTGTGCTATTCTTTAGCGATAACTGGTAACGTAACGCCAGAGGTGTCGGAACGCTGGCTTGCAGAGTATGGTGTAGTTTCTCACTGGCAGCAGAACAGATAAGCTGAGAAAACCGGACCCTTAGATTGGACGACACTTTAAATGTGGCAGCAAAAGAAGAATGTCCTTAAATAAATACGTTACAAATGAACTTTATTTATACAGCGTCAAATCACAACGGTTGTCACACATCCATTACCCTAGACCCAACAAAAATGCAGAGTTATCAAATTCCAGTTCAGGGATCTCTTGTAATGTAATATTTTATGATGTTGTAGTTGACTTGTAAAAATTGTGATAAGAGACAGGCTCCGTTAACACAATTATTCGCCGTACTTATCTCTGAGTACCTGAGAGCGGACAATTTTCAGAATACGTTAATAGTGACGTGAACGTCACAGGGTAATTAAGCCACCGTAAGCAGTACATTGAGTGGAATTGCTGGTTGCTGTATTGTTATGCTAAGTGTGAAACATAAAAACACACGTAAAACCTTCCACTTAATGCTGCTCCCAGCAGAGTAAGGAACATTAACCTGGAAACGCAAACACTGACACATTAGCAAGCTACAGACTCCCCACGCGCTTATTCATTCCAGCTGCCTGCCACACAGCTAGCCAAATCGGCTCACCTTTGCTACGTAGCTGCAGTTCTGTTTTCAGGATAGCTATAAGAGACATTACTTAACCCTAAAGAAGCACGAGCAGGCGAAGCCAGGTAAATATTGATCAGTGCGCCCACATGGTCTTGTTTCCCAGTCACCCTGACCTAAACTTCACATTGGTACCGCTTGCACCAACGTGAAACTAATCTGATAGCCGGCTCTGTCAGAGCCCTCGGCGACAGCTAAACAAGCGAATACCAGTCCCCCTTGATAATATTTCCTCTTGAGTGAATTTATTAGCTCAGCATGCTTACCTGTGGACGAGTCTTCGCTGGCAACCTGCTCTAATTGCAACACATCACTGGGTTGAAGCCACTTCATGAGTAGGACCTCCCATTATCCTTGACACTAGATGCCTTCACGTGCTCCCCGTAAACTAAAATTAAACCTAACCACCTCCATATATTTCATTGGGTTTAAATTACTGCCGGGTATCTACTAAATATGTTACACAAGTAGTTTCATAAAATTGAAATACTCCATCATGTCAACTTTGTACTTAACGGTACTTAAATACAAGATCCTGCTAATTTGTTGACGCCGCTCTTATAAAGATCTTTGGCAGTGGCAACTTTATTTAAACCACTGAGACACAACCCAAATAATTCTTTAATAATGTGAAGAATAAATCAGAATGCTAATGAATGGTTTGCAATTATTTGAAATACGTTCACAGCCCATTCTTTCCCTTTCCCAAATCCAATACAACTAGTCTTTCTAAAATCTGTGAAGGGAATAGATTGCTCTGGCACTCTAGAAATCTTTAAATATTAGACTATGATTTGAGAGCTCTAGTTTTCCACCTGGAATGAATTGAGGCAACAGAACATGGGAGCACTGTAACTGTTGCAGTCATTTCGGGCATGATGACGATGTTTGTCGTGATGCCAGTGAGCAGCCGCAACAGTACCGGGGAACCGGGACACGTCATCATCGCTGGTAATTGATCACCATGGCAATGGCAGCTGATTGATTTTGCCGACTCATTGACATATCCCTCGTTCACCCCGCAGAGCACACGGTTGTATCCTACCTGTCCTTTTCCATATCCAAAGCTAGTATGAAGACATTTTCTCAGTATTCATACCCCCGATGACACACGCTCGCTCCGAGTTCAGACAATGCATTATTGACATTCATCAAAACGGACCCCATGACATCCTTCACTGCTCCCAGTGCGCATTGGTAAATACGCAGCTGCACACATCTCTGTCCCCTCTTCCGGCTGGTGACTCATGCGCCTCACTGAATTAACGGTGGCACTACAGAGGAGGGATGATACTGTAGAAAGTCAGGGTACATAACATCATCTGACTGCTTTATTCCCTTGGCTTCAAACACAAGCACGAAAAGATAAACTTAACACAAAAATGTAAAAGCAAGGAAATTTGTGTTTGGTTCATTATGTTTTAACCTGTTTATTTCCTCTTAAATGGTGCCCCACATGTAAGGAAAACACATTTGTAGGTTGCTCCCATGCAAAAGTAGCCAAGTCTTTTCTGCCAATGCCAAACAGCTTATTCTGATATTGACTCTTGTTCTGAGCTTCGGGTATCCCAGGTGATGACAATCAGGTTAGCCGAGTTGGCAACACCTGTGAACATGGACCCTGCTACAGAGTCAGTGTCTGCTCCAAGAATACCACATCTGACTGACCTGGATAGGGACTGTACCATGGGAAAACTTAAAGCTGGTGTTCTGCAAAACAAAGTTGCAGGGTTATTAGGAGTGAGCCAGTACATTTGACAAACTGCTGTTGCTCTGGTGTCGGCAACATGACAATGCTGACCTCAATCCCACTGAACACGTGAGATCAGCTTGAGTGTGCTGTTCATGTCAGTGTGACCTACACAATCAGTAGCAGATGAAGCTGTTTTTCATTGGCAGAGAAGATTTGGCAAGTTTGTCACGGGTGCAACCCACAAATGTAATTTTTCTTACATATGTGGCAGCATTTAAGGAGAAATAAACAACTTTAAACAGTATGCGATTTATTACCAGGAACATTTCTGCCACTTTCTAATAGTGCTGTAACTAACTTTAAGAATACATTTCACCCACTGTTATCATCATGTCTTGTACCAACACAGAGCACAGCAGCTACCTGGGAGAGTTCTACCAAGAACTACTCCAAGAAAAGTCGATTATGTTCTTAATAATTTTACCCCTTCTCTATGTATGACTCTGGATACTGTAGCTCCTGTGAAAAAGACAGCCTCAAATCAGAAGTACTTGACTCCATAGTATAACTCTCAAATGCATACCTAAAGCAGATAACTCGTAAGCTGGAGAGGAAATGGCGTATCACAAATTTAGAAGATTATCATTTAGCCTGGAGAAATAGTTTGCTGCTTTATAAAAAAAAGCCCTCCCTAAAGCTAGAAGATCTTACTATTCATCATCACCCAGGTTTCTCCTCAGCACTGTAGCCAGGCTCACAAAAAGTCAGAACACTGTTGAGCCACCCATTCCTTTAAAGTTAACTAGTAATGATTTCATGAACTTCTTCATAAATAAAATTTGAACCATTAGAGAAAAAATACTCATTATCTCACAGATGTAACATTACATACAGCTACTTTCAATACCATTGATATTCATTTACTCTTTTTCTCCAATTGATCTTTCTGAGTTAACTTCAGTAATTACTTCCTCCAAACTGTCAACGTGTCTTTTAGACCCCATTCCTCTGTTTACATTATACATGGTTCCCTTAGGCAGTATCATCAGAAGGTATAGCAGACATTTTCACTGCTATGCAGATGACACCCAACTTTATTTATGTATGAATCCAGACAACACACACCAGTTAGTTAAACTGCAGGGATGTCTTAAAGACATAAAGACCTGGGGGAACTCTAACTTTCTGCTTCTAAATTCAGATAAAAATGAGGTTATTGTACTAACATATTGTACTTTGCCCTAAAGTTCCTAGAAATATGGTATCGAAACAGATACTTATGGTGCCTTGAGGCGACTGTTGTTGTGATTTGGTGCTGTATAAATAAAACTGAATTGAAACACTGTTACAACAAAGGAATAATTGGTTTTTTCCTTGTTGTAAATTTTCCTTATTGTGCTAAGCTTATTGTTTTTTCTTTTATTCAAATTGCTCAGATTTGACCTGAATGCATTTATATACAGTGGGGCAAAAAAGTATTTAGTCAGCCACCGATTGTGCAAGTTCCCCCACCTAAAATGATGACAGAGGTCAGTAATTTGCACCAGAGGTACACTTCAACTGTGAGAGACAGAATGTGAAAAAAAAAATCCATGAATCCACATGGTAGGATTTGTAAAGAATTTATTCGTAAATTAGGGTGGAAAATAAGTATTTGGTCACCTCAAACAAGGAAAATCTCTGGCTCTCACAGACCTGTAACGTCCTCTGTAAGAAGCTTTTCTGTCCCCCACTCGTTACCTGTATGAATGGCACCTGTTTGAACTCATCATCTGTATAAAAGACACCTGTCCACAGCCTCAAACAGTCAGACTCCAAACTCCGCCATGGCCAAGACCAAAGAGCTTTGGAAGGACACCAGGAAAAGTATTGTAGACCTGCACCAGACTGGGAAGAGTGAATCTACAATAGGCAAGCAGCTTGGTGTGAAAAAATCAACTGTGGGAGCAATCATCAGAAAATGGAAGACATACAAGACCACTGATAATCTCCCTCGATCTGGGGCTCCACGCAAGATCTCATCCCGTGGGGTCAAAATGATCATGAGAACGGTGAGCAAAGATCCCAGAACCACACGGGGGGACCTGGTGAATGACCTGCAGAGAGCTGGGACCAAAGTAACAAAGGTCACCATCAGTAACACACTACAACGGCAGGGAATCAAATCCCGCAGTGCCAGACGTGTTCCGCTGCTGAAGCCAGTGCATGTCCAGGCCCGTCTGAAGTTTGCCAGAGAGCACATGGATGATACAGCAGAGGATTGGGAGAATGTCATGTGGTCAGATGAAACCAAAGTAGAACTTTTTGGTATAAACTCAACTCGTCGTGTTTGGAGGAAGAAGAATACTGAGTTGCATCCCAAGAACACCATACCTACTGTGAAGCATGGGGGTGGAAACATCATGCTATGGGGCTGTTTTTCTGCCAAGGGGACAGGACGACTGATCCGTGTTAAGGACAGAATGAATGGGGCCATGTATCGTGAGATTTTGAGCCAAAACCTCCTTCCATCAGTGAGAACTTTGAAGATGAAACGAGGCTGGGTCTTCCAACATGACAATGATCCAAAACACACCGCCCGGGCAACAAAGGAGTGGCTCCGTAAGAAGCATTTGAAAGTCCTGGAGTGGCCTAGCCAGTCTCCAGACCTCAACCCCATAGAAAATCTGTGGCGGGAGTTGAAAGTCCGTGTTGCTCGGCGACAGCCCCAAAACATCACTGCTCTCGAGAAGATCTGCATGGAGGAATGGGCCAAAATACCAGCTACTGTGTGTGCAAACCTGGTAAAGACCTATAGTAAACGTTTGACCTCTGTTATTGCCAACAAAGGTTATGTTACAAAGTATTGAGTTGTATTTTTGTTATTGACCAAATACTTATTTTCCACCCTGATTTACGAATAAATTCTTTACAAATCCTACCATGTGGATTCATGGATTTTTTTTTTCACATTCTGTCTCTCACAGTTGAAGTGTACCTCTGGTGCAAATTACTGACCTCTGTCATCATTTTAGGTGGGGGAACTTGCACAATCGGTGGCTGACTAAATACTTTTTTGCCCCACTGTAAACCCCCAAAAATATAAAAATTCATCTCAGACCATGAGTTTGCACAAATGATGGTCAAGCTGTCTAGCAAAACTACTATATCTGGAGAAATTGCAATATGATTGTAGCTAATGATGGTTTACAGTATGCTGGCTTTAAAAGGTGAAGGTATACGACGGTATAAGTTTATGAAGAGACTGAAAAGTGGAAAGGCAGTTAGTCCAGATGACATATCTGGACTAACTGGGGTGGTTGAGCCTCTAAATTGTTCGCCACTTGTTAGAAAACACTGCAAAAAAAATGTTCCTCCTCAGACACCTTTTCAGTTTCGTCACACAAAAACTTGTCTTTTTCTTTTCCCTTGTGTGGTGCAAGCTTCTGTTTAACGTTTAACGTGTGCGTTAAACACCTCAACAAACATCACACGAACAGTCATTTAGTTTAGTTTTTTTAATTGTAAAACAAAAAGTATTATAACATAAATCAATACCATCCATCACCCTCTTCAATAACAGCAATCAGTTTTGTGAGCATGCTGCACACATTAAACCTATTGACACTGGAGGTTACAGACCCCATAAGAGTTTATAGCAGGTGGGCTGCTGGCTTCAGCATGGAGAACAGCCCTCCTAGATCATTTCATTAACCTTGCGTAAGTAGCAAGTATTGACTGTTCCTCAGAAAACCTGAGGAATCTTAATGTATGTGTTAACTTTAATATTTTAATATAATTCATACAGGATGAGGCAAGAGCCTCCACAGAACGAGTAATAAGACCTTCTCTGCCAAAGAAGTGACAACTGCTCCTCAACAGGTACAGTGTCTCTGAAACTGATGTCCAACCCAGTGTCCATCCTGCACGTGCTCCCCCTCAGTTCAGCTGTCTGATGATTACATTGATATCTGTGCCACGGTACCCTGGGTTTCCCAGGTCCTTCAGGAGCCCAGCTTTGTCTTTGATGGAGTGACGAGCCACTGACAGCCTGAACGGCAATAGGAAGTTATTGGCAGCTCGAAAGTTCTTCCCAACAGAGTAGATCTCGTGAATCAGGTCCTCCAAGCAGATAATTCCGTGTTTACCTGTGGGCCGAGAGGAGCAGAGAAAGCTCATTAAAGCTGATTCCTGCAGAATTTGAACTCATATTCAGCCAACATGGAAAAAAACAAACAAACAAAAAAAAAAAAACCCCAAAAGACCCCCAAAACAGCCGTGTAGCAGCTATATCCCACAGACTGTACCTAAAAGAGAGACGTAGCCGCTAGCTATAATCTTTCATCCATAATATCTGTATTTTGCAAATTCTAATTACCATTAGAGTCAAAAGCAGAAAAAGGTTGTGTGCTTTATTGTTAGCACAATAAAAACAATATCTGTGAATAAAAACAATGAGCAGTGGGCAAAATGGGCCCGGCTTCAAGAAAGGGTAACTAATAAAAAATAAGCAACTTTCCATTGAGATCGGCAGGAACGAAATGAGTGGGCAATTATGTGTATCGTGATAAAAGGCTGCGGCTACACACTTTTTTAATTGCAAAGCCAATTACATACAGCTTTTTGACAACTCACGTCCTTGCATGACAGTACTACAGACAGCCACTGTTGCTGGGTGAAATCAGTTACAAACATGGTGCGGCACCAAGAACCTTGTACTAATTTCTCCGGTTGCTAGGAGAATGCCATGGTTGCCAGTAATATCTCATGTTTGTCAGCAAATACTTCCCAATTCCAAGCATGGTAGTAGTAAAATTTGAAAAAGTGGAATGCAAACCAGAAATAGACATGGTTCATCTCAAAGTGAAAGCTGTGTCTCAGTGTTACAGTAAACATGTTTCTAAGGACCTTCTCCATTTCCGGAGCTGTTTCACTACAGCTAGATGCTGTTTGTAGACAAGTCCACCACTTCTATTCAAACTGCGATCAGAGCAATATGCTGCCAACCAAAGCAATCACAAGATCACAAGGAGATTTTCCCTAACTGGACCTGAAGTACCCATTTATTATATAGACACAGATTGTTTCCAGGGAGTCACTGACCATATGTAGGCATGTGTGACTGGGGCTTTAGCCATCATCTCCCCAGCAACTTCCATCAACCACTCAAAACTGGTTGGGATATACTCACCTGGTGGTTACCAGATGGTCATGGACCTTTCTAATTATCACATGTGATAGCAGGAAAGCTAACATTACGTTGTTATTGATCATGAGTGCAAAACCTTGTTACACACAACTATGTTCATCTGCCCTCTAGAGGACATCATAGCCCCTTTTCTGTTAGTACCTAATTGGATCAACTCAGCACGGTTTGCCACCTGCTTGCCCGGGGTTCCAAGCGATCTGACCAGGTACTAAAATGTGATGCTGTCAGACTGCATACAGCCCACTGGCTGGTCAGTGGCGTCACTCAATGAGTCCTGAGAGCGTCTTATTCATGAAAATTAAAACCACCACGAAACCCGGCATTGAAGGAAATGGCTACAAAAAACTATCTTAAAAATAATTTAAGAAGTAAAAATAGAACCATGTATTTTATTTTACATAACACTTGAAAGAAAGATGGAGTATGACAGAGGGAGTGGGAGGAGGAAGAGACAGGGAGATAAAAGAGAAAACATGAGAGAGAGGGAGAAAGAGAGGAAGAGAAAGAGGAAGGGATGGAAAGAGAGAGAGAGTGCACAGCTGAAATGAAGTGCACTGCGACTGCAGGTGAGTGGGGGGGGAGGGAGTGTAGTGTGAGTGACTCACCCATGTGCTCCTCGATGAAGGTGTTATCTGTGAGGGGAACTCTCCTTCTGCCTATCCTGGTCTGACCTCTCTTCAGAATGAGCTCACGAACCGACTTCAGGTTGGGAAATCTGTCCGACACACAGCCCAGTATGTAGAGGATTGAACACAAATTCAAGCCAGCATTACCCTCTAAAGCACACTGTGTTTCATGCACTCACCCCCACGCCACATAAGGCTCCACCATCTTCATCATGGCGATGGAGGTCTTGTTAATTTTGACAAAGCTCCCACTGAAGATCTTCCTCAGCCTCATCATCTGGATCACTTTCATCACTTTAGGGCTGACACCTTTAGTCCTAACAGGAGAGAACCAGTCGGGTTAAACAAACTGTCGGCCGGTTCTGGAAGCCTGTGTCTGCTTTCCAGTACTTACTGTCTAATGCGGACGGCGAAGGCAAGCTTGTTCTTGGCTGGAGGCAGTGGTTCAGCTGGTCTCTGTTTGACCCTTTGGATGCGGGTGTCATCCCGATGCTGTGTGTGGCTTTCCTTTAAGAAATCTTCCAAACGCTTGAACTTGATTTTCCCTTTAGTCACCTACAGCATTACAGAAATACACACATGAATGCACAACAGTACATAAATTCCATACAGCTTTTAACTACAAAGCACGGTCATGACGTTTGGATATATTGTATTGTATATATGTAATATGGGCATCAGTGCTTACCCTTCTCTTCTCGAGCAGTGCGAGTTTGGCTTGCGTGGCTTTGATTGCCTGGTATGCCTTCCTCTTTTTCAGAAGATACTCTGGAACCAACTTGATTGCCTTTTTTGTCCTGAAGAGAACAAAAAGTAAGAGAAGAAAGCTTTGGACAAACTAAATAAATGTGGCTCAGTCACAGGATTGTGCTGTGGAGAACTGGAGGCTTTGAGTAGCTTCAGGTGTAACCCTAAAACTTGTTAGGAATCACCTAAAACTTGGTTTTTCAGTGTTACCACGGTAGGTTACTTGTTACTGGGGTATGACAGGTATAATAGGTCTGTTAAGACTGATTCGCCAAAAACACATAGTGTTTATGAGGACCTAGTTAGCCTGAGGTCCCAAGGCTTTTCTTGCGTCCTTGTATTAGGACAGCCGGGAGAACAGAATTGTCTGACACAAATTCAAATAGCATGACCCAGAAATTTTAGGGGTGACGCCAGGTCGGGAGGCCGTGGGTATACTTATTCAGTTCGGAGCTACCTTCGAGTCACCGACGGTATACACTTAGCTCCATGTGAAAGTAAGCTCCTCAAGATACGCCTTTTTCACCCATCATCCTTCTAAATAGCTACCTTAATCGAATCTTTAAGATTCGTACTTAAAGGAAAAAGCACAATCAGCACATCTACACATAGGAAACCGAACGGATGAACTTAGATACGATTATAAAATCAAACACATACTCTGATTCGGCCATCGTAGATTTCTCGTCGCGGACAAATGACGTCAGCAGATGGTGCCTCGACCTGCCACAGCGTTTCCCACTGCCGATGTTTGGGGGTGATGGCATCATGTGTAGATCTGACATTTTTAAGGTGATGCCACAAGATGGCACAAGCCACACTTTGGGGGTGATGACGACGCCACGGCCGTTTGCACAGACATGCCTCAAAATACGAAGTTAAAGCATCCATTCCATCATGCTAGTATCGATGCTATCGGCATTTCGATCGATCCGCCCACATCTTACTCTTTTCCGGGTTTAATTTTTGTAACTTGGCGTGTTGTGCCGCTGCAGATTGGTTGCAAGAAGGAAGGCAACCGCCTCCAAATGGGACAATCCCCACTAGGGTTTAAATTCCCGGGACTCTCCACCTTTTGTTTTTAGAACCGAAGAAGCCTCTTGGATGAGATAAGTCTTCTTATAAGTCCAGTTTCCTTCGTCAAGATCTCTCTCAATGCTGCCATCACCTGGATGGCTGAGAACCCACACAAACATCTGTCTCACTTTGCATCTATGCAAATCTGACAGTAAAAGATTTGTTTTAACACCAAGCATGACCTAGGGTTACACAAATATTTTTATCAGGACCACTTAAGGTTTGCCTTCCTTGCATGAAAGTCTAAAATAAAGTTCTTTTGAATTTTCATATATTAATCGTTTGAGTTATTTAGTCAGTGTGAATAAAGCATACACTGTCTCTTATTCAGCCATGCCTCTCTGTTCCCACACACCATTTTGGTTTCAGTGTTTTATACACTGCTCAAAAAAAAAAGAGAATGATATCTATACTGATATGGACCTGGTAATGTGTTAGGAACAAAAGGATATCATGTGGAAATGAGAATAATTAACCTACATAGGTTGAATTCAAAGACACTCTAAAAAGAGGATATTCTCTTTATATCACCTGTAAAGAGACACACAGTACATCTTTCCAAATGCCTTGATATCAGTTTGAATAATCAGTTTTCAGAAAATATTTTAACCCTGGAGAACCCATGGGGTCAGATCTGACCCCATTGGTTTATACTAGGGAAACCATGGGGTCAAATTTGACCCCATGGGTTCTCCAGGGTTAAACTGTTCAGAAAAACTGCTTCAGACCTAGGACAAGACAGAGCTGTGGTGTAGGCATCCAAAACACGTGCTTTAAGATGCATTTTAGCACTACGTGTCACATTTTCGGGCTTTAAACTCTAAAGTTGCTATACTGTGGAAAGGTTGTACAAATACTCTAAGAAGGATGAACACTTAACACATAACACATCACATAAAATCAAATGAAAAGATGACACAAATTATTTTCCTAATTCTTTCACTGTAGCAAAGTCCATGAAATCACTTAAAAAATATGGCATAAGTATAAACGGTCCTGAATGGGAAATTACCCTATTGTCGAATGACGAAAACTCCAAAATATAGGCGTCAGGCCAAGGGGATACAAGGATACCCACCCCAGCCCACCACCTCTCAGCATGGCCAACTTCAGACTGGAACAGAGTCCAGCCCCTCTCCGGGGGACTGGTTCCAGAGCCCAAGTTGTGCACTGAGTCGAGCTTGACTATAGTCAGTTTCGCTCAACCTCACATACTAGCTCAGGCTATTCCCATTCAGAGAGGTGACATTCCATATCCCAAGAACCATTCTGGGTAGCTGGAGATCTGTCTGGCAGAGTCACTGCTCTTGGCTGCTACCTGGCATACATTGCAACAGACTCCTACTATGCCTCCTGTGGGCGATGGGTCTACAGTAGGGCCTACATTTTTTACCAAAAATGTCTTTGAATAAAATATTTTTTTATTCTGTATCAGTAAGTCTGCAGGATCTTAGCCTGGTCATTGTCAACCACCCTGTGGGGTATATCCCATTTTGTCCATGTATATCCCATACTCAACATAGATGTTCCTGTATTTTATACAGTGTGCCAGCCACTTGTATATGGTCTTCCATGTATGCCGTGCATGTTAGAATCTTGTACCCTGCTGTTATGTGCTGGACAGTCCCTGTACAGGTAGAGTAACTATGGTAGCAGAGAGACTCACTGTGTCTCAAAGTGACATCAAGAAGATGATAGAGGTTACTTTATTATGTTCTGTATTGACTGTGGATCAATTAGTTAACCAAACCTTTTTATATAGGTTCAAAAGTGAACTTCTTTAAGTTTGATTGAACTAAAATAAAAATAAAAACTAAATGTTTTTATTTAGTTTAAGTTAAGTATAATAACCTTGGCTCACACATTAAGACACACTTTTTGTGTTCAAAACTCGTATGACTGTGTCAGCACTGTGATTTCCTTCAGTTTAATTTCTCCCTGATAATTGACTGAAATAACTGAACTGAACTACTTTTTGAATATGTGCAGTTTCAGGTCTGAGCGTGTTGCTCCATCTAGTGAGCCATCTTAAGCATTGCTTAAAGTGACCTGAATACTGCTTAGTTTTTTTAAATTTTTTTTTTATAAAGTACAGCAACAACAGAGATATTCTGCACACATCTGTATCAGCTTTATTGGGCAAGTATGAGTATACATAAAAGGAATTGGGCTATATTTTCATATACATTCTAAACACATTTTAATGACCATTTAATTTATTCAACAGCCACATCTTCTATCTGCCGTTAAAAGCTGTGCAGTGACCTGTCCTTCCACGATGATTCTTGTTCCTCTTCTTTCTCAGGGTTCTGCTGCTTAGATATAAAAAGTCCCCTCTCGCCCCTGCAGGCAGTCTATCCTTCAAGCTGAGGGTTCTGTGCAGTATCTTTGCTGTTCCTAGGACCGTACTCTTCTGGATATGCAGCATGCCTTAGTTTAGTAGCAAGTATATTGGATATGTTAGCAGAATGTAAATGATCTAAATGTTCATCACAGTGAAGGCCTATGGAAAGAAACTGCACAGATGTCTGCGTGTTTTGATTCTCTGTAGTACCTACCAGAATGAGTCAATAACATTATTAATATTCTCTGGGGACTAGTTTGACTAGGTGGTAAAAATAAGTAAAATGTAATTATTTATTTTGTAATTTATTTGAAAATGTGAATTATAATTTCAGTTCAGTAATCCTGCTTGGCGTTCTGCCCTCCTTTATTCTCCTCTGTCCAAGTCCAACAACACCTTCTCTCTGGCACTGCTCAGAAAGTTTGATGCGGCTATAACCCGATCACGGAGGTCATTCCTCTTTATTTATTTATTTTCTTTGACAAAAGACACTTACTTACTTTTAAAAAAAATCTACATAAAATTTACAAAGTTCTGCCTGCCCTACAATGCTTTTGATTCAGATCAGCATCAGAATTTGCTTTGCTACATACACTGAATTAAATTATAAATATGAAAGATAGAAAAATAAAAATAAGGTACTCTGTTGAAGATGCAACATGTTAAATATGTACTCTAAAGTTATGCTGTATACAATGTAAACAAGATATGTGAAAGTGAAAATAGTGAAAATAGTCCAAGTGTCACAGGGAGAGTTTGAGGCTGAAAGTGTTCCGACTAGCCAGCGTGTCATGGAGAGGGTATGAAGGATTGTGTCATGGTCCATGTGAGTGGGTGTTTTTCTATTAGCTCTCGGTTTCCACCTCTAGGTGGAGCCTCATCAGCCTTTAAGACCAGTGCTCTCAACAAATCTTTGCCAGAACTTAAGGGAATGCCACCAACCCTTAAGTGACTGGCATTGTGGTAGATTGGTAATCTCTAGGTGTTAAACACTCTGTTCTTTAATCAGAACGCAGAAATGCATATGGCTCATCTGATGATGTGGACTGCTACTGCCTGAGTTTGTGCTGTGTAGCAGCAGTCACAGAGAAGACAAAAGTAGTTCTTTGTACTTCTTAGGTTCTTAGGCCTTCTTTGCTTTAGCTGACTTGATCAAACCTAGAACCCCAGCTGGAGATAAAGGGTAAAAACCTGAGTAGTCATCAACATTCTCTGCTAAGCTGGGATTTCTGCATGAACTGTGGCAGTTCATGCAGTATATGCAATAAAAAGGTAAAACTGTAGTGAGATGCTTAGTTTTTTACTTTCATGCTTTTTGGCCAACTTCACTTTTTTGATGTGGACGTGTGCACATTTTTCTAACTTGTATTTGCCACTAAAGCTCATATGATTGAGATTAAGACGGAATACAAGAAAAAATATTTTTTAACAGCAGCAATTAGTCATTTTAGCATGCTTCATCGTTATGTATGCACAGCTCTTTGCAAAAACACTGAGCTAAAAGTCACTAAGGGGACATGAAGATGTGATACTTTAATGCTCTGTGGGTCTGTGCGCACACATTTATCTTTTTTTAGCAGGAACATTTTGACTACTCCAGCTTTGAAAGAGAGTAATCACCAATATTTGTTGACCAGGAATAAGGAGTTTTTTCAAATTATGAACTATGATGTGTCGCACATCACATATTCTGAATATGTCAAGTAAATGGGACAGTTTGAAATGGTTGGACAAATGGAGTGCAGTCCCACCATATCATATTACCTTTTGTAAGGACAGAGAAGCTGCCCTAGGTAAACTGTCAGATGGTTCCCATGGCAATATGCATTTACTGTGTTATTCAAATCCCAGACACACAATGTATGCACACCCCCTACACACACTACAAAGTCTCAGATAATTTTTGTTTTTGAATTAATAAAGCCAAATTATTCCACAAAGGTCAGCGCAAGTCTCATTATGCAGCACAATAGTCACTTTAATCAGACTTCAAAGAGAAGCGGCTCTACCACTGCTGAGCCTGCATCTGGCTGTGTTTGTACTTTATCACAATATTCAGGTTAAGGTCTGTGCATATATTCAGAGTGGTTTGGGGTGGGGGTTCTAGGGTGGGGGACAGAGAGCGATAGATGGGAGGCGGAGGTGGTTATGACAAGGCTAATTGATTTTAAAGTCCCTTTGAAGTCAGGAGTGTGTGAAGCATAACACAATCGGGTGATTATTTTTTGTGCTCTCCCTCTCACAGGCATAGATGCACATGCAGTACTGTGTGAAAGTCTCGAGCCACCCTCAGTTTGTAATTTGCTTCAAAGGAACCAGACTTTGTTGTATTTTTTAAAGTGGTCTTGAGCAAAGAATGCAAAGAACCCATTTTAAATAGTGTCTTTAGGCACTTTTAAACTAACAGCTTGTCACAAAGATATATAATTAAGTAGAGTTTGAATGGCATATAAAAATCTACTCCACGTGATTCCTAAGCTAAAAACTGGCTATATATCTGCATGGTGTGCTGAGTGTCACTAAAAAGTTGTGGTAAATGGAATTATTATTGTATAGTTTTCTATTTCAGCACTCAAAGTGCTTCATACAACATGTCTTATTCACCCATTCATGTGTTTCTACACCTAAGTGGTTTGCAGTGAAAGAACTGGAGAACTTGGGAGTTCTGTATCTTGGCCAAGGATACTTTGGGATACAGACTAGAACAACCAGAGTCTAAAACACCAGTAGATGACCTGCTCTACCTCCTGAGCCAAAGCCACAAAGCTGTCCATAAGTGTCAGGCCTAGAAAGCTCTCTAAAGTAGATGAACCTTATCTGAAAATGATATCTTTGGGCTATAGGATACAATATAACAAAGAGATGACCCAGGACCTAAGATGTATTTGACCCTTGTGTCACATCTGCAGAGGCAGACGGGGTGGAGTGAGGATAATATGGACCCAAAAGCAGACAATGGAGGCAGAGTGAGGTGATGAACAAATAATAAGCCTTTTATTTGGCTGAGCAAAAGTACAAACAAAAAGCAAAGAAAGACTAGAATGGAGCTAATGAAACCTATACTGGAAAAACTAAATACAAAACACTGCATAAAACTAGAAACCTGGAAACACGGGGTGAAAAACGCAGACAAGCCGACAACAGACAGAGGAAGAAAGAGAACTAAATACACAAGAGGGTAACACGGGAATGAGGAACAGGAGGGAAACACAGCTGGGACTAATCACACACACGAGACAGGGAGGAAGCAAAACAGAATACTCTAACACAGGACATGGGACTGTCAAAGTAAAACAGGAAATACACGAACATAGAAACCAGGATAACTAGATGCAACACAAGGAACACAGGGGAGACGCAGTAACAAACCCTAAAGACTAGAAATCACCAAAATACTAATGAATAACTAATGGACCTAGAAATACAAAAGACTAAACCATGAAAAACCACTAAATCACAGAATATTAATCATCAAAAATATAAAGACTGGGACATCCGGGACCATGACACCTTGGGTTGATCCATGTACTGCTTGCTGAAGCCTGAGAGCAACTGGAAGTCAATCTTAAGGAAGGAAACCAAGCGAAAAGGCTGAGCTAAGCCAAATTACACATTAACTCGATTGACAATCAGTGGCAACATGACTTATGGAACAATGAATGAAAATGTGAAGTTTGAATGACATTGTACGGACAGTAGGTGCTGTTAACAGTGGTTTATGAAGTCCTGCTTAATAACTGATAATACAATTCTCACCACTTAACATTTAAAACAGTTATATTCAATATAATCCATATGAAAAGTACCCCATATTTATATGTGCAGAATAAATTTTCAAAACAATATAGAGCAGATATTTTGACTTGTGATAAAAAGAAAATCACAGTTGCTACTGTTCACATTAACAGTGGTTTTGTTCTATTCAAACATCTTTTTAAGCCATGACAATGTGAACAGGCGCAATTTCCACCTGGTCAGGTGACCTTGATTTCTTGTTATACTCTTTGTCTTTTTTCTTGTCCAAGTTCAGTTCATCTCAATGGGCTTTATACTGTTATATAAAGATAACAGAGAGAAAACCTCAACAATCAGATGACACCCATGAGCAAGAACTTGGCAACAGTGGGAAGGAAAAACCTTTTCACAGGAAGAAACCTCTGGCAGAACCAGGCTTAGGGAGGGGCAGCCATCTCCTGAAAATGTGATTGAGAAGTTGTTAGCCAATAGGATGCTGTTAAACAACAGTTGTCCGTTGTCACTCTTGCGTGCACGATGGTTTCTTTGTGTGCGTGGCTTCTGAGTTCTACGTGCGTGGGTTTTTAAAATTATGCAAGAGAAATTTAATTTAATTTAATTTAATTGTTGAATTTTCAACATAGATGTAATTCCATAGTGCTGCACCAAAAACCTGCTTGTAATTGCTTTGCCCATTCCCAGATTGTTGTATCACCTGTGGTTTCCATGGAAGATACCGACTTGTCAGCAAATACTTGCTAGATACTAGAGAAATGGTACTAAAAATTGCCCATTCAAACTTGGGCAACCAAAGCCATTGTAAAGATATCTATAGGTCTGCCATTTATGTGATGTCACACATTCAAAATGGCAGGTAAGTTAACATCAAATGGTTTTATCCTGAATAGAGACTAAATAAATAAATACATTTGTGGTGGTAAATGTGTTTTTTCTATGCTAAAGTATCTTAAAATAGGAGCCTATAGGGACTCACTCACTTTTAGAGCCAACTTAAAAAAAAGATATTGAAAATATGATCTTTTCCATTTCTTGGCAGTAGGATGAGTCACTGAGCTCAGAGATGTTTGTGTATGACTGCCAGAGACAGCACAGTGACAGGCGGTGCAAGCAAACAGCTTTGACACGATGCAAAAAGGCCTTCCCTGGTGTTAAATCACATACACACAGGTACAGCACGTTTTGTGTATGTGCACACGCACTTGCACATACACACACAGCTATATACATTCGGGCTCTCTTTTTGCATATTTCCTTCATGCACATGCAGCAGATGGGACAATCGGGCTGTTCGTCACATGTGCCTTTTGAAGATATGAGGCGTCAGCATGGTGGATAGCACTGAATGATTTCACAAGAATGAGTCAAACTATAATGAGGTATTTGATGGACACATTTATTACATAATATGCAGCATGGCCTGATTTTCCTTTTTATTTATGCAGCAATCTGTGCTAACGGCTGTGTAAGCAAGTACCAACCACACAGAAGCTTGCTAATCTGTTACTGGAATAGTTTTTAAGAAATAATGATAATAAGCTTTATGATATAACAATAGTGTTCAGGTAAGTTAACTGTAATTACAAAATGTAAGTAAAACGTTCACAACTATGGCCACATTTTATTGCAGCTGCTCAAAAACAAAGGGAGATGTTGAATGTATGACTAATTACCATGAGCCAGACTGATCTACAGTTTCGTTTTATTCTTGGCTATATATGATGTCAGTGAGAATGGATATCACTATTGTAGTCATCACAGGTACACTTTTCTGCCTGTGAGCAGAGCAGCTGCAGCCATCTGATGTTCAAACCGTCAGTTTCTAAAATAATATATATTATATTAATGAAGGGGTAACAGGAAATAATAAATAAAAAACAACAAGTAATGCAGGGTGTCAAAATAAGACTAGCTCAGGTAAGCCGGTTTTAAAAAATATTTTTTATTAATGGAGATTCAAAAGAGCAGGAGTTAAAACGTTTTAAATGCTAATTTGTTAACCTCTTACATTAGGTTAAAATTTGTACCTATTTGGACCAAATGTTACAACTTTTCACAACAAAAAATAAACTATAATGCCAAAATGAATTTATGAGACCTTATTTGAAATGTATTATCTATTGAAAATTCCTGGAGTTGCCAGTATCAGCAGGGTTAGTAAAATCTTAAACTGAAATGCTCCTGTTTTGCACATGTACGGAAACCTTTCTGCTCACAAAACAAGGCACAAAGCTGAAACTCAGACTGCAGTGCAAAAGGCCGCCAGGTGCTTCTGCCATGGTCACAGCATCTCATTTTACAACCTGTGAAAAGTGTTCAAATCCCCTGAAACCAGGGTGTGAAGCACTAAACACCAACTTCCAGTAGGGGATGCTGGAGACCCACGTTGAACACAGGGCTTCCCATTACCTTGGTGATGATATGTATTCATTACTGTGCCCCGCAGACTCAGTGGTCCCAGACTTTTAACCTGGGAGGTAGCAGAGCTCAGAAGTCTAATGTGTGATGAGCCATTAGCCTGCAGGGAACAATTAGGGTCCTTGTTTAAATAGGCAATGGTTGATTCGACTCATCATTTGAGCCGGTGTTCAATAGGGGAATAGGCAATTAGGTTGACCATGCTTGCTCGAGTGTCATTATGGTCAACATCTGTCCACATGAAACCTGCCCAGAAGACCTGGTGTTAGCACCCGAATCATCTTATCAGAGAATGCATGCGCTGACATCTTTAGGAGTTTAAGTCCGAACTGCAGTTAGAAGAGAATAAGAATGAAAAAGCACCAGTGATTTAAGACACATTAACAACCTTTAATCACATAATTTTTAGCAAATATACATGCATCTTTTCCACCCCCCACTGCCAGTTCAAGCAGAAAACTACAAATTTTAACATCCAAGAATTTAAGAAAAACTAGAAATACTAAGCTTAATTACAGCAATCTGTTTACCTGCTACAACCTCATCCACACATCAACATTTCTGTTGTACGTTTTAATATACGAAGCTTGCTAACTTGGTAGCTAGCGTGGTAGGGTATATTGCCTACAAATGCAATCATATGCAACCTTTCTATCATGCTAATGCTAATAAATTCACTTGTGAGCTTTCTCATTGATGTCTAGATTAGAAATTCCATACCAATGACTATAATAAGCATCCAAAAAAATACATCAATGCAACTTTTCAGGTTTTTGTCACAGTGTGATGTGTCAATCAACAGTATCCTCCGCTCTCAGTAATCCAGTTGATTCAGACACTCCACTTTGTGTTAACAGAAGTTGTTTTATTCACTGACTTCCGTGGTTACCGCTAGTCACCTAACCCAGACACCCCTTTGTAATATACCTGCTTTTACATGACACTTTTTTAGTGTCACTGACCACTCAAAGCACTTTAAACTACAAGTCAGTGCTGTTTATCTTTGCATTCATATAGTGTATCTTTTTCAAATACTTTATGTTTATGTCACATTGTTGGTCAATTCAGAATCACCAGTTAACCTAACATGCACATCTTTTGATTTGAGGGCCACGCCTTTGTCTTATAATGTGTCTGGTTACATGATCATTTTTAATTCCTTAAACTGCAAAACAGCACATTAAAAAACATGGCTTCCTTTTCCTTTCCATGTTGCTTGTCATTTTTCTGTGTGTCTTCATATCCATGTTGTGTTTAGCTGCGGGTAAAAAAAGGAAGTCGGAGCCTCGGAGCTCTGGCTGTTTTTCACATTATCTGCCTTTCTCAGCCCCAGTCCTGACCTTGCCGCAGTGTCCCTGAAGATCTTTGTTCAAATTCTACCATTCACTGAATGGTGCTACCTAAATATATGAAAAAGAGATGATAGCGTAGGGCAGAATATTAATATTGCTACATATTTCATATATGTGTATAAGAGCTGCATTCCTTCACTCCTCTTTTAGTGATAGCGACACAAACCAAATGCACTGTTGGAGTAATTTTTCCCTTGGCGCTTGCTTTCAGTGCAAGTTATTTTAAACCTCATACGTTGCAGTGGTGACATTTGGCTCTGACTGTAGACCTCATTTGAAGCTTTTACTAACAAGATACTATCCTCAGAGTTTCTCCCGTTGGTGCAGTCATAGCCCCTTCTGGCATTTTCCTGCAATAATGATGTTTATCGTGGTTTTAGACTACAAATTTAAAACTTTACTGCTCCCTTATGACCTGCCTCCCGACACGGGGAGAGCATCATTCATGTTCATGTATGTTGGGCAGTTTGTCAGAAACCTGAGCACTACCTTATAAATTCATGAGCTCCATGGCTTTGATGTTGAGGGAGTGTGCTCCAGAAGGCAATTACTTACTGTCGCCATTTGTAGCGTATTGACTCTGTAAAGTCAAGTCGTTTCATCAATAAGCACTCGGTGCATCCATTCCTCTTTCAGCAGCCAGTTATTGACAGCGATGCTTTCGGAAGCCACCTCAAATGATGGGGTCCTCCATAAAAATGCCATCTGATCACTGTTAGGTTTAATCTGATGGCATTGGGCCATTGTTAACAAACGCTTCGACTGGAAGCTCGCCATACAAAACGAATGGCCATGTGCTGTGGGTTGAGTGGCTGTAAACAGCTTCAGATGGCTGTGTGGAGAGAGAGGGAGGCATTTACCAGCCAGCCATCATCAGCACTGTGTGTTTGCTCTTCCCTCAACCCTTCCTTCCAGCTTCTCTTTAATTGTTTTCCTTGGTCTGTCACTTCTTTTCCAACTTTACAGTGTTCCATTTTTATATTTTTACAGTAGCCATTTTGGGCATGTTTTTTTCCCCATTGATTTGTGCCGATAAACGAGAACAACAGCTGAATGTTGCAGTTATGGAAAGTACTGCCAAAATTATACTAATTATTTGGAATTTGAAGAAGAAGGCTGCTGCTACTCTTTACTTTCTTTATTGACTATTATTTATCTATTTTTCACTCTGACTTACCCAGACTGTCCTTGGACTTTACCTTTGTGACCAATGCTGTTTAGAGTGGACCCATCATGCATCTTTGTAGATCCATAAATTCATTTTTGTATTTACTTGAGTCACTTAAAGTGAGATGTCTCTAAGTGGTAACAAATAATGGATAGCCATGTTCTTTGACATCATACACAGAGTTGAACAAAGTGTATGAGATTTTGGCTCACAGTGATTTGCACAAATAGTAGCACATTTTTAAAAACTGTTTGCCATGTTTAATATCAATATCCCCTGCTGCACTGCTGTAATATTATATATAAAGCAGAAAAAAAGCTACTATTTAAATTACTAGATTGCAGTTTAAGGAATTGCAAGTGGCTGATGTATGTTGATTATTTTTAGCAGTAATTGGGCCATCACGTTTTCCACACTTAATCATCTTGACAAATACTATATGGATAGCTACTGTATCTAGCACCCTTGCAGTATTATTAGTCATCAACCTAATGAAGCCTAATATCTGAATGTAAAAGATTTTATTTTTAGCTCAAGGTCCGGTGAGCTCACGCCGTGGCGACACATTTGCCCTTCCACAATTCACAAGAATCACTTTTCCTCCTAGAGTGTACACCTAATGCAGTGGTTCCCAAACCTTTTTGCTAGGCCCCCCTTTGTTTTACAGGAAAAATGTTCGCGCCCCCCTCGCGCGCACACACGCACGCACTAACACATCCTCCAACCACACACACCCATATTTTGCTCCATTGCGGTTTATTTCACACCTCAAACATTTAGTAAACAATTAAGCAAATACAAGTAATCTGCAGGTAGTAATAAAATAAACTACTAACTCTTTTACGCTGCGTCCGCACCTACACGGGTATTTTCGAAAACGCAGCTGTTTCGTCCACACGGAAACGGCGTTTCGAATCACTGAAAACGGAGATTTTTTAAAACTTCTTTGCGTTTATGTGTGGACAAGGAATACAGAGTTCGTCATGCAATGTTAAAGGTCTGTGCACTGTTAGACTTTTCATCGCCACTTTACGGTAACATACTGGCGTCACTGTTGCGAGCGTCATACCGTGACGCTGTGTTATGGTATACCGTTCTGCAGGATGATACCGTTTTTTGCTGGTATGGTATAATACTCTTGGACAAATTATGGTAACGCACCGTAGCCTTTTTTACGGTATCTCACTGGCGATAGTGACGCCAGTGAAATACCGTTATGTTGTAAATTACATCAACAAAGTAACATCATACTGTGATTAAGAAATTGGTATACAATGTACTCACAATTCGAAGTTTTTAACACCGGATCCGAGCTGGCCGAGTGAGATCTCGAGGGAGAACAAAGGGAAGCGGCGGCGGCCTAGAGGGAAGCGACCCGGCGTCAGGAACAGGCTGAGAGCTCGTGCACACCGCACACCTCTGCCTAGCATCCTGCTCGCCAACGTCCAGTC
>NW_024582464.1:1977054-1983892 GCF_018398535.1 Haplochromis burtoni
ACTGGAGAACAAGCTTGACGACCTCAGGGCCAGGATAAAGTTCCAGAGAGACATTCGGGACTGCAATCTCCTCTGCTTCACCGAGACATGGCTGAACCCAGCGGTGCCGGACCACGCCATCCAGCCGGCCGAGTTCTTCTCGGTTCACCGCATGGACAGGACACGGGACTCGGGGAAGTCAAGGGGAGGCGGCGTGTGTTTAATGGTGAACAACAACTGGTGCAACAGTGCGAACGTTGTTCCTCTCACACGCTCCTGCACACCAAATCTGGAACTACTGTCCATCATGTGTCGTCCTTTTTATCTACCTCGGGAATTTACATCGGTCATTGTAAGTGCCGTTTATATTCCACCACAAGCGGACACGGTCACCGCCTTATGCGAGCTGCATGAGGCACTCACACAGCACCAGACACAACACCGGGACGCTGCGCTTATTGTGACGGGGGACTTTAATAGCGCCAACCTCAAACGCGCAGCGCCGAACTTTTATCAACACATCACCTGCCCCACCAGGGGTGAAAGGACACTGGACCACTGCTACACTACGGTCAAGGACGGCTACAAGGCACAATCCCGCCCCCCGTTTGGCAAATCTGATCACGCCGCCATTTCCTCATGCCAAAATACAAACAAAGGCTGAAACAGGAAGTTCCGGTTCAGAGGAAGGTCGCGCGCTGGACGGACCAATCGGTGGCCGCGTTACAGGACGCACTCGATGACGCAGACTGGGGCATGTTCAGAAACAGCTCCGACGATGACGTCAACGTGTTTACGGAAGCGGTTGTGGGATTCATCGGGAAACTAGCGGATGATACCGTGGAGACAAAGACTATCACAACGTTTCCCAACCAGAAGCCGTGGGTGGATAAAACCATCCGCGACGCTCTGAGATCCCGCACCGCTGCCTACAACACGGGACTCATGACGGGGGACATGGACCCGTACAAAGCCGCGTCATATAACGTGCGGAGGGCGGTGAAAGAGGCGAAGCAGCGCTACGGGAGGAAACTAGAGTCACAACTCCAACAGAGTGACTCTAGGAGCCTGTGGCGGGGACTAAGGACAATAACGGACTATAAAGCACCAACAACCGGTATGACGAACGCGGCCGTGACTCTGGCAGACGAGCTGAACACTTTCTATGCTCGCTTCGAGGCTGCAGCTAAGGTCTCCAACAATGCTAGTGTTAGCGGCGCTAACGGCTGCAGACAGGAAGATACTGCCAGCACCGGAAACGTGCTCGTCATCTCCGAGCATGAAGTAAGGAGAGCCTTCAAGAGAGTGAACACCAGGAAAGCAGCAGGACCAGACGGCATCCCAGGTCGTATCCTCAGAGACTGCGCATACCAGCTAGCTCCTGTGTTCACTGAGATATTCAACATCTCTTTATCTCAGTCGGTGATCCCCACATGCTTCAAAGAGTCCATCATTGTTCCTGTCCCGAAGAAACCCCACCCTGCTTCTCTCAATGACTATCGCCCTGTAGCCCTCACCTCAGTAGTGATGAAGTGCTTTGAACGCCTGGTCAGAGACTTCATCATTTCTTCACTACCAGACACACTGGACCCACTACAGTTCGCTTACCGTCCAAATCGTTCCACAGACGATGCCATCTCTCATCTCCTCCACACATCACTCACTCACTTGGACACTAGAAGGGGGAATTATGTTAAAATGCTCTTCATAGACTACAGCTCTGCATTTAACACCATAATTCCCTCCACACTCACCACCAAGCTGGAGCATCTGGGACTCAGCTCATCTATGTGTCAGTGGATCTCCAACTTCCTAACTGGCAGACCACAGGCAGTAAGGATGGGCGGACATGTCTCAGCCTCCACCACTCTCAGCACTGGAGCCCCCCAGGGGTGTGTTCTGAGCCCCCTGCTGTACTCTTTGTACACATATGACTGTGTGGCCACTACCAGCTCCACCACCATCATCAAGTTTGCTGACGACACCGTCGTGGTGGGCCTGATCTCTGATAACAACGAGACGGCCTACCTGAAGGAGATTAGGAATCTGGAGAACTGGTGCCAGAGGAACAACCTCCTTCTAAACGTCAGTAAGACAAAGGAGCTGATAGTGGACTTCAGCACTAAGCAGGAGAGGAACTACCAGACCCCCGTCATCAACGAGTGCCCAGTGGAGAGAGTGGACAGCTTCAAATACCTCGGAGTTCACATCACGCAGGACCTGTCATGGTCCTGTCACATCAACACCGTGGTGAAAAAGGCCCGACAGCGTCTCTACCACCTCAGACGCTTGAGAGACTTCCAACTGCCCTCCAAGGTGCTCAGGAACTTTTACTCGCTGCACCATAGAGAGCATCCTGGCGGGAAACATCTTAACCTGGTTCGGGAACAGCACCATGCAGGACAGACGAGCTCTACAGAGGGTTGTGCGGTCAGCTGAGCGCACCATCCGCTCCGAGCTCCCTGACCTGCACTCAATCTACAGCAGGCGGTGCTGGACCAAGGCCAGGAAGATCGTGAAGGACCTCAGCCATCCCAACAACAGACTGTTCTCTCTGTTGAGGTCAGGAAAGCGATTCCGCTCCCTGAAGACCAACACAGAGAGACTGAGGAGGAGCTTCTTCCCGCAGGCGATACGGTCTCTCAATCACACCACCACACAGTACTGACCGCTGGTTCCGATCCAACTTTAATGTGTCCCATGTCAGTCCGTTTTAAGGAAAAAGTGTTAAGTGGTGTCATTTAATTTTGAGATACTCCCGCATGGATGAGCAATTTGGAGTCTAGCAGAGTTATCACGAATAGCATATGATCTTCAGATATAATCCACTCAACCTTGCATTTAATCCGATTGAACATCCAGTTACCTCTGACTACTTCTAAGTTGCACATGTTAACGGTCTCATCATCACTCTGTGCTGCAGTGAACTGGATCTGTGGCACAGAACAGTTGATGGTCATGTTGTTCTCCTGCTTTGCAGCTTTGTTTGAGTCTGAATTGCGTCTTAAACGTGTAAAACTAGAAGAAGCAGATCAATATTTTCTTCTTGTTGTAATTTAATGGTGGTTGGCAACCAGCGAAAGGAGCATTAACCACCTCGAGCAATATTTTCTATCCCCATTGTTGTTTAGAAAGTGAATACCAGACGTGTGCGTCATATGTCACGTTGTACATCAGGTGAAGGTGTGGTGTCAGCTATCGCACCTGTCACACAATACGGTAATATTACGTTGAAGCACAGTACGTATCACTCCGCGAGCAGTGTTGCCAACTTAGCGACTTTGTCGCTATATTTAGCGAGTTTTCAGACCCCTTAGCGACTTTTTAAAAAAGACGTGAAAGCGTGTATTGCTTTTACTCTCAACAAGCAGCGGGTGCTGTAACGCAGTCAGTTCTTCTTTTACTCTTTTACTCTTATGCTGTTTTGTGGATCACAAGGTTTAAAACTACTTATAAACACACACACACAAAGTAACTCCACCAGAGTGCCTATTTCGGGTCACTTTTGCCGGTCCAAGCCTGGGTAAAGGAGCAGGGTTGGAATTGTGACATTACAAAAACAATAATTGCTAAAAGAAATTTAATTTGTAGTTCTAAATAAACTCTAAATGCATTTAGGACGTTTTTTTACTCACTTTATGTCTCTTCCACAATGTTATTTCTCTCTCCAACAACATAGGTTACAATTAGATTAGCATGACCAATTATGCAAATTAAGCGATGACGTCATTTAGCGACTTCTAGCGAATATTAGGACAACCAATAGCGATTTTCCTTACTGAGGAGTTGGCAACATTGTCCGCGAGGCTCCTCGGTACCCGTAATGCTCCAACAATCCATCAAGCCGGTTCAGCTCCGTAGCTTAGCAAAGTCGTACTAAAACATTTTTGACAGATTGCTGAGCGCCGTGTTCCACATAAAATCGGTTCGCGGTCATCAAGCACAACCAGATTCATACATAAGGCGCGCTGTCCATTTTTGAGAAAATGAAAGGATTTCAGGCCGTGCATGGCGTTAGCGTGGTTAACTCGTTAACACGTTGACGCCGTCCAGCCCCACGCACGGGGCGATGCGCAGTAACACGTTAACGGAGATTTGCCGTGTCCATCTTGTTGCTGCCTGCAGGTGAAGCAATGGGGGAGAAGGGGGAGCTGTGTTCAGTGAAGGAGGGGCGAGGCCGAATAACGTTGTGTAAAGACAAAAGCGGACGAAAGAGAGGCAAACTTGTGGCTCCACAATTATAACGTAACATAGACTATATCAATATAAAAGATATTGTCACATCTTATATCTCGTATAAAAATATATCGATATTTTTAAAAAACTCGATATATCGCCCAGCCCTACTGGCCATACAAAAAATAAGTATACTTCAATTATATTTCCCAAGTATACCTTACCTAGTACGTATACTAATAATGCTTCTTGGGACTATATTGGCCCCCGTTTTAGTACATAACAGTATTCTTGAAATTAACTTTTAGATGTACTTTTTGTTCACCATAATTGTACTAGCATAATGTCATAATGTCTACAAGAGTATAATTAAAATATACTCGACTCTATCACAATACTAACCTTACAAGTATACTATTAATTAATAGTATTATAATGTTTCACATTGTTTGACTAAACAAATACATTTATTAATATATGAGGTTCCATTCAGTTCAAGGAATTAAATTTTAGTGTGGCTGCAACTTACTCCTTAAGTTAAAAATTATGCTGTATATTGTAGTTTATATGTTATACTACTTTCACAGTGAATCACATTTTATAGTAATACACTCTGAATGAGGATTTAAGTAATTACTCTTAGATCTACAGTAGAAAACAACAGAAATCCGGATGGTGTAATAGTATAATCTCAGTAACATCACCAATTGTTACATTTGCTGTATTTTACAGCTGTTTCCATGAGTACGGTGAGATACCGTAAAAATAATGTAATCTCATGGAATTTTCCCACAATTACATGCAAATTACAGTACTAAACTGCTAACATCCTTTAGAGTTTTTTACTGTTGATTTTGCAGTACTAAGCTATGGAAATTACTGCAAAGGCTAACAGTGTGGCTTCTTTCAAGTCACGCTGTGCGCCACGTTATTGTTTACATGAGATGAATTGCAGAATAGCAGATAGTCAGATTAACAGTATTTTGTCTCTATCTTCAGGTTTTACATGCTTTTATACATACACATGCAATTACTGTCCCTCCATTTAGAAAGGCAGAGGCATCACAGTGTAATTATTTTGCATGTAATTGTTTTTTTTTTCTGTGTAATAATATTCAACATTGCTATCAATACCTTTTTAAAAAAATGCCTCTCTGTGCAAAATTGGTTTAAAAACATAAACATTCTGTTTCCCATACCGGCATTTAGACAGGGGGAACAAATTGTGGCAGGAACAGCCTGATATTATTTTTTTTATCCTGCTATAACTTTACTGTATAAAGAGCTAACATCTCTAAAATGTCAGGAGTAGTTAGTTATTACAAGAAGTGTTTGTGAACTAAAAATCAAGACTGTAGGATACTGTTTCTCCCTGATTTGGAGAGCCCAGCGCGTGCTCCTGACGAAGGGAAAACCAATTCTGCCGGGGAGACCTACCTTGGCACTTGTGCAGGTGAAGCCAAAGGGCAGATATGCTTCACCATATTTTCTAGTCTTTGGCTTAGAATGAAGTTGGTTTGGAAACATATTCAGCAATGCTTCATCTCCTGCTTTGCGTTTGTGTGGGAGCCCGTGCTAGCAGTGTCCAGGCCTTGTTTTTTTTTCTTTTTTTCCCCCTTTTCATGCCGTGCCCCCCTGCAATGGCTCTGCGCCCCCCCTAGGGGGTGGGCCCCACACTTTGGGAAGGTCTGACCTAATGGGTCTTCCCCCACATTTTCTTAGGGTAACGGACACATTTGTGGATTTCTTATTAGTTTATGTGTTAGTTTGAGCTGGCTTGAGCTACTATGCCATTACGTTCTGGTTGTGAAATATCTCGACTACTGTTTGATGGTTTGTTTGTACTCCTGGTCTTTTTGGAACATTTTAGTAGAAGTGTCTCACAGATAACATGGCCTGCTGTGTTTTACAGAGCATCCAAGAAGTTTGCCCTCCAGGGAGTGAATTCTTGTATTTTATTATTTAATAGTAATGATCAGAAACGTATGTCTGTGTATTATACATTTTATGGCTGCAGCTTGCTAACCACACTTGTTAGCATTAGTTGATAACTTAGCATGGCTCCTTCTCAACCAAATATAGTGACCATCACAGTCCACAGTCCATTGCAGTCCAAAAACTCATACATACTCACACACTATGTGCATTTGTGCTTCTGTTTCTGTGTGTTTAATGTATACTTTATACTTTATTGATCCCCGTGGGGAAAGTCCTCTCTGCATTTAACTCATTCACTCAGTGAAGCAGTGGGCAGCCATTGGTTGCCCGGGAAGCAGCGTGTAGGGACGGTACCTTGCTCAGGGGTACCTCAGGGTTTGTTCATGGATCAAGCTCTCATTGAATTATTGGAATATCTGAATAGAACAAAGTAATTGTAAATGTTATTGATAACACTTGTATTTCCACTATAACAGATCTCAGACCACTGGACTTTTCTAGCAAAAGCTCTGGATATGCCAAACACCCCCCCCCAAAAAAAAAAAAAAAACTGTTATAGACAGTGTTGTTGTTAATGTATGTTTGGGGGCGTTGAACCCCGGAACCTTCAGAGGTTTTTCAGGGTTCTCCCTGCCGGAATGTTATGTGTGGGACAGTTTCCTGTATGTGTGCGACTAGCTGTGGTTGTTTCTAAAAGTGGTCAGTAAACGTCCTAAAACTGGCACTTGAGTTTCCGAGCATTTTT
>NW_024582464.1:1995518-2001164 GCF_018398535.1 Haplochromis burtoni
GGAATGTTATGTGTGGGACAGTTTCCTGTATGTGTGCGACTAGCTGTGGTTGTTTCTAAAAGTGGTCAGTAAACGTCCTAAAACTGGCACTTGAGTTTCCGAGCATTTTTATCCTGAGGTTATAACAAAACCCATAACCCATAATTAAAAACTCAAATCATTATTGGCTTATGAGTTGGAAAAATCAGCTTGAACTAACTTCTCTCACTGGTTATATCTTTGTTTGCTGTATAAGCTGCCTCTGTGCCCTTGTATTACACACCCACTCAGACACACACAGTACTGCTCTTTCCCTTCTCACCTCTCTGCTTCTCCTCCTATCTGCTTTGTCTCCGTCTCTATCTCTGTGATTGGCTAATGACACTATTCCAGATGGCTCGCCTACTGTGGTGTGTGTGCGTGCTGGCCAGGTTTGAAAAAGATCTTTCATCTTCTTCTTTCTCTGACAAAGGAATCAGTCCAGTCAGCACAGCTGTCCATCTGCTTCCTCTTTTCCACAGTCTCGATTAATCCTAATGTCGTGCTGCACGGCTCAGCATTGGCCCGTGCTCTCCCCCACCGCTCTATTTATTCTTGCTTTCTTAACCTATCACTCTTCTGCAATGGTTTCTTCTCGTACAGTCATATTCTCTTTCCTCTCACTCTGATCCTCGCATTCTCCTCCCACTCCCTCACTGGCTTGCTCTCTTGCCTCTTGCCTTCTGCTCCATCATTGTTTTCTCCCATCTTCTCCATTTCCCTTCTGTTTCTCTCTTTTTTTCTCCTTCTCTGTTTCTGTCCCCCTCCCTTCTCCTCTCTACCCTCAGTCCTTAGTCTTTTCATTGCTGTGTAACAGAGAGTGACATGTTTGGCAGTTTTTCTGCTTTCTCCTCTCATAAGGAATTACTGTCCTGACCTACTTCCATGTGCAGCAGCTGCCTCATACACATGGCTGAGGCACCAGTTGTGTCACTAACTGTCACAGCAAAGGATGTTCAAAATACCTGACTGTCCTGTTGTCATCGCATGATATCAATTCTGTAAATACAGCACAGTATTATGGCAGTTGGCAAAAGAGTCCCAGCATTTAATCCAATCATTCCTGTTTGTGAGACAGAAGACACTAAGAAAACATATACACAGAAACTGTTCTCCTACATGATTTTAGTTCTCTCTGAAAACATCCTCATCCTTACTGTAATGCTATATTTGGAAATACCAATGCTAATAATTCAAACTTTTCTGTGTGTAAACTCAGTTAAAATCCGTTCTTTTTATATTGCCCAAATTCACAACAGCAGTTGCCTTAACCCTTTGAGATCCACACCAAGAAAAAAACAATGGAAACATTTTTGCTTGCATTTCTTTGATTTGTGTGAGTAATAACCACAATCAATAATTTTTTTTCAATAGACCCTGTAGTTTTTAAAATGTTAATCCCTACCAAACAGTTGAGATGTCAATTAATGGTAAAAGTATGAAATGTCATGCAAATACAAGTACATTAGATAATACAGTTGAAAAAATCAAATAAAGGGCCAAATTATAATTAAATTAATAACAAAAACTATCCAGGGCATTGGATACAGTTTATTTCTAGTAGCATGCCAGTGAACATTGCTGTTTTCATTCCATCAAAAGAAAGTATTCTATCAAACAACAAAATGCATATTTTTTAAATCTGCAAATGTGAAAAATGTGTAACAGCACAAAATACTCACATTCAGGCCACTTGTGATTGAATGCTACTGTGCAAAATCATTTTTGTTTTAAAAATAAAAACCTAAAACAGTGCAAATCAAGCACAGCTGCTTGTGGTTTTGGTCGTTGGGGTGTTAGGGTGTAGCATTTATTCTGTAGTCTTGGAGAGCTGAATCATGGTCGTCCAACTCTAGGTGCTGGCTTGTTAACTTGGTTCAGACACAGCCAGGTGGAAACCTTTTGAGAGCCATCAGTTTCTGATCCAGTAGGGCACAGTCTCTCTTGTAGACCAGGTATTCAAGTCAAGGATGTAGCCGAACAGTGGAATATGCCATCTCCTTAACTTGTAACTTATAACTTGCCTTATACAGGTGTAATAGCATATCAGAAAGCGTCATTTCTCCCATATGCTAATTATATACAGGGATGAGTGATGGGCATGGAATGGTGATCTTTGCATTGGACTCTTTGCTCCACCGTTTGACCGATGAAAGAGGCATGAACCCACAGGCATTGTTTAGAAGGTTGACACATTTCTTGTCAAACCATTTTATTGCAATCAGACCTTCATCAGACCTGTAATAACAGGCTCCATGGCTCTTCTTCATCGGGTCTTTGTCTGCCATCAGGGCAGCTCCACGGTGCAGTTTGGTCATACAGTACCAATGGACCTGACACCCAAGGAGGTGTGCAAGTTCTGGACCAAGCTGAAACTTGTGAAGAGCTGAGGTTCTTTTATGGGTTTGCATACAGTTTTTTTTTTTTACAACTTTGGCCCCTAGAGGTAGCTTCTGTTCTTTTTCACTGAGGGGAGCATTAAAGAGTGTAGATCCCCCTTGATACACAGCAAGTCATGGATGATGCCAGATGAACTTGCTTGGCAGAACAATTTAAAGCCCCACTCATCTGGTTTGTTGGCAATATATTGGTGGAGAGTGCCAGCCTTGTTGGCTTAATATGAAACCATGACCTCAAACACACTGTGGTTGAAGATGGATGGTATCATGAGTATCATGCCACAGGACCACGTGATTTTTAGCCATATAATTGTTTCGCGTCCATATAGTACTTGTTAAACATGAAATTATAATTTTGACAATTTAGTAATATTAATTTAAAACTACTGTAATTTGGTTAAAAGGTAATCAGTTGTGATATTTGTGATTTCCACGTGTTATTCTTGATTTTTACAATATTTACTAACATTAACGCAGAAAGTTACAAAAATGAGTTACTGAGGAAATTATTTCAGCATATTCTTGCTGTGCTAACACTTGATGTGATTTATGAATAGCAATGGTTAAACAAAACGGGTCTAGTGGCCTGATTTTATGGCAAATAATCAATTTTAATAACATTTAGGGTATGTTAGCAGTAGCACCATAAAGGAACAAATCAACCGTTTGGTTGAGCACTTTTAAAAAAAAAACGTAAACATTTAATTTCACTTTTTTAATGCTGTCAAGTGACATACATCTGTTTAGTAAGTCCTCTAACACTATCATATATCAAAAAAATTATATCTTCCTATCTTAGTTTCATCAAAAACACTCAAAATATGTTGGATGGTTTTTTGTTTCTGACTTCCTGGTTGGAGAGGTATAAGAAGAGCCAACAGTTTCCATTCACAGTGCCTTCTGGTGGATTTTTTTTTTGGCATTACAGATGTAAACCAATTGGTAGAAAAGACTCAACAAGGTATGGCAATTTCAGTGAAAGCCTCAGTTAGATATAGGGACTGAAAATGTGCTCTACCAATTGGTTGAGCAGAACTCTAAAGCTGCTTAATATTGTAAGGTAAAGAAAAAAACCGCAGCAATCATGCACACAAGCACTTGGTGACAGTGGGAAGGAAAACTCCCTTTTAATGGGAAGAAACCTTTGGCAGAACGAGGCTCAGGGAGGGACAGTGATCTGCTCTCACTGGTTGGGAGTCAGGGGAGAGACAAGGATTTGGAAAGGGAAAGGATGAATGAAGAAGAAATGGTCAGGGCATCATGCATAGGAAACTCCCAACAGCAGTTCAGGGTCTCCTGATCCAGCCCCAACTGTAAGCTTTATCAAAAAGGAACGTTTGAAGTTTAATCTTGAAAGTAGGGAGGGTGTTTGTCCACTTATTCCACTTTGGGAGCTTGTTTCATAGTAGGTGTCTGAAGAGTCTGCCTCCCAGTCTACTCTGGTCTTCGGCCTGCTCCACAACTGATCAACCTACCAAACGTATTTTCCCAGCTCAGGAGGTAATCCAGTTTTGAGATCCTTCTCAGACGCCTTAACTCCCAGTCACATCCTGGGCCATTTGACCTCCATAAATCACATGATAGGGTGGGGCTAGGTTTCACAGTGGGTTCACCTGAAACCTTGGCTGATTGTGACCCACACCTGCTTTCACACCTTGGTTCGTGTGATTAGGTGGAGGATCAACAGGGGGTTCATGACTCTCTTGGGGACACTCCCATAGGGCTTAAAATCTGGAACTCTCCACCAGTTGCTTTTAGAACTGAAGAAGCTTCTCAGATGAGAGGTGAAATGCTTCAAGGAAACTTAAAGAAGTCCAGACACTTTCCTTTCCAAGCTCAGACCTCAGGATATAGAGCAACTATTAATTGGAAGGTTAGTGGTTTGATCCCTGTCTGTGTCAGACTTCATGCCAAATATCCCAGTAACATAGCAGGCCCTAAAGACACCCATCAGAATTTGAATGCTACATACAAAATACCTAAAAGAGCATGCTTGGGTGAATGAAGCATGTTGTAGGTAGAGTAGAAAGCCACTATATAATAACCAGTCCATTTACACTTCGGAAGCACATGCAGAGCTGAGTTAGATTACCCCCAATTATTCACAGATTTAAACTAATACATTGTGTATGAGTGAATGTGCAGGCACACATGTATTCAGGGAATGTATCCTTAAAACGTTTCTCTTTATAACTGTTCTGTCACAGGCAGCACGTTTAGGATTAGTTTTGTATTATCCATATTTTTATTATTTGTTGTTTAGGCAAACTGTGACAGTTGCAAACATCAACACTTTGTAGTGTGCCAACACTGTGGGTGTCTTTCTGTTCTTGTAGATTTAGCTCAGAGCATAGGGCACTGTCAGAAATCTGTCTTTTGACCGTACTGGGTCTCCTGTTTTGCAGTAATAAGAAGACCAATTTGTAAGAAAAGTGAAAAAATGCAAGTAAATAATATATTTTGGCATTATTATTTATCTAGTCAGAACAGATCTTAGTTTATAAAAGCACAGTGTATAACATATGGCAATACTTTATAATTTAGTTCCTTTTTTTACATTTTGACAGACAACACATTTTCATATAAACTCCATCTATTCAGTAACTCACAGAAACAAAGATAAATCCATACATAAACTGTAAGTGATAGCATGGATGCCCTTGTTATGATCAACCTGCTTTTAAAGCTCATTATCAAATATCTGCATATGATTTGTGACCCCTGCCAGCATGAGATCTTTAACTGTGATGAAAACCACGAAGACCCCTTGTGGCTATAGTTATTAAAGTATTTCAATTACCTTTCTTATATAGTCCTTCATTACTGTGTGATCTCGTAACTCAATTACATAGAGATGAATACAAGTTTTTAATTAGTTTTTTTTGCTGCTGCCTTGAAGATAAAGCATGCAGCTGAAAATGTTCTTATGACCGATGTGTTCCCACAAGTGCTTTAAGTGATATTTCTTTTACATTAATAAAGATTCTTCAACAGTCATGTGATATCATGCGAATGAATCTGATGATCTAAATGAGTCTATTAATAAATTCTGTCATGTATTTTACTAAAAAAGGATGTCATTTTTTTATAAGAATACGCTTAAAATTATCCTGACTTTGAATGTCAAAAGTTGGTTCTCACAAGGACACAAATAAAGCAAGAACACACACATGCGCGCACGCACGCACACGCACACACACACACACACACACACACACACACACACACA
>NW_024582464.1:2001184-2021409 GCF_018398535.1 Haplochromis burtoni
CACACACACACACACACACACACACACACACACACACACACACACACACACACACACACACACACACACACACACACACACTCTATGTAGACCAGACAGTGAAACATGGATAGGTGCCATAATGTCTAGATGCCACTTTTCTCTGTGCTCTGTGACTCTGCAGAGCTTGCAGCTCCAGGAGTTTCGCACCCTTTTTTCACCGTCTGCTACGGCTGAGGCTGTGTTCCCACACCATCACACTGGCAAGTCTTTCATATGCTGCATAGTTTCATCTGCCTGCTTCAGAGCTCAGAGAGAGTCTTGAAATCAGTAGTATATAAATTGTGAACCTACAAATCAGATTTTAAAGCCCACTGGAAGAAAGGCCACAGACTGCTGGACTAATTCTCTTTGACTGGCACCTTGTTCTTATATAACAGTGTACAGCAGAGGCTTTTATAGTGAAGTTTGTACTGTTTAAGAGCTGAAAACAAAGCAGTCAGACTTGAGGAGGATTGAGCATTGCCTAGAAATTGAGATGACAGAGTGTTCAGGTAAGTGGCACCCAGCAGGATAAAACCAGTTTGACTACTTTTCAAACGGCTTTATCTGTCTTACAGTCCCCCCCCCAAGTTTAGATCAGCTTTCAAGTCTAATTAGAGAAAAGATTCACCTTAGTCAGTTAAGTTATTTGAAATGATAATCAGATGTCTTTTTTCTTTTTACAGCTGAAAAGCAGCTCTTTGTGTGGAAGTGTCACTGTGGGCACTTGGTTTTTGCTGCTCTGCCTTCTTTTGAAGTTTGAAGGGATTGTTTTTGCACACAGTAGGATTATAAATGGGATTAGCTGCATTTTTGATTGTCTGCATACCTTTTTATTTTTCACAATAATTCTTTTTGGAATAGATTTACAGGTTTCTATTTGAAATGACACTCTGGCACATCCCTGTTATTCATGCACACCTTCTTTTAATCACCTGTATTGAAATGCTTCTCTCTGAAGTTCGTTTTCTACTCAGTGGTTTTCTTTTGATGAAAATAATGAATCCTGCCTCAGTGTTATGTTCACAGTTTTAATATAAAATGATAAAATATAAAATTTGTAAGTATATACTTTTCAAAAAACAATTACTAAATACGATTAAGAACAGAGTGTTTCTACTTATGAGGGCAAATGAGGCAAAGCATCAGACTTTAGTTGTCAACACGTTAGGTTATCTGGTTTTGAGATAAACTGTGTTATTTCTTATGGATTTTTATGTGCTGAATCCAAATATGAGAAATAAAGAGCTGACTGACTACTGTTTCCACAATAACTATATATATTAGGGATGCAACGATATATAAAATTCACGGTTCGGTTCGATACTTTGGTGTCACGGTTCGATATTTTTTCGATAAAAAAAATGTTCATGCCTTTTTAATTTGTCATTTATTAAAATTATAAATATATATTTTAACTCAAAAGTACAGTTTTTAAATTTAATGTTGCTGAAACAACAAAGTAATAAAAAAATAAATCTATCTGATCGAGAAATCACTCATCTTTGGAAAAGAGAGTTTATTACAGAGAAATGGCTCTTTCCAAAATAAAAGCTATACTATACGCTTCTTCTGGGCTATATTCTCAGCAGCATATTAAACATATCAGGTCCCCATAAGGAGAATCATGTGCTAATGGCTGTCTAAATGACTCGGGTAAAGTTTGTAGCATGCGTGCTTGTTGTTTTTGTCTGCTTCCACTTGTCTTTGCACTAGGATGATGTCGGGTAAATGTGCAGTCATATTCGTTGTGTTCCCACTAGTGCTGTCAGCGTTAATCTCGTGAAATGACGTTAACGCCACAACACGGCAAATCTCCGTTAACGAGCTACCCGGATCGCCCCGTGCGTGGGGCTGGACGGCCAACACGTTAACGAGCTAACTGCGCTAACGCACTAGTTCCCACCATGTAATTGAGCATTGCGTGGCACATCCAACATACTGTTTTACTTTAGTCCATGACGCGCTTACCTTCAGGGTCATACGTCACATGAAAACCAAAATAGTTCCAAACGCCAGATCTGAATGAGGGTGGGGGAGGTTCAATTTGCCATGTTGCAAGGAGAGCTTAACTTCTGTCTCGCTAGCTTGCCCTGTGCTCAGTGAATCTGCGTTCGACTACTCCGCCTAGGCTGCACTGTCGAGCGCAGATCCACTGAGCGCTCAACACAGACAGCATCGTCAGAAGGAAAGTTGATAAAATAAATTAAAAATTTGTATTGTTCGATACATATGCGTACCGAACCGAAAGCACTGTATCGAACGGTTCAATATCGATACGAGTATCGTTGCACCTAATATATATATATAAATATATATAATATTATTATTATATAACATATATGTATATATACATATATGTATATTTATTTATTTTTTGAAAATTTTACACATATGCATTTCTAGCTCAACCTGCCAGACCTGTTCCAGATGTTGTGTATAGGTGCGATGTAGTAACTGTATGAACAACAAATCGGATGAATACTGGATGAAAAGCACATACCATAATTTCTGTTATTATACCACAAGTCAGGACCCAGGAATTTATTTTTGTAATTTTATTGTTTCAAGAGCTTTTGTAGCATATTATCACAGCTAGAACCAACCAACAATTTTAAGCATAGTTTTCATTTCAAGCAGAGATGGGAGAAGTGCAGCCATTACATATATGCTCTGGTAAAAGTTAAAATTCAACTGACCTAGTTAGTATTGATTAAAACAAGCGCGACCTTAAACCTACATGGGACCCAAAGGCCTTGTAACTGCTAAGAGTGTAGTGGTGAAAATATTGTTTCTAATAACTAAGTTTAAATTTAAAATAATATTTTTCTGTACGATTCTAAAGGAAGGATGGAGCACTTAGCATGGCTGATACTAGCAATGCTATGGATGGCGCAGGCCATAGATTCCTGCCCTGATGTCTGCAAATGCTCCAGGAAGTCTGGCCCAGAAAAATCAGATGTCAACTGTCATAAGCGGGGGCTTCGAGCTTTTCCTTCCAAATTGCCTTCTGATGCTTGGATTGTTAAACTAGGTGTGTACATTTTATCCTTTTGACATTCAAGGAATGCATTAATCTATCTAACATTTAAGGAAACATAATGGGACCTGATTGCATCAATAACTGACTTCTTAATTGCTGCCAAAAGGTGAGAATGGTATTACCAACCTGAAGGCAAATACTCTGAGATCAATTCCAAAGATCGAGAGCGTCAATCTGGAGAGAAATGCCATAAAATCCATCCATCCCCAGGCCTTCTCCGGTGCAAAGCAATTGATGCTTCTCAATCTTTATGGCAACCACATATCCATTCTTCCACCAAGGGGGTTTCAGGTAAAGATTTTTGGAGAGGAGCACACTTTTCAGCATTAATATTACAGTAATTTGACAAAAAAACAAAACAAAAACCCAACTGTTTTCTATGTCTGAAGGACCTCCTAAACCTCCGCTTCCTCATGTTGGGACAGAACCAGATTGGCATCCTGAAACCTGAGATTTTTGCTGGCATGAGAAACCTGTCAGAGTTGGACCTTACTCTCAATGCACTGACAGTCCTCCCACCGAATGCGTTCAAACCTCTGATTGCTCTCAAAGTTTTGGATCTTTCCCTCAACCGCATCCAGAAGATTTCTCCCAAGGCCTTCAGTGGACTGAGGGAGCTCTTGCTCCTCAACTTGGACAACAACAGGTCACAATGACATGTGCCATGTTATTATACATCTAGTAGTTACATTTTCCAGTGCAGGTATTATCAGTGAGAAACAAACTTCAGGGTTTTGAATTCAATGTTAATGCATTTATCACACAAATCTGGATAGAAAAAAAGGGGGGGGGGGGGGGGATAACAGTTCACAGAACAAAGCGAGCCGAGCTGACGAGGCTGAGATGACAGCAGAGTGACCTGTGAAACCATTGAATTCAAACAGGGTTTTGAATTCAATGGTTTCACAGTGTACTTTTACTTCTGAAGAGATTCTAACTGTCCCCCCATATCCAGTCTGAAGACCATTCCTGCTGGGGCATTCAAGCCCCTGCAATCTCTGGAGATGTTGGTTCTAGACAACAACCTACTATCTACCCTGACGTTAACAGCTTTGGATGGCCTGAGCAACTTGCAGGTAGCATGTTTTTCTGGTATACATAAAAACAAAAGAAAAATCAAAGACTCAGTTTCATTTTTTTAAACATATAGCAGTTAGATGTCTTACCCAGCAGACCCTGATCTGACTAATTCTTGCACATAATAGCTAGTGTGATAACACTGCTAACTTAAATTGCAAAAACCTGCTCTATTTCCTCGAGCAATAATTATGAACATGCTAAACACTGAACCAGGAACTCTACCTGAGGAACAACGAGTTGGAGCTTCTGCCCTCTGATGTGTTCATCAACCTGCCCAAGCTTTCACAGCTGGCACTCAGCGGAAACCGCCTGAAGACAGTGGATGGAAACATGTTCACCCATATGCCTGGTAAGATAACTGCCAACCTGCCCTTTCCCTGTCCTATTTTCCCAGGAACAAGTATTGGCGGCAGAATTCTGTTGTCGTGATAATCATTTTTTCTGATCTGTGTTAGTTCTAAAGAAGTTGTACCTCCATGACAACCCTTGGCAGTGTGACTGTAACATTAGCCCACTGGTGCGGTGGATGGGTGACACCAAGGCCACGCTTTCACCACGGCACAGCCCAAAGTGCGTGACTCCTCAAGAGCTCAGAAATAAGAGCCTCAGCAGCCTGCAAATTGATAAACTGCTCTGTCACACTTAACAGTATAGATGAGGATCACAGCGTGGGTTGGGACTCATAGAGATTTTTTTTTTGAGTAGACTGGGTGGCAGAATAACCCTCTATGATATTTTTAAACTGCAATATATTACTGTCTTTCTCTAAAATATTGTATCATGTTTGCTTTAAATGGCTAAAAATCTAGAATAAAATGCCACATTTTTAAACTAAGACTGCGATGCTTTGTTTCATAATAACATAATATAATAATAATATGACTCTTTATTTAGGTTTCTCACAAAAGTGGTGTTGGATGTTTTCCAATTTTGGTAAATGGTAAATTTTCCACTCAAAGCGCTTTATGAAACTTGCCTCATTCACACAACCACTTTTAACTATGCTTTTTCTACATAAGCGCTTTCTATGTAACATTAACACACATTCACAAACCGATGGAGAGCAACTTGGGGTTAGTGTTTTGCCCCAAAATTATTTGACATGCAGACTGGAAAACCCAGGGATTAGAAGATCGCCTGCCCTGCCTGGCAAAATAACTGCCAGCCTGCCTGGTTTACCTCCTGAGCTACAGCCACCCTCAACTTTGACCCTTACTTTTTTTTTTTTTGCTTTATCATGGTCTCTTTAATAGCAGGTAAAAACCTTAAAATCACTAAACCTGTAGGTATAAGCTATTTGTGGGACAGAAAGATTTGCATTATCAGTGCTATTTCCACATGCAACGAATAAGTACTAACCCTTATCACCGGTTGTGAGATTAACATTATAATTCCATATTGCTTGTCTTAAAAAGACTTTGCAGGTTTGGAAAGTGATGGATTACGTATAAAGAGATTACATTAATCACATTCCAGGGAATGGTTTCTCTAATCTGTTACAGTTTATGTAAATAAAAAGGAAAAAAAAGGCATTTGGATAGACACTGCTAGGATTCTGTACAGCTTAATGTAATAGTGAAGACAGCTGTAGATAATGAGAAGTTATTGGATTTGTAATCTCGTCTTCATTTTAATGTGCATCAGCACATTAAAACAGCACATAGAGACCCCAAGTCTTCTTGTTTAGGCTTTTGCCCAATTACCCAGTTGCAAAGATTTGTTGCTTGTGCAGCCTAAAAAGCACCATATCCATATCCTTGGACTGGATGACACTGAACCCCAAAACTATGCAAACTCTAAGACCATGAAACTCAGTCCGTTTGTACTGTTGCATCATATTTTCAATTTCAATAAATGTGTGTGTGCCAAGTTTTATTCTCGATCTTTAATATGAAGATAGTCATTTGTTTGCATGTAATGTCCTCATTCATTGTGAACATACAGTGGGGCAAAAAAGTATTTAGTCAGCCACCGATTGTGCAAGTTCCCCCACCTAAAATGATGACAGAGGTCAGTAATTTGCACCAGAGGTACACTTCAACTGTGAGAGACAGAATGTGAAAAAAAAAATCCATGAATCCACATGGTAGGATTTGTAAAGAATTTATTCGTAAATCAGGGTGGAAAATAAGTATTTGGTCAATAACAAAAATACAACTCAATACTTTGTAACATAACCTTTGTTGGCAATAACAGAGGTCAAACGTTTACTATAGGTCTTTACCAGGTTTGCACACACAGTAGCTGGTATTTTGGCCCATTCCTCCATGCAGATCTTCTCGAGAGCAGTGATGTTTTGGGGCTGTCGCCGAGCAACACGGACTTTCAACTCCCGCCACAGATTTTCTATGGGGTTGAGGTCTGGAGACTGGCTAGGCCACTCCAGGACTTTCAAATGCTTCTTACGGAGCCACTCCTTTGTTGCCCGGGCGGTGTGTTTTGGATCATTGTCATGTTGGAAGACCCAGCCTCGTTTCATCTTCAAAGTTCTCACTGATGGAAGGAGGTTTTGGCTCAAAATCTCACGATACATGGCCCCATTCATTCTGTCCTTAACAGGATCAGTCGTCCTGTCCCCTTGGACAGCCCCATAATATTACAGCTTCACAGGGTCTGGATGCACGCACATGATGTTTCCACCCCCATGCTTCACAGTAGGTATGGTGTTCTTGGGATGCAACTCAGTATTCTTCTTCCTCCAAACACGACGAGTTGAGTTTATACCAAAAAGTTCTACTTTGGTTTCATCTGACCACATGACATTCTCCCAATCCTCTGCTGTATCATCCATGTGCTCTCTGGCAAACTTCAGACGGGCCTGGACATGCACTGGCTTCAGCAGCGGAACACGTCTGGCACTGCGGGATTTGATTCCCTGCCGTTGTAGTGTGTTACTGATGGTGACCTTTGTTACTTTGGTCCCAGCTCTCTGCAGGTCATTCACCAGGTCCCCCCGTGTGGTTCTGGGATCTTTGCTCACCGTTCTCATGATCATTTTGACCCCACGGGATGAGATCTTGCGTGGAGCCCCAGATCGAGGGAGATTATCAGTGGTCTTGTATGTCTTCCATTTTCTGATGATTGCTCCCACAGTTGATTTTTTCACACCAAGCTGCTTGCCTATTGTAGATTCACTCTTCCCAGTCTGGTGCAGGTCTACAATACTTTTCCTGGTGTCCTTCGAAAGCTCTTTGGTCTTGGCCATGGCGGAGTTTGGAGTCTGACTGTTTGAGGCTGTGGACAGGTGTCTTTTATACAGATGATGAGTTCAAACAGGTGCCATTCATACAGGTAACGAGTGGGGGACAGAAAAGCTTCTTACAGAAGACGTTACAGGTCTGTGAGAGCCAGAGATTTTCCTTGTTTGAGGTGACCAAATACTTATTTTCCACCCTAATTTACGAATAAATTCTTTACAAATCCTACCATGTGAATTCATGGATTTTTTTTTCACATTCTGTCTCTCACAGTTGAAGTGTACCTCTGGTGCAAATTACTGACCTCTGTCATCATTTTAGGTGGGGGAACTTGCACAATCGGTGGCTGACTAAATACTTTTTTGCCCCACTGTATATTGACACTATACATAATGTTTTTCTGAAGTAATGCCAGTTTTCATATGGTGAAACATCCTGCAAAGCAAATTAAAGTATATTAACTTTTTTAAATCAAAGCTTGCATGAAAATACCTGGCAGATAAGTACAGGCTACTGTTTACAGTACTGTGGTGAGGTTTACAGTAGTGCCCTGTACTAGACTGGTGCAGAGCAGCTGTGTTGCTCATGAACAGTGTTAGGTTACATGAAGGATAGCACACATCAAATTCAATTTAATCACTGAGTTTCACCTACACTAGGTTTATGCTGTTTAGGGGTGGGAAATCAGCTGTGATAGCTCATGTTACATCAGCTTATCTTATCTTACATCTGCTTACCATATGGGGTTTAAAAATATTTAATACAAATCCTATAATTGTATACATTTGTATATTTGACAGTTTATTTGAGAACTGAAACAAATGTCATAGGATAGAATTGAATGCCAGACTGGAATGCTGTGTCACAATATAATTTACCATAGCATCATACTATAATGTTTGCGAGGGCCAGTTGTATAAATCCACAAAAAGCACCAGCACAGCTCAACTGATCACAGCCCATATATAAAATACTGTACCTCACATGCCAAATCCCACTTAAAAAGAAAAATTAGTCAGCAGTTAATGTCTGGAGGCAAAGTCACCCATCTGCAGTGTAGGCAACAGCAAAGAGATATATGTTTTTAATTGCCTTTGTTTTTCTCTGCTTGTGTTCTACATAACAGATGTTCAAGCTGAGCAAATTCATTATAATTAGAGCAGAAGCTGAGATAAAGTCTGCATTCCTTTGTATTAATATTATTTTATTATGATATCGATATGAGGTTCAATTAGCTTGGCAAAACATTAGCTGAAAGAAAATTTATTATTTCTATTTCCAAAGAAATACTTTTTACCACCTTGGCCAAACTGGAAACTGGTTCCGCAGAAGAATGTCCGCATAGCCGAGGGCTCTGTTCTTATTATATTTATATACTTACACTTCAGGAACTACAAAAAAGCTGTCAGTCTGAGAGGTAAGTGCATTTTTGGGAAAATACAGGACAAAAAACACTAAAAATATGTGTCTTAAAAATACTCTAGTTTAAGATTTTTGACACGTATTTTTTTTTTGTCTTAGTCACAACTTTGGTTGAACACTTAAAAAACAACCCCATCAAAATTAACAAAGCTTAAGGTCATCACTAAGTAGGTTAACTGTTTTACACATTTGCAAACTATTCCAGAGCCTCAGGGCAATAAGAGGGAGCAAAGTTGCCTTTACCCTTTTTAGAGAGAGCTCGTTCGGAGGATGTACTGCTGTACTGCAGCCTTCCTCATCCCTGCTGCTCTCAGACATGTATGCACTCGTCAGATTCCATCCACGTTAGGGAGAGAGACAAAGCAGATGGAGATGGTGGTAGATCAGATTATGGATGGAAACATGGAAGTGGAGAGAATAAAAAGAAGAATTTGATATGAATTTTGAGATCAGAATTCTGGTGGGGGTGTCAGCAGAGCACAATATCCTGCCTACAGTATCCTATTGATGAGGTGACTCCTATCGACCTCTGCACAATAACTTTGACGTGAAAATGTCAGTGTCTCCCACTCCAGTAGAGGACATAATCACCATAATTTCCACCTGCTTTAAACCGGCTATTATAGATGAGCGCCTAAGAACAATATAACAGCTAGGCTTTTTTTCTAAGCTTGTCTCTTGCAAATTATACAGCAAAGTGCAAAAAAACCCAAAACAACTTTTTCTTTCTCCTCAAAGATTCTTTTTATTTATATTGTTGTTTTTTGTTTTAAATCAGGCTACTACCCCCATGAAGTCTGTTTCTCATTGTTTGGTCAGATACATTCACACTAGTGTCCTGCTGAAGGTCATTTCTCCAGTGTTTCCTCGAAGGGGGCTCTCTGCACCGGGGCTGTGATCGACCGTGGCTGCTGGGGCTCTGTGGGTCCTCTCAGCCTGGCTGGGGGGCTTCTTTGCCTCCCTCCTGCTGTGTGCCCAGCCTGGAGGCTGCGGTCTGTTAACCGCTCCCGGTGCAGACGGCTCCCTGTGATAGTTTTCCTCACCTGGCTCATGTGTGCCCAGCCCAATTTTACTCTTTAAGTGTGTGTGTGTGGGGGGGGGGGGGGGGAAATGTATGTGTATGTATCCATGATTGTTTATGTTAATGAAAGTGAGTTGGAGGGCGGGGTGGGGTGGCCTGTTTTTAACCATGTAAAGCACTTTGTGCTACATTTCTGTATGAAAAGTGCTTTATGAATAAAGATTGATTGATTGATTTTGTAGCTCTGGCACTGCTCATCCTGTTCCTCCTTGCACAAAGGAGCAGATAGCGATCCCACTGATGGGTTAAGGACCCTTTACGGCCCTGTCCAGCTCTCCTAGACTAATTGCCTGTGCATCCTCTGTAGGGTCCAGGTATCACATCATAGTACGAGTAGTGAAATCAACCACAGCCAAATGCAAAACGAATGAAAACATAGTCAGAAAAGATGAGGAGGGAAAAACATCAGTGTAGTAGCTAAACCGATTAACAACCCTTCTGATACGTAACTGACCACATCAATATCTCACAAATGACACTTTTTGCTTAATTTTGCAGAGGGTGAAGTGTAACAACTGCCAAAAGTCCAGAAAAGAAGGCAGTCGGGTAGATGCATGGAAAAGGGCTGAGTGGTCCCCGTGGACCTCTTGGTACACACAGTGCACACAGCAGATTCAATGAAGTAGGTCTGAGATGTTGTCCAGAAGAGCGCAGTGTTACAAACAACAAAGATACAGTGCAGGACTCTTAAGCTCCCAGGCCTCTGGTAGAGGACCCAAGATTGAAGGACAAATAAAGACCGACTGCTAAGCGAGTGGTGAATTTTTATTTTTATATGAAATGAAATGAAATGAAATCACTGCTTTGTTGTTAGGAAGGGGAAACTATCAATCGAAGCCAAAGCTGCTGTAAATATTTTAATGCTACACAGTTGGATATTTTAACATAGAGGCCAAGTGGAATGACTGAGTTTTAAATTCAGCCTCTGGTGGTCATAAGCAGAACTGCAGGTTTTGGAACTTTTCAGATAGCTTATTTATTTATTTATTTTTACCCACAGAGGCTGCCACTTATTCACATTCTTATGCCAGAATAATTCTTTAAATTCTAAATACTTGACAAAAAAAAAAGTATATTAACAAGCACCCTGACTTTGGAAAGGATAGGACATAGACAGGCACATGTCACGGCCCAGCGGCACGAGTGAACAGAGATGGACACAGGTGCAGAAACCAACCCGGAAGCGAGACGATAAGGGAACAAAGGATTTATTTCCGCCCACAGGCAAACACAAGCAAAAAAACAAAACGACGCCACCACACTAGCGGCGCGTAGGATAATCTAAGATGACGGAGGGTGACCTAGACACCTCTAGGAGACGGCTGAACAGCAGAGGCAGCAGGGAGGTGGAAACAGGACTAGGTAGGCGCCGGGGCATTGGTTTCAGGTGGAGGGGACAGGTGGGGCGGAAGGCCCGGAAGCGGTCGAGACATGGGGAGACAGGCAAGTGAGTGGTGGGCCGGCAGGCAACGTCGTATCAGCAGCAAGCGGCCCAGGTCCAGGAAGGCGGGAGTGAGGGAGACAAGACCTCCACTCCAGGTGCTACCTCTGAGAACAAGAAGAACAAGTAAGTCATCACACAGATTCTGGACAGAGTTATGATGCTCCACTTGACTAACATGGGGATAGCAGATACTCAGGCGATGAATGGTTGAGTGCGCAGGTCTGATATACTGCTGGAATAATTGCTCACAGGTGGTCAGACAGGGAGGAGCAACCGAACTCCGCCTAAAGGAGGAGGAGCCGCTGTTGGAGACCTGCAGGTACCCACCCAGACCATGACAGGCACAGATATAAAAACATATTTCAACCACTCTGAATTACACACAACACAAAAAGGAGGTAACTGTTGTTTTAACAGGGACATACATTCCTTCTCCATCCATATCTCTGTGATTGTTGCCTTGTACCAAAAGTGAAATCACATACTGTAAAAGAGAAAACATATATCACACATGGGTTTATTCACTATCTGTCTGACTTCCTAATGTGCAACATTTGCCACATGCATTGTGCTTTGTGTTTATATGTCTGCTGTGTTTGTCCACAAAAATACTTCCTCAGCTGCTCAGTGGAATAGCTAATTGGGACACTCAGTGGGACCTTTGTGAGACAAAGCTGCTTTCTACCTGACCCAGAAAACTACTTACAAGGCTTATTTTCCTTTTAAATATATATATTTCTATGCATCAAACTGAACTTTTTAAACATTTTTTTTTTAACTAAGTATGACCTCTATGATCACAAACTTCCATCCTCTCTTGGCATCATTAAGTAGTTCATTTACTTAACCAGAGTACCTCCGCTGGGACATAAGTGTGGATAAAGGGCAACCTGAGCTGTGTTGCCTAAGGACCAATTTAGAAGGAAGGGGTAATGAATGAGTGATGAAGAGGGAGAATTATTCTTTGACTGTTCCCAGTATCTAAACAGGTCAGTGCCAGCAGAGACCTTCATTTTCTGTCCTTATTTTGTACTTTTAACCAGGACAGCTGTTCCCTGTTTACTTGTGTTTCATTGAGTGGCTCCAAAAGTGAGTGAATTCCCACAGACTTTCATATTAAAATTCTTACATTTGGAGCAAAACAAACATGGTTTTAAAAAAAATGGCCCAAGAATGCTTTCTAAAACTTTTATGCAATGAAATTCAACTTTTTGTAAAATTAATATGCATTACTGTGCTAAATTAACAAATTACGTTACAGGTACAATTATGATGTAACTTGATTTTGAAAGGTTCTTTGCTGATCTGTAAGATAGGCTAATATAAAAACAAGTGCTTTTTTGAGCTCTGTGCTACACTCAGTAGTTTGTATGCAGTGAGCATGAAAATGGTTCCATAACTATTGAGGAGTGGTGATATGGCCCTTAATTTTACTTTAATTGTATAACAGTAAATGGCAGAACAATATATGTCCAGGAAAGAAATAATCAGCTGCTGCTAGCGTGCACACACAGCATCTGCATCCACAGTATGCTAAATGTGGCGGAGCGTGGTTGGTGGTGTGGCTGCAGGGGCAGACACACCTGAGCTGGATCGGCTCATCACACCTCGCCTGCACAAAAGAGTGAGCTGGCTCCTGAAGTGTTGTTGTTGTGTGCTTGGCTGAGAGCTGAAAAGCTGCAGCCGCATGGAAATTACTACAACCGGAATAGAAGAGTGTGTCAAGAGCAAGTATGTGGTTGGGTCCGTCATTCATGACACATTGCTGCCGAAACCCAGGAGGTGGCATGACGGAATTATGACAGGCCCAGCTAGGGGAGGCGCTGGCCTAGATGGTGGTTGAGCTTGTGGCCATGTGGAGTGGAGGGAGCAGGTGGCTGTGTTTCGCCGCCAGTGGGACCAACTGCAGGACTGGTCCGAGCGCTGGATGCAAAGAGAGTCTGGCAGCTTGGATCGGTTTCTGGTCGACACTGCCGCTGCCTCCACTGACATCCCTCGACTGCAGGGAAGTGGCTCATGTCCGGTCTGTTTCGGCACCCATGCCAGCCACAAAGGTAAGACCAGGCAGGGCACAGCCTGCCTTCGCACTCCCACTCAACGGGTGGGAGTGGCTGTGCTGGCAGTTGCCTTCAACCGTTCCTGTTCCCCGGACGAGGGGAGCCTAGCTACCTCCAGTTCCACCACCTGTTCACCCACCTGCACAGCCCGACCCAGTGGATAGAACACCAGGGGGACCTGCTCAGCCTGAGCCGGGAGTTGAGGTGCCAGGGGGACCTGCTCTGCCGGAGCCGGGGGTTGAGCGCCGGAGGGACGTGCTCAGCCTGAGCTGGTGGACAGTCTGGGGGAGAGTCTTGCACAGCCGGAGCCGGGGGTTAGCGCAAGGGAGAGGCCCCGAGTCGGGGGTCTGCGTGCCAGCGAGACCTGCCTCGCTTCTACCACAGGTCAACATGTGGTGGGGTCCTGTGAGCAAGCCACCTGCCAAGCCGCCTGTGAGCCTTGGCCACATCCGCGACTGCTGCACCGCCACCGCTTCCCACACAGCCAGCCTCCAGACCAGCTTTGCTGTCGCCACTGGAAATCGGTTGGTCCCCTGATGCCATACATCCCTGCCACGGGGCCATGGGCTGGGGATGCTCATAGTTGGGGTTGATTCCTGCTCGTGGGGCAGGGAGTATATCTCCCTGGATGTCTCCCCGGCCTCAGTCGGCTGATGGGGGTATGTAATGGGTCATCGGCTCATCACACTTCCCCTGCATATAAGAGTGAGCTGGCTCAAGAGGCGTTGTTGTTGTTTGTTTGGGTGAGAGCTGAAAAGCTGCAGCCGTATGGAAATTACGACAACCGGAACAAAAGTGTGTGTAAAGTGTAAGTATGTGGTCAGGTCCGTCATTCATGCCACACTAAACAAAGCTAATAAAGTGGTATTAAAGTTGAGTGTGTGCCAACCTCATTTGGGACACATGTGCCAGAAGCACAGTGCACAGCCACCTGGGCATAGTGTAAATATGCACTGTGTGTTCATATTCTTACAGTAAAAATGTGGTATTCAGTTAAATCAATACTTCATGCAAAACAAAGAAAAATACAGTAAATAATGACAGAAATCACATCTGACCAACAGTGCCATCTGTTGGTCAGAAAGCAACATTGCAGGTAACGGTCAATATACAGGGCATTCAATTTATATAAGGGACAAATATATAACAGAGAATAAGAGACGAACCAATTTTGCTCATTTTATGGGATGTACCGGCTAAAACGGGACAGTTGGTGACCCTAGTTTTGATTGCTATAAAGTGGTTTTTAGGCCGATTTTAAAATTTGCTGTAGCTTTCGTCTTAAACTCTAAAAGAAAGAAGTGGGACTGGTAGAACGCCCTGCTGGGGTGTGCTATAGCAGCTTCCTGTCTGCTTAACTGTAACTTTGCTAATTTCACTAATTTCACTAATTCTAGCATGTGGTGTTGATGACTTTCAAGCATTTTAATGTGATTATCTAACTTACTTAGACTTAGACTTAGTTCCTCCTACGCCGGGCGGCGCATCGGGCAGCTAGTGATCTCCATCGATGTCGGTCAGCAGCGACTGCTTCAGCTTCGTCCCAGGCAATGTCGACAGTTCTCAGATCGTCCATGAATGTTCGACGCCATGTGGTCTTTGGTCGGCCTTGCTTTCGCTTGCCAGTGCGTGGACGCCATGTCATGGCAATCTTAGGTGAGCGATGAGGGGGTAGGTGTAAAATATGGCCCGCAAAGCGGAAGCGCCTTTCTGCAACAACATCGGCTAATGGGCGGGTGCCTGCTCTTCGTAGGACCTCCTCATTTGTTATTCGGTCCTGGTAGGAAATTCTCAGGATTCGCCGCAGGCCACGTCGTTGAAGCACGTTCAGGTGTTGAATAATTGCACTTGTTGAGCGCCAGGTTTCACTAGCGTAAAGTGCAGTAGGGAAGACGATAGAGTTCAGTAGTCTGATCTTGACCCTTACATTCAGGGAGGTCGAGTTCCAAATAGGTTGGAGACGTCGCAGGACACCAACTGCCTTCCCTACTCTGGCGTCGACATCCCGATCAGAGACCAGATTATCTAACAGAAGAAGAAATCTGTTCTCCAGTTTTTGGCACATGAAATATTGTATTTTAGCTTTTATGTTACATAGTACACATTAGCAGCTAACTGTGAGTATGGGACGCATCCTGTCTAAAGTTAAACATTGCTAACCAGGCTTGTAGCATTAGCTGATAACTTAGCACTTAATTAATCAAATATATTTAAAAAAATCAAACATGGGGGCTTCTGGCTTAATTAGCACTGCTCTGCATTCACTCTGTACACACCTTAGACTCTGGTGTGTCGCCACATCTAGGTGCCAATAGCAGTAACTGAGGAGCTTTGGGACAAGGACATGGTGAATAGGACTTTTTACTCAAGGACAAGCTTCAAACATCAGCCTTCCTCTTGGAGTTTATGTGAGTCTTTATCAAAAAGAGAGGAGTAGGCAGATGAGGCTTATGGAGGGGTCAAAAGGTGCTAAATAGCTTTCCAGGTGTAAGAATGAGAGAATAACATTTGAAGTGAAAGAGGTTATTTTGTTTTTTGATGGAGTGAAAGCAATTGCGGATAAAGCCAGGGCTCAACATTGCTATTTACCATCAACAATATGCCATATATATCGCTTTTTGAGTCCTATCTTCCAAAGAGTTTTACTTTAAGAAACGTAAAGCATTTCTTTAGTTTTTTGTTTTGCTTCTCAATAATAAGCAAGAAAGTTTTTCTTTTACAAGCCGTGCCTTTCTTACAAATGATGTTTGCCCATATTTTATAAATTTATGACTCATTTATGACTCCAGCAAGTGTTATATGGGCCTATCTAGCGACAGAGAAACTGACTTAGCTACAAACTGTGAGATGCACCGTGCCGAGCTACAGCTGTCAGAATGAAGAGAGGAGCACAGTGGAGATTGTCTGGTCAGGGATTTCAGCAGAGTGTGGTTTAGCACAGTCCTGCTGCTGTGGCACAACTACAGTCAATCACTATAGTCTGTGTTTGTATTCAGCTCACAGTCTGCATGCCTTTGGTTTAAGCAATACAGCAAACACATTGCTGCTGAAATCACAGGATGTTACGTGACTGTGCTTTGCACGTCTTTCTGGGTAATAGTGTAAAATAACAACATGCAGGATCAGCCCTAATCAGCATAAGAAATGTGCAGTCCTAGATGTCTCCTCACTAAAATTCAACAAATGGTGATGTTCAGAGACAGTTTTCAGGTCTTTAAAACCACTTTTGTTCCTCTGACCTGTCTTGTGTTGTTGTGAAGGTACAACAATAAAGAGAAAAAACACTATGAGAAAGCACAGTGGGATGGTAAAACTCCGTTTTAATAGGATGAAACCTCCAGCAGAACCAGGGCGTGAATTCAGCTTAGAGGCGACAAACACCAGAGTTCCTCAAATGGCCACTTGAGGCTGGCTCCAAAAGCAAATCGATGCTCACTTTGTTCCATGTTAACATGCCTAACTTCATAGGATTAAAAAGCATGTTTACAACCTGCTACAGCAAACAGTATATAGCTAATTTCCCTATTAATTGCAATAGAAGGTATATTCTTATATATAGTGCTGTGCCACTTTTTATCTCAATAAGGTAACAGGGCTCACCCGTTGTTTTCTACACCAATTAGTTCAATTGCAGTTATAAATGGTAAATGGCCTGTATTTATATAGCGCTTTACTAGTCCCTAAGGACCCCAAAGCGCTTTACATATCCAGTCATCCACCCATTCACGCACACATTCACACACTGGTGATGGCAAGCTACATTGTAGCCACAGCCACCCTGGGGCGCACTGACAGAGGCGAGGCTGCCGGACACTGGCGCCACCGGGCCCTCTGACCACCACCAGTAGGCAACGGGTGAAGTATCTTGCCCAAGGACACAACAACCGAGACTGTCCCAGCCGGGGCTCGAACCGGCAACCTTCCGATTACAAGGCGAACTCCCAACTCTTGAGCCACGATCGCCCCAATTATATATGTGGATGTTTGCTATTAAGTGATATCTATATCTGTGTCTATTTTTTCATTCACGTAGCATCCCCACATCACAAATCCCAATTTAACCCAGTTTTCTGTGAATATAATCAAAGGCTGTTTAGATGCGTGTGAGCAACGCTCAACACAAAAAAACGTTTTGCTTACGGCTTGTAGTAACAACAGACAAGAAAGTGACGGATGATTTTGAGGACACTCAACTTAAAAATTGCCTTTACAGCATCTCAACACCACCACTACTTTCCCCTGTTGTCATGGCAACCCAGTCTTATGTTAAATGCTTATATGCTGTCTCTATGTGGCACCTACCAAGCTGGCAGCCACATGCTTAACTGCTAATGCACATCAACAAGAAAATTCTTGTTTGAAGGGCAGCAGACGGAAAGGAATGTCTTAACATTGCAGGCCGGTGTTAATGGTCATTAGCTTGCACACAGGGTTTCTTTTTTGTAAAGCAAACTAGGCAACAGTCACACAACACTATTAGCACCAGCACACAGCAGTCTCAAGGTGATGTAAACACACACACACACACACACACACACACACACACACACACACACACACACACACACACACACACACACAAACTACATGTCACACTTTTTACAGCGGCAGCATTACACCTGCTGGATGACGGGCTGCAGAGGCTGAAGGGGAAAACTCATAAGATGCAATAAACAAAGTAACTCGATCAGAGTGAAGCTGCAGATGTCCAAGATTCAATTTGGGGACATAGTTTGAAGGGGTGTGGGCACTAACACAGGCTCTGGTGACGCACACAGGGGGGTGGCGGGAGGGGTGCAATAATACTTAGGTCAGTGTGGTCAGAAAGGGTAAATTAAGACCTCTGTTGCGATGGAAATGCCTGCAATGGTGCAGTGTGACAATGCTATAAGCTTTGTCCCTTTCAACTGCACATTAAGCATTCATAACTGTTAATTTAGCTAAGTATTATAGCAAAATGCGTTCACTGTGTCCATTCCATCCTATTCTCTCTAAAATGTGAAATGACACTTCTGCAGAAGTTGCATTAATGCATGCAGGCTTTGAATTACCAGCAGAGGGAGATAATAAAATTTAAAGCCACGAAGTTGGTAGTGAACAAAAAAATGTATGAAGTCATCATTTTTTCACCCCCAAATAACCCCTCAGCATCATTCAACAGTTGAAAGTTAACGAACCTGGTGATGTGAGTAGTCATCCTCAGTATCATAGTCAGACAAGCAGCCAAACAATGCCTCCCAGTAATTAAACTTAAAAACAGAGTGTTTTGTCTGATTTTTGCTCTTAAACCAACACAAGTTGTGCAGTAGACAGCTGGGGCACCAAGCACCCCACCATTTGAACAAATTGCCATTCACTTGCAGCACCGTGCTTATCAGTATATAAAATTACCTCACTAAAAGTGTGTTGAGTTATGGAGACATGCTCGTTTGAGACATTTAAAAAATATATATTTTTAGGCTCTGCAGTCTGTGACCTTCCCATTGTTTTGTTCATAAGTATTTTCTTTCGTGTTCGCTTAACATCTGCATTAATGCTCTGAAACTCATTTCCCTTGGGGCTTGGTTTTAATGACCGCAACAACAAAAAACATGAATTAATGATCTTTAATGAGTAAGGGTGCTTCCTGTCGTGAGGCACCCTTGCTTGAATGGCAGTGCCCTACACCATGCTGTTATTTTCTACCCTGAGGTAGCTGAAGCCATATGTTATGCTCTTTGGAAAGGCAAAAGTACACTGATAAAATTCTCAATAACTTTTCAAGGGCACCTTAGAGTTTTTCATTCACTTCACATACTTTTTAATGCTTTTCTTGGGTTGAAACTACTTGACTTTCAGGTTATTCGCATCCCTCGGAGCTACAGTCTCCTGTATCAGGTCAATGAATCTGCAGCTAAGGCAAGGTTTGGTTTTGCTTGTCACTGTTACACTGTATGTCCCTTTTGATCATCCATTCATGTGCTTATCTAATTCAGGGTTGCAGGAAGCACTGAGGCAGAGTAGACTCTGGAAGGATCTCCAGTGTGTTGCAGGAGTAGCACAAAGAGATAGATATCCATACACATACACACATTCACAACTCTTTAGTCTGTGGGAAGAAGCTGGAGTACTTGGAGGGAACTCACACAAGGAAAGGGAGACCAGAGAGGAGATAAACTACACACAGCCCGCCAGTGGATTCAAACCCAGATTTCTCTTCCTGTGAGGTGACAGAGCACCGGATCATTGTGCCGCGCCACATTAAAATGTCCAAATTTATTGTTTTCTTATTGTACAGCCATGTTCAATATATTCATCATATAGTATTATTAAATGTACACACATGAACATTTGTGGTCTAAAATGGCATCTTTCATTGTTTTCATACCCTAGTAAAAAACCCTGCAAAATCTTAATAAGTGGTTTGTAAAAATGGTGATTACATTTTGGCATGGTAAAAGAACATATTCAAAAGAACCAGAAAAATGTGAGAGTGATCAACATATATGTATATATATGTGTGTGTGTGTGTGTGTGTGTGTGTGTGTGTGTGTGTGTGTGTGTGTAATTATATATATAGTACAATGCATGAGAAGGTGATGTGTAATGTCATATTGGCTTAAATTTGCTTGTGTCAGATTTTGGCATAAATAGCATGAATGCATGAATCCACCCTACTTTGTATCTACAGTTCACAGGGGAGGTGCACTGGTGTGGGGGAGATTTTCTTGACCCACTTTATCATTCTGATATCATCTACTTACTTAGTTCATAACAATAATGATCAATAATACATATTAATTGGTAAAGAATGTATTATTTAATTTGACAACAACTTAAAAAATATTCATGTCAAAATATGACCCCCTAAACACACACACACACACACACACACACACAC
>NW_024582464.1:2021429-2030580 GCF_018398535.1 Haplochromis burtoni
CACACACACACACACACACACACACACACACACACACACACACACACACACACACACACACACACACACAAAACAGAAACTCTCACAAACTTATTATAAGAAAAAGAGAGAGGCTAGTCTGGAGCTTTTTTATGCACATACTGTAGTAACTTTTGTCTATAAATGTGGCCACAGAGCTCCTGCTCTCCTGACTTGTGGCTCTGTTGTAGAAGACAGAGCCAAACAAAGTGGGGCATGGGAATTGGACTGAAGATGTACCACTGAACCAATTCCATAATCAATACTCTCAGCACCAATAATGAGCTTCTGCAGGCAGTGGGGAGAGCTGCTAATGAGAGAGGAAGAGGTAGACAGAGAATCTGCTGACAGCAGCACAGTTTTGCACTTCAAACTCAGACATGTGGGTCATCCAAACTCCCGTAACTATAAAACTTAAAGTTAGCAAAACAAAGAACATTTATCTATTTAACTCAGATCTTTTTTTTTTTTTTTTTTTTTTTAGCTCAAAGGTAATTCAGGATCCCATAAAGGTTTGGGGCCCAAACGAAAAAATAAAAATAGTATTTTATGAATGTTGAATGTAAAATGCTCGATTACAGGTTTTAGATACTTGTGTAGGGCCTTGAGTCATGTGGCTCAATCAAAGCCTTGGTCTCCTTTTTCTGAGCACAAAGCCTGCAGAAGGAGTAGTAAGATGCTACTGTAATCAAATTCTCAATCTGTATGATCATGATTCAGTTTTCTTTGGAGTATATACAGTATGGCCTTAAATCTTAAGGCCATATAAGGCCAAAAGTTCCACAGAGACAAACGGGAAGTGCTGCTCAGTGAGTGGGCCTTCTCTAATGAGTATACTGGATGATTCATGCGTTTTTCTGCTGTCCAAAGCTGATTATTTCACAGCATCCTCACAGATGCATCCATGCATCCTGAAGATTCTTTGACGTGGATTGAATTAGCTTTGAGAGATTAGATACAGTTAGATATTCTCTGTGAGGATAGCAGATGAATCCTGTTAACAAGAAAAACAAACAGGATTTTGATTTGAGGGTCTGTGTTTGCGTTGCCTCAAATGTCAGTCACTAACTCAACAGCTCAAGTCAAAATCACTTCTACCACAACTTTTCCACGGTCACACACATCTCATCACAACTGCCTACTCATCTGTTATGAACTTATATATAATTTAGGGGATGCTCTCGTGAAACTGGGACTTTAGAAGAGAAAATAGAGCGAATGATAATGAGGAAGGGAGGATTTTGGTCTCAAAGCTAGCCATTAGTCATATCAGCCTGTGTCAGCAGTTTCCAGACCTTATCTTTGACAAGGTTTCTTGGAGCAACACTGAAGTAATTAACACTATGTAGAGGTTATCCACAAAGAGAGAGCCTTGAGGAAAATAAGGAGGTTGCTGTTGCTGGGAGATATTAAATTTCATCCTGTTTTCTCTGGCAAAGTGTCCTATTTGTAATTGCAGAAAGCACAACTTTGAAAGAAATATCTTCCTAACATCCAGCTCACTAGTCTAGTGATGAGGATTAGTGATAGCAATGTCAGGGTTAGGCTCACTTTCATGCCATTACATGGAATTTTTACCTATGGCATACTCGGATGGAAATTATATAACAGACTGCCATAAGCGTGTATGAGACTCGATTTGGATGGCCTTCTAGTTTCTAAATCTATTAGCACATAGCTGGTGATCTGGTGGATGTTCAGATATTGAGAAGTTAGCTCCATAGGTGACCACACTATGGTGAAGATTAAAGGTTATTTTTAGCCACATGTTAAATAGGAACGTTACATGAAAGTTATAAACTATTTTGCATATAACTGAGTGAAATGAGTATTTGATCCAACCCATTCGGAGTTCTGGTTGCCACAGACTGGAATCAATCTGTCAATCAATTACAGATCCTCCTGATCTCAGCTCCTTTTGGTATAAAGCACACCTGCCCACATAGTTTCTTCCATTCCAGCTTCTCCACCACCACAGACAGAACCAAAGAGCTGTCAAAGGATGTCAGGGACAAGACTGTAGACCTGCACAAGGCTGGAATGGAGTGGAAGAAGCTTGACAAGCTGTTGTTGTGATTATTCAGAAGTGGAAGAAACATAAAATAACCATAAGCCTTTGGTCTTGGTGTACCACACTCATTACAGAATCTAAAACTGCTTTTACACCAGTTGTCTAAACATGAGTTTTGATTATATTAATTTGGAACTTTTAACATAGGTTATTACAGAGATGTGCACATGCAGATACAATGTGGTTATGCCTGACCGACCAACCGACAAACCAACCAAACAAAGAGAAACACTAAAGTGATACCCTGCAATTTAAAGTATGACAACAAGAGGTACCGATCAAAGCAGCTGTTATGTGACAAGTTGTGGTTAGGTGTGCAGGGTGCAACCAAGGGGGAAGGCAGGGCCACCCTCCAAAATCTGCTCGCCTCCTCAGTGTCCCCCCCCCCCCCCCCCCCCACTCTTTTCTGGGAGAGTGAATCTTAAGCTGTTTCTGCTCATCTCTGCTGAGAATCATTAAAGTGAAAGCTGGGACTTCCATTCAATCACTCAATCAATTAAAACAGATTATTATAGATTTCAAAACCTTATTTAGTTTTCATATTTACCTATTTTTAGTGACATCAACTTTGATAGCATGAAAAGAAACTAGCGATATGATTATTTTCTTTCTCTCTTTTTTTGCCATATTATTCAAGTAAACCTATATTTGACAACAGCACAACAGCATAATAAAACTGGAAATTTCTGTTTTTGTTGTGCCACCGGAATATTTTTAGTGGCCCCTAAATGGCCACCTCCATAAAAAAATTTGGGAGGCAACCCATTAGGTGTGGTCTATCTATGGATCATAACCAATGTATGTCCTGTTCTGGTTGTATGTGTATGAAAATACTGCATTTATTAATAAAGAACATGCATTTTTTCAACTTTATATTTAAGCTTGTAACAGACATGTATGCAATATAAGTAAATGCAGAATAAACACAAAGAATATATGCTTAAATTCAAAGAGAATTGGAATAGTTTTCTTCAACCTTTTAGCACAGATTCTCTCCTGTGAAATATATATATATATATATATATATATATATATATATATATATATAGTGTGTGTGTGTATAGTGCACAGCTGTCAACATAGTGTAATTCAATACAAGTAACCAAATGTGGTGCCTCAGTAAGGCCTGAGAAAGATAGTGTAAGACTTTTTGCTAGATGGATAAACAATCTTTATCTTCACTTAGGCTACATGGAATTTCACTACATGCTGTGTTGTCATGTATTCCCTTGATTTTTTTCTCTCTCTTTTGCTGGGAAGTTGCCTCTGTGCTAGAACTTTTATCAAAAATATGTCATCAAGCTATACCAGCAGGAGATATTTGCTCTTTTAGGTATTCTAAGCATTTGGCTGACCAGTGGGATTTTTCACAAGGAAAAGCCATTTCTGAAACATGTCTGTCAGCATTTTTCAGAGGCACAGACAAGAGTGTTGCACTGGTGGAAAGGAAAGAATGGACAGGGTGGAAGAAGGAGTAGTAAGTCAGAGACAGACTAAAGCTACTGATGTGGCAACAGCAAAGAGGTGAGGAAGAATGAAGGGGCAGCTGAGTGAGAGATGGATAGAACTGATAGACAGGAATACCAATCAGAGACAGAGCAGCAGAGCATATAAGCAGAGACTGAAAATAGAGTGGAAGATTTTCTCTGCTGCCTCCTGTAATGACACCAGTGGGAGGAGATTACTGGGTACAACACAAAGCTAAGGCCTCCCCTGCTGATCACCAGGGAGCTTTATCAACATCAAAGGATGTATTGTATATGAAGGGGACGTTTACTTCCTGTGTGCCTTATGAACATTGTCACAGTCATTCTAATGAAAGTAAAATAATTAATTTCCACTTTCTGCTTTACATATTTATTATATTAAAGAGCTTATCGTTTATTTTATATTCAAAACAACCAGATAGATTAGTTGTACCTAACCCTCTGATGTTACCCATTGGACTGTACTGCAGCAAGTGGTACACAGATAAACAACAAACAAACAGTTTTTTAATAGTGGCAATGCAGTAACAGAGTTGACTGTACTGAATTAAAGGTAAAGTGATGGTTTGGGTTAAAATGCATGCTTTATCAACGTTACACGATCTTACATAACCACTGATCCTTTTAAAATGCCAATGTTTTGTCACAAATCCATTCAACCTAACCACATTCTATACCATTTAAAATTTCCTCAGAAGTCAGTGTGCTATATAATTGCATTAGCAATAAATTTAATAACGCTCTATATGAACAGTTACACTATATATATAACCACTTTATAGAATTATATTTGTTTGCAGATGTTGGCAGCTATCAGCAAATAGTTATCAGCTATTTTGAAACAAATCCATAACAAGAACTCCATAACAGCAAATGAACTGTACAACAGAAAATGCAAACACTAATTATGGTCTCCTCACAACAATGATAAGAAAAATAAACTGGGCCAATATGGCATGTTTGTTAATACAGAGACACACATGTTAATGTGATCTCTGGTCTCCCACTCAGAGACACAAGTCTCCGAGTGTCCAGCATTCAGACGGCTACCTGAGGACACTCTTCGTGCGAGAGAAAAAATGTTCACACAGATATGTAGAGCCAAATACTGTCAATAAGGCCTCTGCAATGTTCTGAAGACAGTTAAACTTGTCAGGTAGTGATGTCCAGCAGGTGAAAATGCAAGCTCCATGAACACGCACAGCTATGGATTCCAGCTGCTTCCATGTTGCATTAACTTTCATTAACTCAGCCAGTTTACTGCTCAATAAAGATTTCTGGTTTGATCAGAAAATAAAACATTGGTTCATACACCTGAAAGTCCCAAAAATGCATTGTGTCTCGAGTCTACGGATGTATCCGTGTATCTCCGTGGTGCTGATGCTGTGCTGAGCGGAAAGCTCCTGAAGCTTTTGAAGTGTCGGAATGTGGAAAGCTAACAACGTCCCCAATTCCAAGTTGAATCTGGTAGTTGGGGTTTGTGGCGAGGATATAGCACGGCGGGACCACGGAGTATCATTCAGAGCCATCTTTATTTACATCTCACCACAACACACCCAAACTCCTGCGTCCCTGTGTTTTTAACTAGGCGGGCATGATTAAGGATGCCGTGCAGGTGCGTCCGCCCTCCCTGCACGGCACCGCAGACCAAGCCCCACCACAGGGTTGTTAGCTAAGATACGTTTAGCTACCATTAAGAAGCGGCACAACTAATGTGTCTATGCGAGCTGATTTGCGATGTGCACCGCTGGCACAGCCATTTATTTTTTAATGCACCTTCTCAGATTAATTCACTGCGTGTCGTGCCCAGGGCTGGACTGGGACAAAAAAAAAAAACAGCCCGGGCATTTTGACTAAAGACCGGCCCACCAGGTATTAAAGCCATAAAGCCTTTGAATGAAAACAAATGCTGTTGTGACAGTGATGTACAATCTTGTTGGTATATGTATGATTTCTATACATTTAATGTCAGATAAAAACTTTGGTTGTAACAACAACAACAACAATCTTTATTTATAGAGCACATTTAAAAACCAACGGCATGCCAAAGTGCTTAACATAAAACAAATTAACACAAGTATAATCAAAGTCATAAAAACAAAAAATAAAAGTGTAAAATTATGTTCACAGGAAAAAGCCACCAATAGAAAAAAGTATAACTATAGCACATAACTATAGCACAATATAACTTGCCATCAAAACACAATGGGATAGACATGCACAGCGCAAATAAAAGCAGATAGGAAAATTAATAGAATAACTCACTGCAAACAAGGCCAGATTTAACGGTAGAAAAAGCAAGTTCAAACAAATAGTTTAAGCCGTGATTTAAAAGATTGAATAGATCAGACGCCCGGATGCCAATCGGAAGGTTGTTCCACAGACTCGGTGCAGCAGAGCAAACGCTCGATCACCTCTAGACTTCAAGCGAGATCTGGCTGAGCCAACAGTAACTGTGAGGATGATCTTAAAGCCCTAGCAGGACATATGAGTTAGGAGTTCCTTAAGATAGCTGGTGCTAGTGTTGTTAGTATTTTAAAAGTAAACACAGAATTTTAAATTGATACGTATTTCACAGGCAACCAGTGCAAATCAGCAGGACGGGAGTAATGTGGGCAAACTTCTAGTTTTGTTAGAATGCGTGCAGCAGCATTCTGACTGTCTGTAATCTTGTAAAGGGAGAGTGGAGACCAAAATAAGTGAATTCATAATCAGCCTCGACGTTACAAAGGCATGGATGAGCTTTTCCAGATCTTTATGCGGATATAGCGCCTGGCCTTAGAAATAAGGCGAGTTGGTAAAAACTGGATCTGACAACAGCAGACACTTGTTTATCAAGTTTAAAAGAGCTGTCAAGTAACACCCAGATTCCTAACAGTTCAGAGAAAAGAACTAGTAGAAAACCAAAGCATCAGAAGTTTGGCACGGAGAACGTTACTGCCAAAGACCACAATTTCAGTTTTCTTATCATTGAGGATAAGAGTATTTGCCAGGACCCATTGCTTGACCTCACACATGCACTCTCGAAAACAATTCAAGGACAAAGCTAGGTCATCATTTAACTCAAAGTAGATCTGAATGTCATCGGCATAATAATGAAAAGCGATGTGATATTTCTCAAAGATAGCGCTTAAAGGAAGCATGTACAATGAGAACAGAGTAGGGCCTAACACAGATCCCTGAGGGACACCACAGCAGACAGGTACAGCGGAGGAAGAGGAAGTGGCCAAGTGAACCGAGGAGAGCCGATTGGAGAGGTATGATTTAAACCAATCCAGGGCAGTACCCTTGATGCCTACAGTGTGCTCAAGTCTCGCCAATAGGATGTTATGATCAACCATATCAAATGCCGACGATAGATCCAATAGCACTAGGACCGAGGAGCGTCCATTATCGGCCATTATTAGAAGGTCATTAAGAACTCGGAGCAGTGCTGACTCAGTGCTATGATGTGGTTTGAAGGCCGATTGGAATTTATCATTAATGCTATTCTCATCCAGGTAGGCCTGGAGTTGAAGCAAAACTATCTTCTCAAGAAGTTTGGCCAAGAACGGAAGCTTGGAAATCGGCCTATAGTTCGCATAATCATTATAATCGAGGTTCCTTTTTTTAAGAACAGGCTGAATTATAGCATGTTTAAAGGCTGATGGTACGCAGCCGGAAAGCAAAGAAGAGTTCAAAAGGGACAATATACTAGGTCCAATTGCACTGAAATAGTCCTTAACTATACGAGATGGAAGAACATCATATACGGGATTAGTATTGTTCAGTTGTTCAACTAGACGCTTAAGAGTAGGGAGTGAAACGGGTTCAAACTGATGGAAGGTAGAGGAACAGTCAGGGGTAAACGCAGGGCCTGTCATTAAAGAAAGAGCAGATTTAAGAGATGAAACTTTATCTAAAAAATAATTTAAAAATTGTTCGCAAAGAACCGGGGAGCACGGCAGCGGCATAGTGGGGCAGGGGTTGACCACAGAGTTAAAAATTTTAAATAATATTCGAGGATTGTTACCATTGGTAGAGATAATTTTTGAAAGGAAAGCTGCTTTAGCCATTTTGGCAGCAGTTTGAAACTTCAAGCGGCTAATACGTAGGATGTCGTAAGATGCCTGGAGTTTATCTTTCCTCCACCTCCTCTCATCACGCCGACACACACGTCGTAGAGCGCGAACAGAGTCGCTTAACCAGCATTGTGAATAAGTTCTGGGGCACTTCATTTTAATAGGTGCAACAATGTCGAGGATGGAGGAACATGTAGTTAACAGGGTATTGGCAAAATTCTCAACCGTATGAGGGGTAAGACAATCTGACGTAATAGATGCAGAATTCACAAAAGAAGCAGAGAAATTCACCACAGTATCAGCATTAACAGTACGCATAGGGCAAAGAGGAGCCTCAAGGTGTAATCCGATATTACCTAGGTCAACATCGAAGATAACCGGGGAGTGGTCGGAAAGACCAGTATTTCTAATATCCTTAATGCATATATCCATGCCATATGTAAAGACCAAATCAAGGGTATGGCCTTTAACATGGGTTGGTTCATTCACCCACTGAGTAAGATTAAAAGAGTCAGTCAATGCAAGAAAATCTTTGACCAATTGGTCATCCATACAGCAGACATGTATATTAAAATCACCAGAAATAATAACAAAGCCATATTTAAAAAGAATGGATCCCAAAAAGTCAGCAAATTCAGAAATAAACAACTTGTGGTATTTAGGCGGACGATAAACCACAACACACAGAGTAGTCCGAGAGCCAGTCAGCTCCAATAACTGAGCTTCAAAGCTAGAGTAGATGGGGGAGGATAGCAGGCGAGCTTCATGTTTGTTTTTAAAAACCGAGGCTAAGCCGCCACCTCTGCCAGTGAGCCTTGGTGAGCTAAAAAAAGCACAGTCAGGGGGGAGAAGCTCAGAGAAGGGGATGAACTCATCCAGAGAAGTCCACGTCTCCGTCAGAAATAGAACGTCCAGTCCCGTGGTGAGGAAAAAGTCATTTAAGAGAAAAGCCTTATTCGAGAGAGACCTGACGTTAAATAAAGCCATCCGAGTCCGAGGAGCTAGGTCATTAGCGGTGGCCCGTCGCAGAGTGCTGAGGTTGTTATGTTTAACACCACGACCGAGCTACGTTATCCAGGACCGAACAGGGAGGCAAGCCACTGGGCGGGCAGGGTAGGTTTGAAGGCCAGCAAGGCAGATCCAACGATGACTCAACAGTTTAGCCGCGGAGCGGTTCCTGGAATAGTGGATGAAACGTGAAAGCTCACGGCTTGTAAAAGGGTAATCTGTAGCCATGGCTCTAAGATAAGCCTTGAAGCGGACGCGAACGCCACTCCTTCTACCCCGTTTCCTGAAGCGTTTCTTACGCAGAGTGGAAAAAGGTAAGAACTGGTGGGGGAAACGGGCATTGCATCGCCCAAGGTCCCACAGAGGTCCAGTCGTTGGGGATAGGAAAACCGAAGATTCAGGAGCGTGTCTGTTAGGGAAAATATTCTAAAACACTTCTTCAGTAAAGACTCAGAGAAGAGAAACACACAGAGTTCTTGCTAGCAAGGGCAGTCTCAGAGACTCGC
>NW_024582464.1:2031571-2033093 GCF_018398535.1 Haplochromis burtoni
TAAAAATTAATATTAAATAAATTCTAACAACAACTGATCAAGCTTACACATGCTGCTGTTGTTTAGCGCGACATCCGGCAGTTTCCTCTTTCTGGCGCAAAGTGGGCGATAAACAAACAAGAAAGAAAAGCCGATCAGCTGATCATTGATCAGTTTCATGATTAAAGTAGCAACAGGAGAGAGAGGGGGAGAGAATGAGAGGAGAAGAGGCAGCTGCAGCGTAACGACAGAATAACTCCAGCTTTGTGTCTTTTTCCATCCTAGACAAACTGTGTCCCTTCTCAGCTCAACACGAAATGCGTAATAATTTCTCTGAATATGGGATGATTCCGTTTTTTACGGGATGGTTGGCAACTCTACTAACTAATCTCATGAATAAAATAAAGTTCACTATCAGTAACATCATAGCACCCACCCAGCTGTATAGAAACTTCATCATGCTAGCTAGTACGCAGTACGAGTTATTGTAACTGACTGTAAAAAGTCAGCACAACGAAAATAAACTTCACCTAAACTTGGTTTATATCTGACCCAGATAGACTGCAGGTCATAACTTCTTACCTGAAGTTCAGTTCACCTGACACTCGGACCGGCGGCTGCCTCGGGTCTCTCCTCCTCCTGCCTCCCCTCTCCCTCATCCTGGCCTCCACCACTTGTTAATTTTACTGAATCTGTGGAAGCTCCACCATAGCCACCACCAAACAAGTTATTTTTACACACTGGCCAGCAACCAGCCAATCCACCACCTTTCATTATTTATACCGTTACAAAGAAAAGAAAAGTCACCGGGCCACCGAGCAAATGCCTGGTATGCCCGATGGCCAGTCCAGCTATGGTCGTGCCATCAGTTAACCCATCGCGTGCCAACTGTGGCACGCATCCCTAGGGTTGCCGATGCCTGCTCTATAACAACAACACCATTGCACTAGTCTTAAATATTATTAAGACTAGTGCAACTATTAAACAACCTATCCTTCATCTCCCCTAGCTATCTTGCCGACCTTCTTAGCTTATATACTCGTAGTCGAGCCTTAAGATCATCTGGTCAACTACTCTTGGTCCAACCTAGGTCCTGCCTGAAGACAGGGGCGATCGTGCTTTTGTCTCAGCTGCACCGAACCTCTGGAATAGTCTTCCTGTTACTATTCGTGCCTCGGACTCTACTCAATCTTTCAAAACATGGTTGAAAACGTAATATTTTATATTTTGAATTGACCCTATCTCTGAACTGAGGCCCGATATCTGTTTTATTTAGCCCATACTCCTGGTTTAATTAGTGTTTCCCATCTGTTAGTATTTGTACTGGTGCTTGTTGTTGTACTTTGTTAATGTTTTATATCAATGACTTATTGCATTATTGTGAAGCACTTTGTTAGAGTTTGTATTGTTGATTGTCATTTATGCTTAGAAATATTTACTTATATATGCTTAGAGTTTTGTAATTAGTTGTAGATTGGTAGAGGTTTTGATCCTTGATAGTCTGCAAACTTTGTGTGTATTAGACAGCACTTTGGGAGCATGA
>NW_024582464.1:2033583-2035492 GCF_018398535.1 Haplochromis burtoni
GTGTAATTATATTGTCTTCAACGTTCCAGCGGATAGATTCAAGCTACAAACCTATCAGTCTACCTTTGGTTTTAAATGTGCTATATAAATAAAATTGTATTGTGTATATTATATTAAGAAACTGAAATACAACATGATGAAAAATCTTTTTCTATACCAGTCAAAAGTTTGGACACAACTTCTTATTTCATATTTTTCCTGTACTACTTTCTACATACTGGATACATCAAATATATGAAGAAAGATGTATGGAATTATGTAGCGAAGAAAAAAATTGATAAATAAACGTATCTTACATTTTAGATTCCTGAAAGCCACCCTTTGCTTTGTTGACAGTGCTGCAAACCTTCTCTCAGTAAGCTGCATGATGTAGTCACCTGAAATGGTTTTCACTTCACAGGTGTGCCTTGTCAGGGTTCATTTATGGAATTTCTTGCCTTCCTAATGGGGTTGAGACCATCAGTTGTGTTGTGCAGAAGTCAGGTTGGTACACAGCTGACAGTGTAGAAAATTGCTAAAACTTTGAATGTGTCTCCAAGTGCTGTTGCAAAAACCATCAAGCGCTACGATGAAATTGGCTCACATGAGGACCGCAACAATCAGAAGAGATTTATTTGGGCCAAGAAACACAAGGAATAGACACTAGTGTCATGGTCCGGGTGAGTGCTGGGTTTTCCTGCGTGCCAGTAAATCCATCACTGGGCAGAGTCACCACACCCCCTCGTTTGTGGCACCTGTGTGTAATTTTCTGGGAGGCTCTTAAGACCAGCGTTCTCAAACATTCCTTGCCGGAATGTCAGCTAACACACCTTCACAGTGGATTTGATCTTGCTGCCTGTAACCACTCAACTCCCCGTCGCTGCCCTGCTACTATTCTCGGCGCTATTCACCTGCCTGCCTCCCTGCCCTACACTTCAGAGTGAGTGTACACGAACTGGTTTAGCCTCACTCGGACCACTAATCCCCTCCTAGCCTCGCCATCAACCCAGACAAGTAAGACTATGTACTTTGTTGCCACCACTTCTTGCACTGCTGCGTGGGGCGCACATTGACTCTACACTCCTTTCATTACAGTGACTCAGAGAAACCCTGTGACCCGTTACCTTGTATGCCTGCTCCGGAAAATCCCAAATAACGTGCCCAGCCCAATAAAGAGACTATTTCCTTTTGGCTTTGCTGCTGCACACGCAGTGTGGTTCTTGTTTATTGGTTTAACAATTATTTTGGAGATGGTCTAGCCAAGACTTGTTTACTTTCTCAGCATTCCTGGTAACAGCTTATCTGCTAGCCCTTGCTAATCACAGTGTGTTTGTAGCTACAGATTCTTAGTACCATAATCAGAAACTTTATGTTAGTAGGTAGCCAATGTTCAGAGGTCTGTTTTCCCTCTCGCCCTTAGTTCACGTATAGCATTTTTTGTTTCTTTTACCTCCTTCATGGTGTGACATTTTTTGAGTGCCAAATAAATTGTTCGTTTGCACTATACCTTCGAGCCTCCGTGTGGTGTCTGCATTTGAGTCCACTTACCTGTGTCTGGGTCGTGACAGTTAGACCAGTGGAAATTTGTGCTGTGGTCTAAATTTGAGATCTGTGGTTTCACCCGCAGTGTCTTTGTGCAACAGAAAAGGTGAATGGATGGTCTCATGGTTCCCACTGTGAAGCATGGAGAAGGTGTGATGGTGCGGAGGTGCTGTTGGAGCTTAGACAGCTCAGGCCAATATTTTACTCATTTACGTCAGGCCATCTTAAGTATTTGTCATGATCTTTGAGTGTTATAATCTTGATCATTTTTTGTTATAATGTAATATGCTGTGCTCCATAAATTAAAAGTGCCTTGTTAGTCTTTTGTGTTGTTGTAAAGTGTTGATAGATGTCGTAAAGGGGGTGTGTATTTTGCCTGCATGTGGGG
>NW_024582465.1:0-20751 GCF_018398535.1 Haplochromis burtoni
ATATATGTATATATTATGTAAGAACAAACATTCAAAGGAGTGAGAATTGTGTCCCATTCATGACTGAAAGTTTAATATCAAATGAGATCAAAACTCAAGCAAACCTGAATTTAACTTTTGCTTTGATGCAGTTTGGTGTGTGCACAGTGCAGCAGGTCTCTGTGGGTGGTTTGTTTGATGGTTTGAGCTGATGTTAATAGCTCAATAAATATCAAATGGATTTTAATTTCACTTGTTTGTATTAGCATTCAAAACATGTTATTGTAAGACTTTTCTGATGCAAAAAATAGGTTTTAATCTTGTGTGTGGTTTTTTCTCTGAAATTTATGTCTCACACACACGCATCTTGCACTTCATCACAAATCCACCCAGTAATCCATCCCATCCAGTAATACAGCTAGGCCTTCCATTTGCACATGGAACTGATCACAGTTCATCAAATACAGTGCAAATAGCAAATAACACACACCATAAACAGATCCAGCTTTTTTGTAACATAGAAACAAAAAAAAGGTACTCCAAGCAGTTTAGACCAAATGCCTCCAGCTGTTTGCCAAATTGGTTTGACATGAGATGGCTCAATCGAGGTCACCTCCTTGATGTGGTTTTAAAGTTTCCAAGAAAAAAAAAATCTGTTAAAGAAGTTTTTTTCCTGCAACACATTTGGGGAGTTTATTTGGGGAGTGGGGTTCTATGCTGGACTGTGAGTGGGATTTAAACACCAGTGAAAAAAAATTGTGCCTTATGGGTGATGGATAGGCTGATCGATACCTAACATCCTGCAAAAATGGCATCCTTTGGTTTATATTGTGTGTTGATGTAGCAACATAGGAGTTCAAAAATGTCCAGTTGAGTGTTAAAATACACAAATGGGTACAAAAAAGATGTTTGTTTTTTCCTAATACTTACTTATATAGTTATTCGATCACATTTCCAAATGAATGCGTGCGTGAAACCTAGAGTTCAATAAGAGAAGATGAAGATGGAGATTGAGAAGATGTTAAGGGAACTATTTTCTTCTGTTTTTGTGCATTTAAATTATATGCATACAAGTATTCTAATATTTGACATACGCAGCAGTTATTATGAATTCAATCACAGTTCTAAGGTCTCTTGGTTATTCATTCCATCCATCCTCTTCCGCCTATCCCAGATATCATTTGGGTGAGAGACAGTTTACACCCTGGACAGCTCGCCAACCTGACGCAGGACTAACACAGCAAAACAGGCAACCATTCACACCAACGGGCACCACTAACTACATGTCTTTGGAAGGCAGAGCACCCACGCAGACACCATGCAAACTGATCACATGACAGGCCCAGCCGAGTGGTGGACTCAAACCCAGGGTGTTCTTGCCGGATACCGTCAGTGTGCACCCACGAATGGAAGATTTGTTTTATTTTCATTATCCACTAGAGGGCACTGTGACACTGTAAATCTCCAAACCACCATCACACGACAGCTGTCTCCCTTTCTGCTCTTGTGTTATCAAAAAGATAATTATATGAATAACCACACGCAGGTTTATTGTTAGTTTGTTGTGCCCGCTTACAGGTAAGAACAGCCAGCACAGACTGTATTATACCATAGCACTCAATCTTTGCGTTTCCGCTTTGTAGGTGGAGACCTTTTGTAGGACAGCCCTGCTGTTTACGTTTGGGGAAGTTGCTCAATATCGGAAAACACTTTTTCTTTTAGGTATGTGAGCAAAACCTAACTGTTTGCGATTTTTCTGGGTTAAAGAATCCACTTGATGGAGTATAATTAACGTCTTCAGGTCTAAGATCATGACAACATGACTGTTAGATAAAACCCAATCTCAGGTTTGGTCACAAGCTCCCCTCAGAATGGATAATCCAGTAACTTCCGCTACTTATATTCGCAACATCGGTTTTCGTTTACGTCGTAAATTGTCCGATTTTTTGGATCCTCAGGAGAGGTGGAAAGAAGTTCTTGTAGATATACAGAAATCGAGCGGGGAGCCGAGGTATTCCCAGCTTCATGTCAGGTAAGATGCGGGCAAACTTTCTGACGTGCTTGCTTTTCATTGAATGAAATCACGCTGATTGTTTATTTATTGTTTACTGAATTTGTGCCGCTGTCTTTGAAGGAGATTTGAAGGTCTTGTTGCACAGGGTCGCAGTCCCACAGTGGAGCTGCTCAATGACTGGGGGACCACCAACAGCACAGTGGGTGAACTTGTGGACATTTTGAAGAGTCACGAGTTACTGGCTGCTGCCAGTGTTCTGCTACCTGGTATGACTTTTAAAAGCCATTAAATAATAACCACAAGCAACAGGTAGAATAAACCTGTTGAATCTTAACTTACAACAAATCTTTTTCCCAGTATCGCCCTCTTTTTAAAAAAAAAAAAAAATCTTGTAAGAAAATAAGATGTTAACCACGAGTTGTGAAATTGCAATAAGAGATGTAGCAAAAAAACTTCTGCACTTTTTGTGTAGAGGATGAGTAAACATCTGTTATGTTATATTAAAGGTGTGATGCCTGGAGCATGAGGAGAAACAGTCAAACCGCACTGATACAGGATGTAAAACCCAATCATTTATTCTGATCATTTTTCGTTTTTGTCCTCACACAATTGAAGAGTCCAGTCCACTGGAGACACAGCTGACTCCTTTAAAAACCCAAAGCACTGCTTCAACCAGAGTGCTGGAAGAGAGAGATGTGCAGCAGCAGCCCGTCACCACTGTGCTGCAGCTTCGAATGCCACAGGAGAACACCGAACCAATACACACAGGTCTTTCACTTTTTGATTATGTATTAATTTTACGTTCATATCTTGATTGAACATGTGACATTGAACGTATGACACGTATGACATTTATTAACACAGTCATTTATGAGTCATATTCATGCGATGTTTTAAGTAGATAATGCTCATCTTTCATTATCTGCTAAAAAGTCTGGTTTCAGTGAATTAAAATGTCATATCTTTCTCAGCACCATGTGAATCTGCCACTGCAGTACTAAAGTAGTGCAATAAATCTACTTGATTACATTAGAGCACTGTAAACTAAGCTGCTCTATAGTGGTGTAGTGTAGTCAACAAAGATGATCTTTTGATTTCGATGCCGCTTCTTCGTAAAGATGTGATTTTATGTAATCGACAGCAGGTGGCAGCGTTGGGCTCTTGATCAGAGAAGTTAATGAGGCAGTTTACTGTGTCTCCCTCCTTAGGCTTCTCCAGTTTCTTATATAGTGACCTGATGAGGATCACAGGCAACTTTGATGACCGGTCCACGTCAGCTGGTGGCAGCCGAATTGGAGAGGGAGGCTTTGGGACGGTATACAAAGGTCTCCTGAATGACAAACCAGTTGCAGTGAAAAAACTCAATCCAGTAAGTGGAAATATTTTTAACAGAACCACATGCCTCTGTGTACTGCTGTTAATTGCATCTGAGATATTGTATTATTTAGGTGGATGACATACCACTGGACAAGTTGCAAGATCAGTTCAACCAAGAGATCCAGACTCTGAAAGTGTAAGTTTCCCTCAGGAAGAAGGTGAAGAAGCATATTTAACATACATGTATTTACAAATGCAGGTATGGTTTAATAACAGCATTTGTTCCACAGGTTGAAACACGAGAACTTGGTTGACATGGTTGGATTTTCCTGTGACGAACAGCACCTATGTTTAGTGTACGCTTTCATGGCCAATGGATCGTTATTAGACCGACTGGCTTGCTTTGTAAGCATTATTTACTCTTCTACACAAACAGTCTGCTTTTCAGTCCCTGTGCATTCATAAAGGGATTTAATTACATGCTTTTTTTTTTTGTTTATTTAGGAAGGAAGTCCTCCACTTTCCTGGCACCACAGGTGCTTGATAGCAGAAGGGACAGCCAAAGGTTTGGAGTATCTGCACTCCAACCATCACGTCCACAGAGATGTTAAAAGGTTCATAGTGCGAAAGCTTTCATTGTTATTGGTTTAGAGATGTCCTACAAAGAAGAGAGAAAATGTCCCGTTTTTGATGTCCCGTACCTTTATGGAACACTATGCAAATTACATCACATTACTGTTTTAGACAAAGAACCAAAAAAAGACTTTGGGGATGTAGAAAAAGCTTTCCCATATGGTTCTCTGCAGATCATATGACAAAATTAAACTAAATTAAAAGTAGAAAAAGGTTTCATTTACACTTGTATTCATGTCCCTGTTCAGAGGCGCATGAAAAAACTGATGCCACACCTAGATTTATTTTATTTTTGTTTAATCTGATGACACCACTAGTAGCTAGTAGTTTAAGTTAACATGAAGATCACGAACAGGTTCATTAGTAATGCAACAGTACAGTTTGGGCACGAAAGGTACAGTTTGGTAATTTAGTGAGTTTTATAGAGGCTCATAAGCAAAATCATGCAAGAGGTATTGATGTTTTAATTTAACTCTTGGCAAGGAAGCCAGTAAAATCACATTTCCCTAAATGTAGAAATATACATGACACATGACTGGATGTTTTGTTGCTCACTCTGGTATTTCTTCCCTGTTAGTGCGAACATCCTGTTAGATGAACACTTTGTGGCCAAAATCTCAGACTTTGGTCTGACGAGAGCATCGGCCAAGCGAACCTCGACGACCATGATGACTGAGAGGATCGTGGGTACCCGTGCGTACATGGCACCGGAGGCGCTAAGAGGAGAGATCACACCAAAATCCGATGTCTTCAGTTTTGGAGTGGTAGGCTTTCTTCAGACACACACACTGATACACACAGGTAGGGCTGGAGAAACTGCAGCTGTAATGTAAAATGTAGAGCAGTACCGGTACTCAGCACTTTCCTTGACTCCAAGGTTCTCCCAAACTACTGACACATATATAACTGCAGGACACAAGCGTTGCAGTATACTTTTTTCAGTATTTGTGAAATAAGAGCTCTATATTGTTTATCATCTGTCATTATCCCAAATCTGCTGTGGGACACAGCGATACGTATTAGTAGCTATAATTGTCAAACATAGGTGATTATTAGGTGATCATTAGATGATTTCCGGGATCAGTACTTTAGTAGAATCTCTGACCTTGCCACAAAGCATATGCATTCCTACATGCTGTGGGAATACTGCAGTGTTGGCGATGTTACCCACCACCACATGTAAGTTTTCCTGTTGCCCAGAGCCGTGCGATTAACCCCGTCTCTCTGCCATCTACAGGTGTTGTTAGAAATATTGTCTGGACTCCCGCCAGTTGATGAAAACCGGGAGCCACAGTTCTTGGTAAGTTACACAAAAGAGGCTTTCATCTTGTTACCTGCCAAGCTACACTTTGTGCTTCCAGCTTATTAAAGGCCTGACTTTGCCTTTAATAAGTCAGGGAACATTATCGGTTAATAGTCAATTTGTTAAGGATTTAAACAAAAAAGTTCAAATCTTCCACCTTTAAAAGTTTCATCTGTGCTCATCATGTGCTGATACTGCATTTGATGTTTAATATACAAGTCAGCATCTATGGAACATGCTTGCAGAAGATGATTGTTACATCACTGTGTGTGTGTGTGTGTGTGTGTGGCTGTGTGTGTGTGTGTGTGTACGTGGTGTTGTGTGCGTTGTTGCGGTGTGTGTGCGCGTGTGTGTGGCTGTGTGTGGCGCGTGTTTGTGTGCGCGTGTGTGTGTGTTCCCTACTTCATTTCCTAGATGGAGATGAGGTATGACATAGATGATGAAGATGAGGAGCTGACTCTGGAGGATTTTGTGGACAAAAAGATGAAAGCCTGGGAGCTGAGCCAGGTGGAGAGTATTTACTCCTTGGCATGCAACTGCCTCCATGACAGGAAAAACAGACGGCCTGTCATCAGACAGGTACAGGAACGATCCCAGCAGATTTAATGTATAGGTCAAGCTACTGTGTTGGCATCTGCACAGCTTTTCACCTTGAGCTGTTTGCCTGTGTTATGTGCCTCTGCTGGACCTGGCTGAATGAAGAAATCCCACAAAGGGATTTTTTTTGTTTTAGTTTTTGAAAAGAGGATCATTAACAACTGAGTCGGGTCATTGTTTGGGTTTTTTTTTTTAATGGCATTTATTAGCAAAAATACATTCACCTGTTTAACTGCTTATTAACACTAATATCTAAACAGCCAATCACATAGCAGCAACTGACTGCCGTATAGGCGTGGCTGTGGTCATTTAAGCACCTCGAGGTGACTTTTGTTGCGATTTGATGCTGTGTAAATAGCACATAACCATTTCCAGTGAGTGGCAGTTTTGAAGGTGAAAATGCCAGAGATCAAAGGAAAATGGGCAGACCGTTTAAAGCTGATAGGAAGTCAACAGTACTTGTTATCTTAACAAGGTATGCAGCAGAGCATCTCTGAATGCACGACATGTTGAACCTTAAAGCAGATGGGATGAGCAGCAGAAAGCCGAGGCCACAGTTCACTCAGACAACAGAACATTGGAAAAACATTGCCCAGGCCAATAAGTCTTGATTTCTTCTATGACATTTAGATGATAGGATCAGAATTTGGCAAAAACAGCATGAAAGTCCAGCAATGTACCAAAACCTCAGGCTGCTGCTGGTGTCATGGTGTGGGGGACATTGTCTTATCACACTTTGGACCCCTTAATACAAACTGAGCGTTTCTTAACCACCACAGCCCACCTGAGTGTTGTTGTTGACCGTGACCACAGTAAACCGACGTTTTTATGACTGCTTCCAGGAAGGTAACACACCATGTCACAAAGCTCAGATAGTCTCAAACTGGTTTCCTGAACATGACGAGTTCACTGTAATTGAATGGCCTCCACAGTCACCAGATCTTAGCCTTAATAGAGCATGTTTGGGACGTGATAGAAAGGGACATTTGCATCATGAATGCATGATGCAAATGTCCCTTTCTGCCACATCCTGACAAATCTGTGTGGCGCTATATTAACCAAAATCTCTGAGGAATTTTCCAACACTGTGTTCAATCTGTGCTGCAACGAATTAAAGCAGTTCTAAAGGCAAAAGGGGCCCAACTTGATATAGCAAGGTGTACCTAATAAAGTGTATGGGGAGTCTATGTAATAACAAACATATTATTTAGGGGATTTAGGGAGCAAATGCAGGCAGTAAGAGAACGGTGACTGCACTCTTGTCTTGTTGAACTAAAGGAAAATGTCATATTGTTGCTACGATATATATATGCTAACTTCATGATGTAGTCATGATTGTTGTGTGTCTGAACAGGTTTACGCGGAGATTCACGGAGTCGTCAAAAACATTGCACTGGATCTTGATAGAAAGGCGTGAAGCAAAGCATCGTGGGAATTGTGAGCTTGCTTCAAACTGCAGACTGACAGAAGAATTACTGCACTGTTTTTTTTTTTTAAAGGCATGTAGCTTACGTGTGTAATTCCTGTAAAAATACTGCTGAATACATTTCTGTGCGGCCTTTAAACAAATCTAATGGCCGAACTCTTTCAGAATGCTGATTGGTTGTTCTTCCCAGTGTTAAATGTATTTATTACGAACAATTAAAGAAGTGAAAGAAAGTGATTTAAATATTTTATTTTTCTTCTTCTTTAAAAGAATTATAAGAAAACATAAGACCAAACATGATTTTTCTATTATAATGACACTGTATGAACATAAAGGGATATTCCCTTCAAACATGAGGTGAGCGAAGTAGTTTGCCTAATATTAATCAGTACATCAGTGGATGTGGCAACATTTTGATCAAGGTAATTATATTATTCCCTTTCCCATCCAGTAGCGTGGCATTCCCTGTCATTATGGGAACCAGAAAAGCTGGAAAAGCTTCCTTCCTTGTGAAATCTGAAATGTGTGGATGTAATATTTCTGGAAGCCCCAGTTCTTTCACTGTGATCCTTACCGACGTGGACATCTACCGCAACAGACCAGACTGTTTCTTAATCAAAGAGCATCACACAGCTACAATATGTACATTTACAGCACTTGCATAGAAAAATAAGTATCTCAGCAGATGATTTTTTTCATGTAAACCACAGTTATATCAAAAAAGAAGTCTTTTTTTTTTTTTCTTTCCCCCCCCAATATAAAATGAATCATCAGACACAAGTTTGAGAATTTTTTTTTTTCTGCTTTGGAGCACCTCATTGTGCAAACAGTAGGAGACAAATAATCAACACATTAGACACAGAAACATTAATTGACACGAGGAGGAATGGAAGTTAGGAATTTGAGCACGTGAACACAAAATGGGGTCTTTTCATCACATCGGCGCAAGTTCACATTAGTTACACTAACATTTTTGAAGTCTCAGAGCTGGCAACGATGTGAAAATTAAAAAAAAACAACCTCGTCTTTGACTTGGTTTGGGCCTCTCTGAATTATAGTAAAAGGGTTTTTATGAATGTACTAACCTACATGAATGTACTTCCATTTGGCAAGCTACAAATGGAAATTCTGAAGTGTGTCATTGCTCAGTTGTCCTTGGCGTGCATAGCTGGGTCTGTGGGTGAACTCTGTGGGAATTTGAGGTTTTTGTCTTATTATTTTAAACAAGCGTGTCGAAAATGATTAACCCCCCCTCCCTCCTGCCTTCCCCTCCCCAAAGCAGGAATGTTCCTCTGTGGACCGTGCTCGGGGTAGAGGTGGTGGTCGGGCGGTGAGGTCTGTTTAATCTTCCTCCTCTCTCTCCCCCGGTGGTCGGGTGATGCGGCGGCCGCCCTTCTTACCAGCGGGGCCTTTGGGCTTGGCAAAGCGCTGCTTGTGTGCGTGCTGTTTGGGATGCACCTCCTCGTACAAGAAATCACTTGTCAGTTCTTCTCCGTTTTCTATTTCCAACTGGGAAACAGAAATATTTAAAAAGTGCATTAAAAAGATCAGCTGGACCACTGGTGCATTGTGTGACAGATTAAAGGAAAAACATTCACCCTTGTGCCCAACATTGAGCATGCTGTTTGAGGCCCATTAGAAAGGGTCACTACAAATGAGTTCTAAGATGACAACATGGCTTTTATTTGTATGACGGATGTTTAATCTGAACAGACAGTAAATTCTGAAAGTGTTCCTGAGCCTGTGCAGCGTTTTCCATGACATGTGTGCTGTTTAAAATACAGCGCATGTGCTCGAATCGATCCAAATATAGATAGTATCAATGCCACGCTGGTATTGGTGTCAGATCAATATTAGTGCCATATTATTCAGAATCAGAATACTTTATTGATCCCTGGGGGAAATTATTTAATTATTTAATTATTTAATTAAATTATTAATGCTTTGTCTCCATCCTTTTCTCTCAGTTCAGTATGTAGCCCACTGAATTGTGTTAAAAAAAAATCTTTTTTTGAGAAAAACTCAATTTAAATGGAAAAAAACTATGAAAAATGTCTGAACGTTTTTGTTGACTGTCACGTTCAGAATTTGCAAATTGATGCCGATTTATCTCATAAATCATGACACACTTCTCTCCCCTACATAAGCTGTATTAATACATTAAAAGCATTGGCAATATGATGTGTAATGTAATGTGGAGTAAATTAAAGGTAGAGTGCCCTTCACCACCATCATCAAAACACCTTATGAGGAAAATATGCTTTGGAAGCATGGCGCTCCACCCTTCCTGTAAATGCCTGGAGATTTACTGTAGAATCAATAATAACACTCTGTAGGTTTTCAGTCTTGTTTAAGCAATACATGTAGAATAAGGTTTACATTTGTAATCAGTCATATCAGCCACCAAAACCATTTTAAACTCTGTATGGAACACAGTACACAAATACTTTTGTTTTCAGGAAATCTCTTATGTAAATAAATGATATTTATTTTACATAAGACATTTGATTATTATAGTATATCATAGGGCTGTTCGATATAATGATATATATCGGATGACGATATAAAAACGTCTATCGTTTCATTTTATGCTATCGTTTGTTTCGTGGTGTCGCAAAATAAACTGTTTGCGACAATATTTTTTCATCGTTTTGATGGTCACTGTAGTGGTTATATTAATTTCTTGAAGTTCTCTCTTTCTCTTATATGTAATATAACCACACTACAGACGGACAAGCACCTGTTTTTATGCGTTGTCGTTAGCAACAGCGACAGCAACACCTTTGCGTGTCCGCTTGTTTATGTTCCACATAAACCTTTCACAATAAAGCTCAAGATCCTGTTGAGACTTTTCAAAATAAACTGAATCACGTGAAAGAGCAGATTATTTACGGATGAGAATTAAAAAAGAGCCGCCAGGTGCTAAAAAATAAACCTTAGACTCAAACGTTAGAACAGGCTTTTCCCCGCAGCACGCCGTGTAATAAATACAAAGAAAACGGTGGCCGTTACAACTTATGTCTAAAAATGTATCGTTTCATGCATCGGTTAAAACACTCTACTCCAGGTACATGAGCAGCTGGAAACACTTCACACAAGTCGAGCTGCCCAAGATTGACAGAATTTACAGAAAATTTTGCGATTTATATCGTTATCGGGATTCGGGACGATAGAATTCTTATATCGGGATATGAGATTTTGGTCATATCGCACAGCCCTAGTATATCACAAAACACAGTGTCTTACTTTTTTCTCAATCTCAATCTGGAGATTGTTTTCCACCATGTCGACCAAGGGATTTTTGCAGCTGGAATACAGCATCCTCTCTTTGATGCTACACTTGTACCCTGGCATAGAATAAATGAAGACTACAAAGAAAGAAGGAAAGGACAGTGAGATGGGAATCACGTGAAGCACCATTCAGAGCAGAACAACACAGAAACCTGCACAAAATACAGTGTTTGTTTGTTTTTTTCCTGCTGTTCGTAATAACCCGTGGGAAATCATTTACCTGTGGACTCTAAGTAGTCGCCCTCATGGGAATGTTTGTAGAGGAAGAAGTGGTAACGTGGAGTATCTTTAGGGATTCTCATTGGGAGATCTTTCAGCTCCGTTGGCTCAGTGCCGCACAACCGAATGAGCTCCTGTTCAGCATCTAATTTCTTTTTTGACAAAAGAAGCAAAAAGTTACCCTTTAAGCAAGCCGAGTGCTCCTGTAACTACAAGCTCCCTGCTTTGGTTACTAGACAATGTGAAAAATCTAGGTGGTGCCAGTAAATACCAAACACCTCCCTTTACTCTACATGCTAATGTGATCCTCAGCAGCAAGGAGTAAAACTAGTAAGGATGAATAGAACCCACAAAAGAAAGAAATGCACTTTAACTAAGCTTTTAGACTCATGAGAAGGAAATCTGATGCACAACCACAACAGTGCTACAATTATTCCTTTGTACTGGACTCATCTGATCTTGTGACACAAACCGTCAGAATTTCAATGAGCAGAATTTACACAAAGGCTTTTTGGACAAACTGAGTAACTCATTGTGTCAAACTAGAAAGGTCTCCTCGCCAAAACAATCGGCATCTTTCCAAACACAAGGTAAAAACTCCAACTGCACATTCAAATTATTGAATATGAATATGTCAGTGCTGAGCTAATTACTGTCATTTAGACCAGGATACAGCCTTGCAGACGTGTATGCAGAAAGCTGCAGACACCAGGAGTATGTGGCTGGCCTTACAATACTTTGTAATCCCATGGCATGTAAAAATGCCCAGATGTAGTGCTGTGACAGGTATGCTGACACTTGGCCATGTAGAGGCTAATAACCCCAGCTAATAACTCACCAGTTGTACGTAGTTGATTTTCTTGTCCCTGAAACGTTCAAGTGCTGCGATGGCATCTTTATGAATAGGGAAAGCCACTCCCTGCAGAGTCTGCTGCTTGGTGTCCACACTGATGTCAGTCTGCACCTAAACACACCACAAACGAAGACACAGAAACAAGACACACTTTGAGTTCTACAGTTACATTATCGTCATTAAAACACTACAATTGACAAAAACACTGAAAAATGATATCAAAGCCGTTAAAGTAGGCCGATCAGAGCATTACTTAGCAAGCATCAAATGTCTTCAAAATCAAAACATAAGCCACAATAATTCAATAAGTGTAATCATGTGAGGGCACACCGTTAAAAAAAAAGAACACAAAAAAAACTTTTTAGGATTACAAGTGCTTTGCACATCTTCAGAGCTACACCTGATGATTACAGATGAGGTGCTTGTATCGAAGTGACAAGGCGCCTCCGAGAAATTGCACTGAAAACTGGAAATTCTGGAAGGATTACACTGATGGATTGCATCTATTTTTAGAGGCTTGTTCCCACAAAATGAAATGCCATGCAAACATGATTGAGCCTCCCATGTAGCTATCGCGCATACCAAAAAGGATTGCAGGTCTCTTATCCATCTGCTTGGAAAAAAGCATGCAGTCTCCGAGGCAAAGCAACAATAAATATTTCAAAGGCTTTTTGAGCTAGGCAGTACAGATTAACAGTATATCATCTTCCTTCAACAGCTGGGCAAGTGGGAAGAGCAAAAAAAAACCTCACTTCCCATTTGCTCAGCTGCTTTTAATTGACCGTACTTTTGGAGACAGCCTGCACTCTACTCAGAGCACTTCCATATATGGTAAGAAAGATAGTTCTTGTTCATGTGGCGGAGCTGGGAGAGCAGCAATTAGAAACAGGTTGTTTCTTAACACTGAAGAAATTCTCGGCAAAATTCTAGGAATACTCTCCAGAAGTAATAAGATTGAAACTTCAAATGTTCCCATTTTCATTTGTCTGTTGGAGTCTATGTGGCACATCCCCGGAGACCTTGATATCAGCACTGTAAACACTGCTGACGACACTGCCTGCAACAAGTATCACATTACAGCACTTCTTTATCTGATCACAACAAAGGCACAAGCCATTAATGCAGCTCACCTGTACTCTTGTGACCAATCACTGCCAAATACTAAGAGCTACAGAACCCTCTCATTTGCATTTAGCTCCCAACATGTAAATGTTCGATTAGAACAATCAAAAAGCTCTTCTTTTAGTCCCTTTGCTGATTAGACTAACCAGTGTTTACAACTCTAAACAGCACGTTTTGTGGAGCTAAGGATATACACACAGCTAATAGCTTTATCTCTTCCCGATGCATTAGAACATCCTGCTGTTCTAATGAATCAGCATCTCTGCACTGCACTGATACTGCCAGGCAAGCATATGCACACTTGCATTGCTGCTGACCTTGCGCTGTTTGGAAAGCTTCAGCGCCAGCTTTCATTGATACCCTACACTGTACTGGTTTGGATTTACCTACCACACCCAGGATATGCAATGAGGAGGGATACCGCTGAGCTAAAGCAAGCCAGTGCTTTCTCCCAGTGAAGCCTCCAATGTGATAATGACGTAATGCCAAAAGAGAAACGAGAAGCCTAATCCACACCCACTTTAGAACACTTCAAGCCAGAGAACTTGTCAACAAGTGACCGCATGTGTGCAGCAAGCACTGCATCGTTTCCTCCAAGATGATGACAACTCTAAGCGGTGACCAAGTGATAAAATCCAAATCACTTGTCTGTGTGTGTGTGTGTGTGTGTGTGTGTGTGTGTGTGTGTGTGTGTGTGTTACCTCATTCAGTTTGATCTGCCTCAGTTCCTCTTCTGCAGCAGTAAGAGGCAAAGGAGCAGCTTGAGAGGTCAGATGTTTCTTGTAACCACTGAGGCTCAAATCATCCTGCAGGTAAAGAACAGCCCAATCACACGGCATGCAGAAACACACACTGACTCACTGTTACTGATATAGTAATCACAGTTCCTATTAGGTGCTAAACACTAACACTGACATTTAACTTGGCACTGTTAAGCTACTGAGTAACAAGCCTTTCACTTGACCAACCTTGCTGGTACCAAAAATCTCATCCTTGATGTGCCCGCCTCCAAACTCCTTCTTCAGTGTTGCTCTGGTAGCAGCATATAACATTTTGTGTCGCACCTGTTGTGAATATCCAAAAAAAAGAAAGAAAAAAAAAAATTTAGCAAACTTTACACAGGACATAAGGCAATGAGAGCTTTATCTTTAAAGGAAAAAAAAAAACATTTTATTGTTGCTTGCCTTAAAAAAAAAAAAGTGAGAAATATTATAATACATATTACAGCCGGTGCTTCTGTCAAGACATTCTTACATGTGTTTGCTGGTTTATTGCTGCATTTCCTGTCATAAAAATAGGGAACTGCTCAAATTCATAGTTACACTAGTGGTAACCAAAACTTTACAAGATACCTTTAAATATCAAACGTGTGATTTAAGGCTACGTAAATCCAGCTCCAGTTCTAACGAAGTGAAAAAAAAATGCACATGATAAAAACGAGTGCATGCATGCATTGGAAAAATGTTTTGCAACTTCCAAGCAAGCCTAAACCTGAAGGCTCGTGCTTTATACTAGACGTCAGGAATGCTGAGCTCAGCTCCTCCTTCAGAAAGTGATTCTAAAGTCCACCGTGCTACAAATAATCCTCCATTGCACTTTATCTGGGCACCAGTCGCTTCTCCTCGCAACATTCCCCATTTCACTGCTACAGAAACACACTTGTGTGTTATTTGTTACGGCTATTCTTATTCACAGCAACTTCAGGCTGCAAGTGGTTCATCAAGTTTCAGTGAGACCAAACAACAATGACTTAAATGACACTGTGCGAGACAAGAACGCATAAATTGCAAGCACACACATTTGCATTACAACAAAACACCAATGCATGATAGGAATATGCCACCTAAAAGCAATGAGGGTAAATTTTAAATCAAGAAGGAGAGGCTGAGGCTATGCACCGTGTTATTTGGAAAAACATAATTTACCCATATTTAGCTTTCAAGAGGTCTGTTAGGAAATAATGAATGCATTTAAAAGAACGGCTGCCTTGATGTGGTAAACCCCACCCGTCTGATACCCATAGCAGAGAAGGACAAATGCCATGCAGAATGGAAAGCTATTCATTAAAGCCGGGATAGTTTGGGTTTTTTTTCCTTACAGCAGAGTGGTCCGGTGACCAGGCCAGGAAGATCCACTCGTAGCCCTGGTTGTTATTGGAGTCTAGCCGGTATAGAACGTAGCAGGGCACATCATCGTCGAGGAGGGGTAGCACTAAAGAATCGTATTCCTGGTCCCATTTTTTAGATGCTTTCCTGCTGGCACCTAGAGTCAGCTGCTCTGGAGAGCAGATGTGGACAAAAAGAGAGACAGGAAAAAAAATCAGCAGTGCAAAGTTTTGTTTCTTTATAAAGAAATGCTAATGTCAGCTTTGGCAGACAATTAGGTAGAAGTAAACAAACTCCAGGACGCTAGAGCGCTGCTTACCATCCTTGATGACGATCTTTAGGGCACGATACTGATCCCCGCTCTTCGCACTGGCAAAGATATCCTTCACATCATTCCCCGCTGAGAAAAAAAAAAAAGACATAAGGTCAGGGTTTTCTTCCCCTCCTTTAAACAATGCAGGCTCAACAACACCACGCTCATCTTAACATGGCCATCATGAGTCATATGATTATGAGTCTACACCTAAAGGTTTAATGACTCATAATAGCCTATGAACCATCTGATGTCAGCCATTAGACAAAGGCCACAAAATGATCTTCTCATTAAGCATTCAGCACCTGCAGACCTTTGTAAAGTTAGCATTTTATCCCGTATTGCACAGGTTTTGAGTGAGCAGGCCATCAAGAAAACTTGTCAGTCCTATTATTTTGGTTCAACCTTTGATCTCAAACCCAGTCACAATAAATACAATTTTCTTTTAATAAATTTAAAAAGGGTGATAATTCAGATTCAAACCAACTTCTTAATAGCTGTAACACAAACCCCAAGAGCACCTTAATGGCACAAGTCCAACAAACTATTTAGACATTTTTAAAATCACTTTTGCAGGAAGGCACTAAAGAAAAATCTTCCATGTAACACAACACACAGGAATGCATGGTAGTAAATGAACTGGGTCATATTCCCTGAATTACTAGGATTCACTTTTGTTTTTCACCACCACCAAAATCTGGTGAGCTACAAACAACCACAAAAAGGGTTTAGCTTAGAGGAGCCCCTGTATTAAGCTTTATGTTTAACATATATATATTTAAAAGATAAAACAGAAAAAGAAAAAAACACTATTCGGACACAGCAGTAACAAGTACGTTTGTACTTTATTTTAAGGTTGCCTGATTTGTAAGTTTAACCTCGGGGGTTGTTTCTATTTTTGCTGCGATGCCATCGTGTATAACAAGTGGTCACGCCCTGCACAAATCCCTTTTTCTTTTAATTACAACACGGCTTAGGCAATGCCAGTACCATTCACGGATTATTGCAAACACCGACAGGTACCAGGCCAGCAGTTTGTCAAAATGAAGGCGTCGTCTGTCCATTCAAAATGTACTCAAAATCTAAACACTACCGGATTTATGCTTGATGCTAAAAGGCTGGGGAATTACAGGCTTTTCGAGCACTGCGAGGGTGAAAAAAGTATGAGTAGTCGTGTTTTAGGTCGCTCGTAAACTGATTAGAGACTCAGGATTAGATTTCCTGGTCATAAGTGTCCAAACAGGGCACGCACACACACATATGCACACATCAGGATAGCTCAAAGCTAGCTAGGAGTGGCTAGCTAACGTGACGCTAGCTTCCCCTTGCAATTAATTGTTGCAGGCGCTTAAAGCTCGCCGGGCAATCAGACACGCAGCAAAACAAAACACGTAAAGGCCGAAAGCTGTGAATCAGAAAGAAAGCATCTACCTTGAATGCCCGTTTGATGTGACATTGTGGCTTTCGTCGGATAAAAGGCTGATGCGGCTGATCAGGCGAAACCAGGGCAGAGAAGCAGGAAGTGGACTACATCGGCGAGACCCGCCCCGAGTCTGTCGTCACTAAAATCCTAACAGGAAGGTAATCGTGTTTTATTTTAATATGTGTGTTTTTTTCAGTCTTTAAAAAAAACAAAAAACGGAGACGATACTTCACTCTTTATTTGTCGCTGCTTTCTTTTTGTCAAATATGAAAACTGTGTTCTAGCTTTTTTTTTAATTTTTACTTTCCTGTGGAAAAATGAACCATACAGTTTGTTGATTTCTGCTGAGCTGTGTCATTCAAAGACTCGGCGTGTAGCATTTATAAATACTGGGGTTCTTTTGTCACATTTGATTAAAAAAAAAAAAAAAGACAGATAAATATCGACTAGTAAAGTCCTGCACCTGAATGAAAACGACCAATCAAGGGGAGGGGGCGTGCCTAATGGTTGCTACGTGCATCATACCTTTGCTGTGAATTAAATTGGACTCTTGGACTCAACAGGCCAAGATATTCTATAACTTCTTTTATTTTTTTGTCTCTTTTGGTTATGTAGTGCATGCTCGGTATATTCTAGTATATTTAGCAGTACTTTCTACACAAACTATGTACTTGTTTTTATTGCTGTTCTGTGTGAAGTCTCATTTTTTTCATTCACCTTTTATCTGCAGGTGCATGTGGCCTCTTGGTGAAGAGGTGGAAGAACTCTGGTGTGGACTGCCTACCAGCCAGGAAACCAGTGGCTCTTTGCGTGGCTTCCTGCTTTCAGAGGTCACAGTCACACCTTAAAACTTGCAGTGATGATTATTTTCATGATAGAATAAAATACAATACAATAGCCTTTTATCAGTTTTTCTGAAAACAGGCTTTGTTTTGCTTTCTTTTTCATTTTTACAACTTCTGCTTCTTCTTCCTGATAAAGAACTCAATTAATAGAATAGAACGGAACAGAATACCCAAACCTGGCTCAAGACTTGGCAGTTCATCTTGTAATCGGAAGGTTGCCGGTTCGAGCCCCAGCTTGGACAGTCGTTGTGACCTTGGGCAAGACCCTTCGTCTACTGGTGATGGCCAGAGGGGCCGATGGCGCGATATGGCAGCCTGGCTTCTGTCAGTCTGCCCCAGGGCAGCTGTGGCTACAACTGTAGCTTGCCTCCACCAGTGTGTGAATGTGAGAGTGAATGAATAGTGGAATTGTACAGCGCTTTAAGGTTCTTGAAAAGCGCTATATAAATGCAATCCATTATTGTCATTGTACATGTAAATGAAATTACGGAATTAAGTAATGATTTCAGCTCTATAAATTTAGAAGTAGTATTTTTCAGCATTGATTTTTTTGTTACTACAAATACAACAGTACAAATCCTTCTACTACACCTCTTCCAGAAGCTGAACTTAGAGCTTCTTTGAAAACAAAGGAGAAAGTGCAAGTGTTTGAATGTAAAAGTACAAGCACTAGCAGCAAACCTCTGTAAAATGTGTTTAGCTCTTATTAGTATCATTGCTGTAAATCATTTTTTTTGCAATTACTCTGATATATACACTATTGTTGAATCCCAGGATACTATTGGTGAGATGTTTTCATATTCATAATGGAAATAATAATGAAAAATAATAGTGACATTAAGTTAATGTGCTATCTTGCTGCACTTGTCCCTCTTATCTAGTAAAAACAGAGCTTCCTCCCTCTGACCTTTTTTTTTTTTTTTAGAAATATCTTTGCTGGTATAAAAAAGTCAAAATATATCTTGTATTTCACATTTTCACATGTGTTCATATGAGCATGGATGAAACGGGACATCTTGTTACACGGGGAACTAAAGGGGACCAGGCTTTGGGCAAGCACAGCAGCAGTACTCATATGCACACACCATTTTAAAATAAGACAATTACTTAGTCTCTTAGAAAAGTCAAAATACAAAAATTTAGAATTGCCAATTAACCTAAAACCAAGCCTTTGGACTGTCAGGGGAAGCCAGAGTATTGTGTAAGAATTCAAACAAGCACAGGGACAACATGCAAGCTTCACACAGACAAGCCAACACAAAGAAACAGACATTCATAGCACCAGGCACCAGCCACTGAAAAGAGTCAAGAGAGTCCTGGGTTTGAATCAACCAGCTGGCTGGCGCCCTTCTGTGTGGAAAATTCATGGTCTCCCTGTGCTGCTTGTGTTTTCTCGAGGTACTCCAGCTTTGTCTCTCATACAAAACACATTCATGTTCGGCTGACTGGCAATTCTAAATTGACTGTAAGTGTGAATGGTTGTTTGTGCAAATGTCGTAGCCCTGGTGACCTGACTAGGGGAAAACTCACCTCTCACTCTGACTCTACTGGTGGGTTTTCAGCCTATCCCCACCCCCACCCCTGTGGCTTTCTTCATTTCTTGTTTATATGTGTTCTTTGGTGATTACATATAAGTCTGTTTTTCAGTGTTTGAAAACAGACAAAAAAAATTCTGTACAAGGTAATAGATCTTAAAAGAACCTCACATTGGGACTCTGGACAAGGAAAACTGAAAACACTGTGGGTTTATTCCCATGGCTTATGTGATGCTAAAAGTCTATCCAGTTTACCACTTTCTGCCCAGCAGCGTGATTAATGTGTGAGACCTGTCCCAACATTCACAACACAGAAGGCAATCATATCCACAGCTTACCATGCTATTTCTTTTACAGTTTAAGGGTTAGTACTTAAGTTTCTTATTGCTTGTGTTTCTTAAAGGTGATATTTGGCTACTGAAGAAGCAGGTGTGCTTTCAGTTTCAATTTCTAGAAGACTGCATGCGATTTGTATTTTCACCAACATGCTGTTTTCTGTGCTAAATATACCTTTGGCTGTAGTGGCAAAGGAGCTTAAATTCTACTGCATTGGAGTCCAAAATAACTTTGGCTTATCCAGATGTGGCTTTGCATGCTATTTTTATTTTCATCAACACTGCACACTGGTAGAGTGCATCGCTAATCCTGCGTAACATTTGAAGATTTTCTGTTTCTTTTCACTTATTAAAAACAAAGGATTCTGTAATACATAGAGTGCCTAAAGTTTTATATGTGAATTCATAGACTGTACTATGCTGACAAGGGACACATTTCTACACAAGTTTATGTTAAATGAAAAAGCCAAGAAGAAAGGGTATAAGGATACTCTTTCGCATGTGTATTGGTCTTGGTATGTTGAGATGCCAGAAACCCACGAAGAAGAGCATCATATATATGCATATTCATGCTAACAGTTCTGGTTTATTTATGGGATATTTTAATGATATTCTATTAATGATATTTAAATTAAAGGGATAATAAAATAATAATGAATGCTTTACTCCACTATATGTGTATGGTATCTGCTTTTATAATGTAATAAGTTCCAAGAAATAAAGTCAACTTGTTTTCTGGTTTAAATTCAGCTATTTTCTTCAAGAAAAGAAAAAATAAAGCACTGATTGTATTTAATTATGGCTTAAGATGAATATTAATATAAAGATCAATATTCATTCATCTTTCATTTTTTTACATTTTATTCAGTTTTTCCACATCTCTGATCTGTCATACCAAGCCACGGGCTGCCTGCCTCTGGTCTCCTCTTTAAATAAATAAATGAGCCCCATGGCAGCAAATTCCCTTCTCAGCTTTGCATCAAGTATGACACACAGTCGCACAGGAAGTGATTTGAACCCCCCCCCTCCCCTTTTTTTTTTCTTTTCACAAAATAAACAGATTCTAGTGTGGCTGATGAAACCTGTGCTCTGTTACTAGTACATTTATGTGAAACAAAATAATTTACCAATGGTATTAAGCAAATTGTTTACTGAGCTCTGGTCCACTGATTGAGATGGGCTCATCTTCAACCATTCTTCGATGTGATGTAGATTTCAGAACATATAAATGAGTGTAAGTGTCTGATTTGCCATTATTGTGACCAGAGATGGGCAGTAACGCGTTACTGTAATCTGATTACTTTTTTCAAGTAACGAGTAAAGTAAGGGATTACTATTGCAAAAACGGTAATTAGATTACCGTTACTTTCCCGTAGGAACGCTGCGTTACTGCGTTACTAAAACCGTGATTTTTTGGAGAATGTCTCATGACAGTGACTAG
>NW_024582465.1:21401-40706 GCF_018398535.1 Haplochromis burtoni
TGTTTTTAAAAAGTAACTAAGTAACTAAGTAATTAATTACTTTTGAAAATAAGTAATCAGTAAAGTAACGGGATTACTTTTTGAGGAAGTAATCAGTAATTAGTTACTGATTACTTTTTTCAAGTAACTTGACCAACACTGACTGTGACTAAACAAATGAATGATCACTGGCAAATTGCACCTCGTTCCAGTGTCCAGGTAGGATAGACTATTCACCTGATATGATGAGTTTAGATAATGTGGATAATTTTATCGGATATTCTGGTTGAAGATGAAAGACCGTTGACACTCAACTCTTCAACATAAACCAGGACGATTACAGTCACTGTGGAAGTTTGTTTCTGGCACTGAAAAAAAAAGCTGGGTTCTCAAAGTTTTGAATTAATAATTCAAAATTTAAAGGAAATAACTCCAAATTTCGAGTTAGGTATCCCAAAGTTTTGAGTTAATAAGTTAAAGATTTGCGTTATTATCAAGTTATGGGTGACAGTTTTTTTTCAGAAGCGGAAAAAATCTTCCTCAGAAAAATCCTCATAGAAATCTGGTAGTTTCTAATGATGTTTAATGGGTTAAGTTCAAGTAACTTGAAAAATAAAGGAAAACAACATCTAATCCGTTAATACTAGAGGTTCGTCCTTGGCCTGTTGTGATACATATATTGGTATACTTATAGATTCCTCAAGTCTTACTTGTGTTATGGATGTCGGTATTATTTTATTTTGAAACACGTGAGCGGAAGTCGTGTATTTGTATTGGCTCTGACTTTGGCGCTAGTGAATCAACGTGTTGGCTACATTGCGTTGCACTGATGCTGCGCTTGCTGTGTGGATTCAGCCTCCTCCATCCTTGCTACAGCGGCGGTAGAAGCGTCCTACTTACTACCCAGAAACCGCACCTCACGGCGGGGACTCAGTGACGAAGCACCGCCCGCTTAATAGCCGCCCCGCCCGGCGTATGGACAGTCCGGCACAATGACAGAGGATTTGTGGGTGCCTCTGTCGTATACCAACAACAACAGGTCGCATGGATAATCCCACTTCAGCCCTGTCGTATCATCTCCTGTTTAGGATGATTAGAGCGCCGCTGCCGGCTTGATGTGGCCGGAGAGCAGAGCGGGAGCGGGGCTTCTCGTCCTGGACATCGACTGAGAGATAAAACGGCGTGGAGCAGGTGTGTAAAATCGTGTTTACTTTACCCACTGCACATCCACAAATGAGAAAAAGCGACGTGCATGCAGGTAACTTGCACGGATTTTGGCTGTCCCACATCTCACTCGGTGAACCCTAAATTCAGATAAGAAGGAACCAAAATGGTCAAGCTTGTTGTGATATCTCATAATTATATAAGGTCAGTGATGTGACATTTGGCGTCATTAGAAGGGAGATTGGTGCGATCACGCACTAATGCCCTGAACACGATAGTCCATTCAGAAATTGCCAGAAGTGCCTCAAATAGAGAGGCCATTTGGAGTATTTCCTGCAGCACTTAGACTGCTCTGCTCTGATCAGTGCAAATCTAATCTTTATGCTTTAGAGGGAGTTCAGGTCCCGAAACATCAGTTGAGCTCTTCATTACTCATCGTGGTTATCTAGGGTATAGCCCACCCACCCACCTTCAGATAAACTTATCCCGGCCCAGTTTGTTCTTTTTTGGGTGCTAAGTCCCACTTAACTCATGTTTTGGGACTCTCTGGTCACAAGTTGCTAGCCACAGAATGGGAGCAGGTCCCTGGTCACACTAAAAGTCTGCCTTCTCCTCCTGCTCCTCTTCCTCTAAATGCTTGCAGTTTGATAAAGAAAGCAAACTAAATCTGCATTTTACCTCATCAGCCTACTATCACCCAAGGTGGCAGCATCATGACAAGACAAACATGATGCCGGTGAAATTTAATAGCCAGGTCTATTTTTGAAGCCATTACATAATTCCTCCATGCCCTGTTTTAGGGAAGGTATGAAAGCAGGCAGAAGTTCAGCCCAGCAAAGTCAGACGGTTCAAAGAGGTAGAGAGCGATGGAGTAAAGAAAGAGTGGAGTTCATGGGTGAATAATGATTAAAAATACAGGAGGGACGGGGTGTCTGCAGGTTACTCATGCACTGCTTGGCTGGTGTTGCCGGGGAAAGCCTCACTGTAATGCTGGAACAGTTTTTTTTAAGAAGAGCGCAGAGCAGACGGGCTGAAAGAAGACAAGCCAGCGATTTATAGCTAATAGATATATAGTACTTCAAGAGTCCACCACTTCCAGGTATGACACGGGATTCACCGGCACAAGAGGACACTTGAGTGGATTGATCGTCCACTTTATGTTATTTTTCTCTCCTTTAAATTGATTACAGGATATAGGCTGTTTGCTAATTTACAGCTGAGTGATAATCTTAGGACTGATTGGAAACTCTGGTTTTGTGTTAAGAAATCTGTGTGCGTTATTGGAGGTGCTGCTCTATCTGAGCCGGGTCTGAATTGAGCATGATCCTAATCCATTATCTTTAGTGATATTCCAACCACTAATCTGTGTCTGAGGGGTGTGTTTGCTCTAATCTGCCTGGCTGGTAATGTAATCTGACTAAAAGAAGCACTTTCTCTCTCTCTCTCTCTGACTCCCAGGTGTAGTGTGGCTGGAGGGCTTAGCAAGATGGAAATAGATGCCCTTTTTCGCTACTATTTCCAGCACCCGTGGTCCCGTCTCATTGTGGCGTACCTCGTCACCTTTTTTAACTTCCTAATTTTCGCCGAGGACCCCATCTCTCACAGTCAGACAGAGGCCCATATGATTGTGGTGGGGAACTGTTTCTCTTTCCTCTTCAACAAGTACCCAGGCCTCGGGTGGAACATCCTGAAAGTAATTGGCTGGATACTGGCCATTATCACTGGCCTGTTAGCCGGGAAGTTTATATTTCACCGCCAGCTCTTTGGTAAGTCATGCACACAATAATGCAGTGGAATGTGCAGAGTAATGGCTTTTCTGTCTGAGGGAACTCCCCCCACCACCCCCATTGATGTTCTTGTTGTTGCTATTCATCGGGGAGAAGCACGTTTATACTCCTGCTCTGCTTTTTTTTTGTCAATGGGAACGTAATTAAAGAGAGTGTTAATTATTTTCTTTGTTGAAATCGCTGCTGATTCATCATTTCATTGCGGTAATTAGATGTACACTGAAATTCTATATGAGGACTTGCATTCCTTCAACAGATTTGTGACTAGAGGTGTTTAGAAATGTCTCAGTAGAAAAAGTGCAGATGGAAATAATATTAGAAGATTACCTCAGAGACTTAACGTTGGACTCACAAGCACACTCCTGTATTCATGGCAGACACCCAAGCAATAAACAAAATTTCCCTTATTTCTTCCTCTAATTATTCCAAAATATAAAATGAAGAGTGTCTGCTAAAGTTTGTGTATGCAGTGATCTTTTTGTATGTGTTTCTTTATACATTGCTGTGCAGTAGTCCTGAGCTTTCTCTCGTTTTAATGTATTTTTGCTGTTGCGGAGCCAGATGTTCTTGTAATGTTTTTTTTTAACCTGCTCTTGAGAAATATTTCTCCAGGCTTTCTGAAGGTCTGTGAAAGTTTTTCTTTGGACATTCGTTTGCTTTTTTATTTTAATTTTCAGTCCTCATAGCTGACCACTTTCAAATGCTTTTTGTTGTTGGTTTGTTAAGTGACTTAACAGGATGATTTATAGGTCAGTGTTATGTATTTACACATAACAGACAATTTAGCAACTTCTACATTTTAAACTGTATTTATTATGTGTTTATACTTTAATATTTATTTATTTTAGCTTGATAGGCATACAATTTATGTACCAATAAGGTGATTCCCAAAGAGATACTAGTCGAAAACCTGGTGTTGCATAAGCAAGCATGTTGTGCAATGTGCCCTTAAACATCTACAGTAGATCAACAGTATCTGAAGGCATTGTCCTTAAGAAACATAATAAAGTACCAGCAAAGACTTGACACAGAACCCGAGTGAAGCATTTCGCTGTTCAGTTGATCCGTCTGCTGTTCACTGAAGCCTCGTCAGAAGTGGTCTCAATGGTTGTGAAGACGTCTTTCTTAAGAAAGGGAAACGGGGAGAAAAAGGCTGAGGTGTGCCAGCTACACAAGAACTGAACTGTGAAAAAAGTGGCAATCGGTCTTAAAAAGTGATGAACTTAAAACTTTGAGATTTTAAAGCCTGAAGTATTTGGTTCAAATTGTCATCGATATGCATGGAAAAGATCAAGAGGGAGGTACAACAGTGAGTGTTCAGAGCCATCTGTAAAGCACGGTGGAGGCTCTGTCATGGTCTGGGACTGCATTTAAGCCAGTGGTGTTGGGGACATTGTGAATACAGAAGAGTATGATCTTTTTGATTCATCTTGCTGATTCATCTGAAAAGCATCTGATTGGTATCAGTTTCGTGTTTCAGGACACCAATGATCTCAAACACACTACCAAAGCAGTAATGTCATACGTGGACAGAAAAAAAAAAACACAGTGCGACACCATCAGTCATCGACTGGCTTTCCCACAGCCTGGGCCTCAGCATTATTGACGCAGTATAAGAACAGAACAGAAAGCAGCCAACACAGCTTTGACTGATCTTCAAAAATCCTGATGAACTATTCCTAAAGGCTACTTAAAGAAATGTCAAGAAAACTTGCTTAAGAGAGCTTACACTGTGTTGAAGAATACAGGTGGTCATATAGTAAAGACTTTCAATCATTTTACAATTTTTCCTTTTCTATATCATAGTTGTATGTATGTTTATATGTTTCAATAAATCACTTCCTCTATTTATCACTTCTCTAGGATAATACTGTACAATGAATTGAGGGGTGGATAGAGACTTTTGCACAGTGCTTTAGCACTTCGCTTTTAACATTCTTGCTAACAAGAGATGGTTGTAGTGAAATAATATTAACTGCAGCATGTCGTATTAACAAAAGTGCAATGAAAGCTTCCCAAAAAATGTTACACCAAACAGAACAATGGTGAGAGTGCGAGAGACTGAAGAAAGAGTAAGAACTTGACAGGAAAGCATCATCATCAGAGCTTTTTAGCTAAGTTTACAGTCAACTAAAATTTATTGTAAACAACCAAAGAGAAGCTGTTGGAGTAATCAGTGTGAAATGCCTCCAAACTGCTGGCGTTCAGCTGTTAGCCTCCTCCATGCTGTATTAGCTTTACCAGTAGCAGCTGGTGCACTGCTGTGTGGTATAGTAAACAGAGAGCAACATGGAAGTGAATTCAATAGATTAGCTTTATATATATCAGCAAATTGTCACAATATCCGATCCAGCCTTTTGAGTCAGGATAGGACTGATAACTGACCCAAATCAATTTTCTTTTTCCCCCCACAGATGCAGTAGTTGTTCTCAAAATCTGTATTCAGATTTTGATGTGTGATATCAGTAAAGTTCCCCGTTTAATAGAGCTGTTTTACTAGAACAGGGCTGTAGTTTTTCATGCCAGTCAAACTGTCTCAAGTGAAAGACTAAGGGTTTGTCACTGCAAGAAAGTTCAGATGGTGTCGGCATACGAATGCATTAACACTAATGAAGGCTTTGTTCAAATATGATAGACTATAATAGCAGAACTCTTTATGTTGTTACTTCGAACTGTGTTTTTCCTGCTGTGACAGGTTGAGAAGCTCTGCAGTGGAACATGTTAGTCAGCTCTCACACCTCTTTGATACATTTCCTCTTCTTTTTCACCAACCTGGCTTTTTTTTTTTCATCTGTTCGTATGACACTTGTATCACTCTGTTGCTCGCTCGGCTTCCTCCTAGTCACTCTCCTTTATAACGGCTGTGACTCCATTGTCATCCTCCCTTCACTTTTATGAACTGCGCAGTGCTTCCAGTTGAACTCACGCATTTCATTTCCTGCTCACTTCACAAGTCACTTAGTGCCGGATATTATTGGGCACCCTGGTTTATCTTCTTGGATGAACCGTTACCGACTATAATTAGACGGCACAGAGTGGTGGCGGGTGCTCGAAGTGATCATCTTCTCTGAACATAAATAGAAAACTGAGAATCCATGATGACATGACAGTTTCAGCAAATGCAGAGTCCTTCCTATAAGACGGGAAGTGGAGCAAGTGGGGAGTTATTAGATCTAGTAATAGCAAAATTGTCTCTTCACTTGCAATCACTGAATAAATTGGAGGGTTTTTATACTTAGAGTCTAATGTTTTTTTTTCTTTCTTTTGGGTCAGGACTCCATTACTAGACTGAGGAAAATAAAAAGGTAATTTGATATGATTTAAATAAATGTTTGTCTGAAATAGAACATGTAATATTTATTCATTGCAAAATATAAAATATCATATATAGTATATAATACATATAATAATTGCATTTTTAAAGCCTTAACAAAAGGCCTTAACATGATGCGTAAATTTACATATTTTGGATTTTCTGGGCTCATCTATCATTGGTGGGTATAAATCCCCATATCTAAATAAATGCAAGTTTTGTTATAGGAACTTGGGTTGCTGCAACTACTTCTTGATCAGCCACAGTGATGTGTTCACGGTGAAAAGATAAAAGAATGGATTTTCATTTGGTTTAAGATGATAAAACTAGCTAGCTTATTGCTCAGAGGTTCTAAATTATAGCTTAGTGTCACTGTGCGCTTGCGTGTATAGACCATCAACAATGTGGCAAATTAAACCCCTTTCAGACGTGTGTACTCACTAGGCTGTGAAATGAACACTGATCACTACAACCTCATACACACTTTCAGTACAACAAGTCTGAACTGCATGGAGTTGCATTAACGAATAGACACCCATCAAGAGTACTGACTAATTGACTCACATAGGCAATGCTTACATGTGTGAGACATGAGACTGTAGAGCACCTACCCAAGAAGTGGCACTTTAGTCCCTACTCTGATCATCACATTAGGGTTAAGATGAAATATTTCTTTCTTTGTTTTGTTTTTTTCACGGTTTCATTTTCATCTTCTGGGGTATTGCTTGTTGTTGTCTATCTCTCTCTCTCTATATACCGGTATATGTATCTATTGTACCAGTATCCAGTATTGGTTGACTTGAGGTGTTTTATGTTGTAAGGTAAAGACCCTGCATTATTACATATCACAAACCCTATGAGCAAGCACTTGGTGACAATGGGAAGGAAAAACTCCCTTTTAACAGGAAGAACACTCAGGCAGAACCAGGGGCTGCCATCTGCTGCGATCGGTGACAAAAGACATGCTGTGAGAGAGAGCCAGAGTTTAAAAGGAACTAATGATTAAATGCAAAAAAGGGTCCAGTGTCACCTGATGCAACCCTAACTATAAGCTTTATCAAAAAGGGAAAATTTAAGCCTAATCTTAAAAGTAGAGAGGGCGTCTGTCTCTGGAATCCAAACTGGGAGCTGGTCCCACAGTAGAGAGGCCTGATAGCTGAAGAGTCTTCCAGCCATTCACTTCTGTATGCAAAATCTCATGGCTTTTTCTTTCTTGTTTAATTTCTATTAATCTAAATATCAGTACAACAATTTCAATTTCAAAACATTGTAAAAAGGAGGTTTTAAAATTAATTGTAAATGTGTTCTTTAGGTCCATCTGCAGTACTTATATTGTCCACCAGATTAATAAAGGAAAAAATTTAAAGTGTCTATTCATCCTTCTATCTAACCACATGACCAGTTTGGTCGGGATTAGGAATGGAGGATAAAGTAAATTGTCCTGATTTTTGTTCATCTGCTTGGCTGTATTAAGAAAATCCTTGTGAGTTAGGGAAATACCCACTGACTCTCATCACCAGAAAGTGCCTTCACTTTAACAGACTGGCAAAGCCAGCGTGTTACATTTACTGGATGTAACGGAGGTTAAGTGTCAGACTGCTCCCCAAAACAGCAGATTTTAAAATGCCCGCTGCCATTTCATTACAGTCGGGTTAATCAATTTTATTCATTGTGCATTTGGCACTCCGAAAGCATTTTCAACGTTCATACAAGACTTCAGTCAGAAAATGTTTAGCAGGTCTAACTTCTTCATCGGAACGAAGTTGCTTTTTAAAAAGTAAGTTTTGTGATATTTTGTTCCCAAACTATTACATGTTTATACTACAGTATTTTCTTGGTCTGTGATTTTAGTTTGTTATTGGACGATTGCTAAGCAGCATGATGGCGTCACAATATGTCCTGCACAATCAGGTGGCTACAGGCAGCATGATGATGGAAAAGAATCTACAGGGGACTCGGGTGTATCTGTTTGCATACAAATAAATCCACTATATAACTATTTTCATAATTCACATAGTGCTCAAACTGGGATTTGTACATCATTTTAAAATCACATTGACACAAAATATTTTTCCAGTTCTGGAGTGTTGTGGAAGCTCCAGACTCTTGGTGTGTTACACCACCAGCAATTTGTCAGTTGCATGATTCATAATGGCAATGTACAGTAGGTGTGCATGTAGTTCAGTCAGTTTTATGTCAGGTTTTACACTAGGGCCCGGTGGATCTGTATCGGGGTCAATGCAATTGCATTAGCTCTAAGGTATGTAGGAGAGGAGTGCAGCTCATTCATAGCCAGGTGCAACTAATGCACTTCAACAAGCTTCTGAACAGATGGTTTGGACTTCTGTGTGCGGGCGTGTGTGTCTGTAAGTGTGAGAGAGCGGCGATATTTTGCAAGCACATGCACGGATGTGTGTTTGTGCGTGTGTCTGAGTGAGGCTGAGAGTTGGAGAGGCGAGATATGCCATGCACAACATTTCAGTGGAGCGGTTATGCAATCACAAACGCAGGTAGAGCATAAGAGAAGCACTACAGAAGCAGGCCCACAATAAAATCTATCATCCATTATAAGTCTGCCACACAGGCCCACATGGCCCACTTACTGCTCATCGTGATATCCCCCACTAACATTCTGCAGATATCAGTCTACTATCTCTTCTATCCTCTGATACGTAGGGAGCCAGTGGGAATGCTTCTGGGTAGGAACACAATCCATGCAAAGGTCTGAGCATCTTAAAAACAAAAAGCACTTTAGAGTGGCACACTGAAAGTTTTTTTGTTTTTTCCTGTATCCGCATTTAGAAGAGGGTGTCTTCTTGTTCCCTTGAACCAGAGCTAAAGTTCTGACATTGTTTGCAGTTTCATGCCTAACTTTATAGAAATGTGTCTCAGGCCTGGAAGCTGACATCGGTTTTGAAAGGTGACACATCCCCTGCATCATTTATAATTTATCATGGCCTAGAAAATGTTTTGCTGTGAATTGCACCCACAGCCTTCCTCTTTTTGTGCGGTATTTGTCACAATATATATATATATTATGTCCCCTCTCAGAAACTCAGTTTTTAATCCAGTTGCTGCATAACACTTTATTTGAACTAGTTTTCATTCGTGTTGCTATACGGGTTAGGCATGGGTGCACCGCAGTGTTTCCACAGTGAATAAACTCTCTTTGATGAGTGACTTGTGTGATTTTTAAGTTGACATTTGAGGCTCAAGGAACAACCTATCCTGCTCCATTCAGCCTCTCAAGGCTATGTTTGCTCTCTAATCGAGTGGGTGCTAGCCAATGACTTCTGGTCATTCAAGGCAAGACTGGCTGTCATTACACATTTGTATGAAATCTTGGGTCATACTGGGTTCTCTGGGTTTCATGTCAATGAGTTCCTAATGAAATAATTGTTAGAGCCAGACCCAGTGTTCCAAGTCTCAGTCACGCAAAGCCACGTAACTATATGGGTATAGCTATTATAAATGCCGATACCGATATATGGCTAAATTGCTAATATTAGCCTGTCAGTCGGGCTCTGATAAGTGTGTTACAGGTGAAATAATGTGAAGAAGGAAGATTGTTTTTAGAAAGTACAGCAAAAATTTAACATTAGAACACAATTAGTTTAGGTTAGTATAAATGCAGCCGTCTATTTTGTCAATTTTGACTTTGCAGAAAATGACACTGCCCATCTCTTTAATGCTGCCTCAGTGACCATATTAGCATAAAATATTCACCTATTTCTCTCTGAGGCTTTTGTGAATTCCAAAAGGCAAAGTGAAGGGTAATGTTAATTCATGTGGAGCACTGTCCTAACTGGATTAGATCCTACTTTGCATGTTATTACAGACACTTACATTCAATCAAGCTATGACTTCTCTTATCCACCTGAATGAGTCATTTAAGGCTCCAGATATTGTGAATAGTAAGTAATGTGAGAGTTGGCCTCCAATGGTCACAGACGTGTGTGTGTGTGTGTGTGTGTGTGTGTGTGTGTGTGTGTGTGTGTGTGTGTGTGTGAGAGAGAGACTGTGGGATGTGATGTTGGCTGCTCTGTTGCTGGAGTGCCTCTCATCCCCTTTTTCCTAGTCTTGATGATTGTAGCCTGCAGGATGCCATCTGGGTTCTGTCATGAGTTATTACTGTGGCAAGCAAAGGCTGACATGGCTTATGTACAGCAGTATGTAGCCGCAGGTCAAAGTGAACTGAGTCTGTGTAGGAGTCAATGTGTGGGTGGCAGGATAGGAGGCTCTGTGTGTTATATTTATATGTATGTAGCTATGCGATATTTTATTGCCCGTGCATTTGTCTCTTTGTTGCAGTCAGTTTCCCTGACTTCCCTGTCATTGTAAATTTAGGTGTGAACAAAAATAAATGTGCTACCTTAGGCTCCAGGAAAGGTTAAATGCACACAGGTTTTAAAGCTTGATCACCATCAGCACCTCTCTACGGAATGTTTTTTAGAATCATTGCTTTGGTTCAGTCTCACCATTTTCATGAGAAATTCAGTTAGCGTTTTCCTAGCTCTTGGACATAGCTAAGCGTGTGTCAGCTAAAAACGTAACACAAGTTATTTCCCCAGGATTCTGGCTCTTGCACCTCCTACTACATGACAAGCAGCAGGCGTAGTGGAGAAAAGGAAATCGTATTTGGAAGCGTACCTTTCCTTTATGAGATAATAACATAACCTTTTTGTTGGTTGTGAAGGGAAATTTGCCTTTTATCTTGTGTTGATATACAAACCTCAAAAATTATCTGGAATATCACATGAAACTACAGATCAAGAATTAAAAAATCAAAAACTGACAAGTAATTGAACAGCAGAGGGAGACAAAGACACAAAGAGCAAGCAAACAAAGGAAACCAGCCAAGAGGAAATTGCTTATTTACCTGAAATGCCATAAATAACAAAACTAGACTTCCACACTGCTTACTGGAACAGGTACAGTGGTACACTGGCCTAGTTGCCAGCTCTCTATGTCTCGGCTCTATTTGCTGCAGTCTCCCAGTGGAGGGAGTTCTTTTGTCACTTTCCCACCTCTGATTTATTATCCATATGCTTAGTTACAGAGGTGCTCAGCTCTGGGGACATTAGTAGCCGTAGCTGCTTCAACAAACACCCCCCACCCTGCCTCACAGTGTTGCCACAGCTTGGCAAATAAGCAATGTGATGAATGGGTTTGGTCCTGTTCACATGCTCAACTGCAGATAGAGAGGAAACTCAGGGTTTCTGTTCTGTTTTTTTGTTGTTGTTTTTTGTGTTCTGTTTTTTTACTCTTAGATCCCTAAGGGGGCAGGATTGTTCTGAGGTTTGGAATCAAAACAAGATGCAATAGTGCTGCATACTGAAACCTAAAATAGATGAAAGTGCATATGCATTATATGCAAACCCTCACAGTTTACAGTATAATGTGTATGAATAGATGACTTGAATACAGAGCAATGTTTGCAATACAAAGACTGTGCATTGTGTAGTTCAGGTATCAGTATGGATGGTACATTGTTGATGATGATCACATTTTCCATGGTAGCATCCACTCCTCTGCAATACAGTCAAAATATTTGAACTGGTATGGGCACCATAACTAACAAATAACAAGCGTCTAACAGGATTATATTTAATTCTGTTTTGACACAGGCTGAAGTCAGAACCTGAACGTCATATAGGGATTGTTAAAATCTTAAGGGTCGGGTGACATAGAGTGTGTTCGGAAACTGTTTGGCAACCACAAGCTGTCAGATCAGCTTTGATGCTCCTCTTTAATAGACTCTGATAGTCAGTGTGGGGTGAACATTTGATAAAGAACACAATTCACATGATTGTCATGCTATGAAAAGCATAGCAGGCTAAACATCCATTCAAAAATGAGTAAAGTTCCGATAAGCAGACATTTAAGGTCTTCGAACTTGACTGGTCTGATGTTTTAAATTAGTAGTGTATTATGCAGTGTGGACTCACAGACACTAATTTGTGCTTTGAGGTGTGAACGTACAGAAAAAAGATTGACGGAGACTGGATTTTTAAGATTGATACCAATATTTGGCCGATGTGTATATAATTTTTCTTTTCACGAAACATAAACAGATTTCGGTATTTTTTTGTTATGCGCAGTTACAGAGTTCTTACTATCATAATGTAATATGACAATGCAGTTTAAAAATAATCTTGTTTTATTGTCACAGCAAGTCGTGGATTACCTGTTTACACTCTGCCCACCTCTGCTCGGATCAGCTGGTTGTTGTGTTTGTGGCATTCCGTGTTGCCAACAGGGAAGTTGTGGCCAAATTCACCAATGTGGAAAACTTCCACATTGGTGAATTTGTTATATGAGTAAAAGACTCACTGCCACCAAAACAAGGAAACTGAAATACTTTAATGTAAAGCAACAAATAAAATCTGCTTAAAGTAAAGGAAAATTGAAAGACTTGGTCGTGGTATAATATCCTTAAGCCAGTGATTTAGACTTGGCACACTAGTAATATTAAGAAATTCTGTGGACACAAAATAGATTGTGCTATTAATTGCCAACGGTCTTGGAGGATGAGGTACTTAAAGAACCTTTTATTCAGGTCTTTGGAAAATAATTTGTCACCTGTATGACTCTCATACATTATATAAGCAAAACTCGAGCTTGTGTTATCAGTGAGTGTGACGTTAGCTGTGCACAGATTTTAATAGGCACAGCTTCAATGCACAAACAAGGATAAGACCACAGAAGATTTATTGATTAATCGGATTTATTTTCATCTTAACCAAATGTTTATGTAATATAGAATAGACAATAATGCAATCTTGCTGTGTTGTTGCATTGATCCCAGATGGTCAGTCACAGCACTATACTTTTTCATTCCTCTTACACAGTAGATTCAGTAGCAGACAGGCCAGGATAATTATACTATTATATCATATCTGCCACTGGCACTGTAGCAACAGGGAAGCTGGATTCTTGCTCTAGCACTTTTGTCCATTTGTGGAGGAGCTTATGGTGCGATGTAAAATGCGGATTGTTTGAACTGGAGATAGTGTGTTGACTATACATTGTTTTTAACACTTAGTGCTACTATACTACAGACCTGGTTGTTATGCTTTGTATCCTCTGGAGGCCATTAGGCCATAATTGCCACTAAGGTTGTTCTATATATTTTTGCCACTGGCTCTAAATGACTGGGTCTGCAAAGGAATGCATAGCGCCAACATTATCCTAGTGCCATGCCAGGACCTTATTTGAACCAAGGCAAGTTAAGGTAACTAGCCATAAACTGTCTCCAGCAAATCACTCAATTACCCCAATCCTCCTGCTGGCTCTGCAGCAGAACCTCCTGTATTGGCCTCTTTTCCATGCCAGGAACTTCCTCTGGAATTGTTCACCTGCCAGAATATACAGCACTGGGTCCAGGCAGCTGCTTACACTGCACATGGCTTCAGAAAACTCATAGCAAGCATAGAGTACATTGGTGTTGGAGGGGGTCACCAGGTTAGAAATCCTCATGAATACCATGGTGGTGGCCATAGTGTGGTAGGGCAGAAAGGAGACCACAAAGACGAGTATGGCGGCAGTAAGGAGATGTAGGGGCTTTCCTCTCGCTCGGTTGCTTTGACCTCTTGGGAGACGCCTCAAAACTCGAACCGTCATGGTGTAAAAAGCAAGCATGACAGTGAACGGCAGCAAGAAGCCTATTGTTGTTCTGATAATGATGGCTGTTCTGACATAGTAAAAAGGATCCTGGATCTGGTCCACACACACAGTGACATTTTCTGTGGGCTGAATAGAAAAAGTTAGAAATAAGTCAGGAATGGAGCTAAGGACGACCAGCACCCACACGCAGAAGGAGCACAGTTTGGCTTTACCCGCATTCCACCAACGAAGAGAACTGATCGGGTGCACTGTGCCAACGAAGCGGTCGAAACTGATTAGAGTCAGGAAGAGGATGCTTCCATATATGTTGATGTTGAAGAAGGACTTCTTGAACTGACAGAAGATCTGTATGTTTGTGATGTGGGGCCTCCTCAAGGTAATGTAGAGGGAGAAGGGCAGTGTGAGGATCCACCCCGAGTCACACAGAGTCAGGTTAAGCAGGAAAATGTTGCTGGAGCTTGAGGTTTTCCTAAAGCAGGTGTGGTTGATGAGCACTACTAGGTTTCCCAGCAGTCCCACCGGAACAGTGAAAGCAAAGAGCACCAGCACGATGTAGCAATACCAATAGCTGTCCTCAAAATGGTTGCAGAATTCTGTTGACTGGTTCAGGAACACAAGAAGCTCGTCTGGGATTTAAGGACAGGAAGTTGTTAGTTTTTACTACAGTAGTTTTGAATATGTGATTATAAAGGTTGGCTTAAACTAATGTGAGTGGTCAACATTACCATGAGGATAGTTGGATGTCTAATTTACCGAATGTAGCCTTAGAGCTGCTTTGTCTGTCATATGAATGTTTGGACATTTGAAGAGTAATTTGCTCTATTGCTGAGAAGTTGGTGACAAACTGGAAACTGCTCACACATCTGTTTGATGTGAAACTAGATCCAGCCCAAGTCTGATACATGTAAGCCTGCATTTGTGTTATAGGAAAAAAGTTGATTAATTAACAAGATACCATATTTTAATTTTGCATTGCAATAGGCTGCTTGGGTCATGATGCACTCTTCTTTACTTCTTTTCACTCTCTATTTATTTATAGACAGGGGTGCAGATAAGTGGTCCGCAGGTGCGCATGCGCTGTCAAAATAAAAGACGCGGACCAGATAAGAAGTTGCAACGCGCGTTTGCGTACATATAAAAGGCAGTGTTTTTGTCCGCTAGAGTGGGATTTTCACGGCATATTCTGCACCACATCTCTGTGCGTTCATCATTGGTTTGAAGCCAGCTCACCTCCTGCAACCACTTTTCCGAGAATACGCGCTTCTTTTGCGGTTCGGACTCCTTCTGACATTTCTTTGGAGGTAGAGGAACACCAAAGTAATTGCTTAAAGGAGCTTCTAAGACATCTTTAAGAGTTCTAAACAAATGTTTGTCCTCCTCCAGAAAATCTTATGTACGCAAATGTGCGTTGCAACTTCTTATCTGGTGCGCGTCTTTTATCTTGACAGCGCAGGCGCACCTGCGGACCGCTTATGTGCACCCCTGTTTATAGACCACTTTGCATTTAAAATGAGTTATTATTAATATCCGTCTCTATTCTACAGTGTGTTTTTGCATCAAACTGAATCTCATCTCATGAAATCGCATTTTGTGTGTTCACAAATGTAAAATTGTGGTTTTCCAGGTACAGCAGTGGGGTTCTTGAAATCTTCTTGTAGCCTTTGAAATCAATGTTAATGGTCAAGAAATGGTGTTGCCCCTCTTGCCTCATTCTAGCACTATATTTACACGGACACACTTTAATGTTTTATGTCATTCTTATTCTGCATCTTAAGACTGCATTCAAAATACTGCATTTTTGTATTCAATAGTTTTTTTTTTCCCCCCAAGTCAGATGTTTTCACTTGTTTCACTGACTCTGCTGAGCACTTAAAGTAAGATGTTTCCCCACTCTCTCTCAGGGCTCTCTGTATTTACACTACTGTCTCTATAATCTCTGAGCATCACCAGTGTGTCCAGGAAGTGAGTGCTTGATTGTCTGCTGTGAGCAATGAAACCTGAGGGGACTGTTGATCTGTTCCCTCCACCATGTCGGCCGATGTTTGCACTTAATCAGAGATCAAACATTCATTTTGCTCAGGTGAGCAGACCTTTAATAATTCACATCTTAGCACCCTCTGAAAGGGAGAACAGAAAAATGTCTGCTTTGGTTATTTAAAATGTGTAAATGACAGTGAAACATTCGTCACACTGGTATACTGTACATGTAAGCAATAAATTCTTTCCACAGCAGGAAGATTTGCATGTTTAATTTGAAAAACCAAAAAAAAAGGATTTGTTTCTCCTTCCAGAATCAAACTGGGAATCTTCTTTTGCACCTGAGTGCTTGAATTAAATTGCAGGACACTATATAAGTACTGCTCCATTTACCATTTACTAATTATGTCAACAACTACTTTTGACTCAGAAGCTTAATGTTAAGTTTTATAGGTTCATTTACAATAAACTAACTAATGAAAGTATTTGAAGTTGAGATTTGATCTTACCTTCTTTACTTGGTGCTGTACTGTCCCTTTTTAAGAGCTGTGTCATGATGGAGGGATCACATCTCAAGCTGGCTTCAATGCTTCACCACCAATTGTTTGTTTCCCATGCGACTGGAGCTATCGGTGCGCTGCTGCTTTATCTGTGCTGTGTGTGTGTGTCTGTGTATCTGTACATCCGCACAACACAACAAAAAGAGGATTAAACAGAAGTACTGTTTAAATATCAGGCGTAATTGCTTGTCCACGTGTGCCAGTGGATGATTGATTGCTGACTTCTGTTAATGTTTACTGTCTGTGTGACCTGTGAGTGGATTATGATTTTGTAACCCGAGCACTTCCCCGAAATATCAAATAGAGGTGGAGACTGGAGACCATAAAGACAGAGAGGACCCTGCAGACACAGATTTAGCATTTAATAGAAATGACTTAGGAAGGAAACTGTCAGATGATGGCTAATAGTAGATGATGCCGCCTATTTGTAATGAAAAATAAAGCACAAAATACTGGTGTAATGTTTTATGTCCCAAAGATTCTGCCATATTTTACGCTTTATTAAATATACCTTGGTAAACGTGCTATGAAGACGGTTATGTGCAGTGTCAAATTGTTGCCAGTAGATGGAGACAGAGCTGCATCATTGATTTAGATAGAAACGACTTGAGGGAATTTGGGCACTTTAGTAACAGTTTCAGAAGAACGACACTATAAACGTAACGGGGATCAGAATGTAATGTCTGTGTGTTTGCACTGTGATTTACAGACATGCAAAGTGTCCCCGTTTCTCTCTGTCTATCTTTTTTTTCTTTAGTTAATCTTGTGTTTATGTGTGTGGCTTTCTTGTCCATGTGTGGTGGTGTTGTTGTTGTTGTTGTTGTTGTTGTTGTCCCCAGCCGGGCCGAGCCTTGCAGTAGACATTGCTCATGAATCACGCCTTATCGGGATCCTCCACGGTGGGGAGTTGCAGTGACTCAAAAGGCTTGGCTGAATAGCCTTGAATCACCCCCGAGTTCAATCCTGCCCATACAGGCAATGAGAGGACCCCGTGTTCGATGGCTCAGCGCGCTGCTTTAAAAGTCAGATGTGCCGATGCGCACTGTGCATCTACATCTAAGCGAGGACTCAGTGGCACCGGAGGCAATTAAGTTCACCCATGCAAGTCAATTCAATTATGCAACTGTGATGAGCCCTGAAATACCACAGACAAAAAGACGTATGGTGTGGCCTCACACCAGGCCACTTTGCTTTTGCTTCAACCGCTCCCTCACACCCCTCAAAAATTGAGGAGGAATAATGTTATCAGGAGAACTTTCAGCTTTCTATTCTCTGCAGTACTTGCAATCAATAATCAAAGCTTTTACTAATCCAGCAAGATAATTATAAATATGTATATTTTTTTTACATATCAAATTCATTTTCTGCAGGATTTTCATTCATTATAACCTCACTTTTTTTCTTTTTCTCCTTATCTCAGCGCCCCTTCCACTCCTTAGGAATGTCAACCTCTTGGTTGTTTTTTTTTATGCGCACAGTGGAAAAAACTGACAGTGAGCAAGCAGAGATCGAACAGCATGTAAAACTATTCAAGAGTAAACCAGCCAGGCTGTAATGGGAAAATAAATGGAGCATTCTGCTTTGCTGTCTCTCTCTGGCTGTGTTTGTGTGTGCGCGCTTGTGAACACAAACACAATGAGCTCTTCGGGGAGCTGTAACTCAAAGGGACGCTGACTGAGCTCGAGGAGAGGAAAACAAAGAGTTGTTCCTGGGAAGATGGCCGCTTCTGGCACTGGATCACAGCTCACAGAGATGAAGCAGAGACTGTGCGTGTGTGTGTGTGTGTGTGTGCGTGTGTGTGTGTGTTGGCACATACTGTTATAAACAGTGGAAATGGACTACTATAGCCAAGCTTACTCATCCAGGATTCCTTAATTAAGACTCAGCAGAGTTACCTTGAAGCAGCTGATGGTTGGGGACACTGACTGTCAGATGCTTTGAAGTTTTCTTGGAATTGCTGTTTAATTTAAAGGGGCACTTCACAATTTTTTAAATATTTAATTCAGCTTCCTCGTGATGGCAGCTGCTACTTAGTTTGGTTGTATAAGAGCTCCTGCAACTTTGGGTGGAGCTCAGAAAGTTAATCAGATGACGGTCTAGTAATGTCATCGGTATGTCACAACTTGGCTCCCTGTAAAAGATGGACACAGCTGCTGTGACGCCACCCATTGGTTTCTGAAGTTTTTTAATCCCAGAAGCGTGTCCTGTCGCCATCTAGGTTGCAAAAAAGATCTAGGTGATGGGATGTGAGCAGGTCTGACATCGAAAACCTCAATCGTTGGTTTGTGGCTTGTGACTTGCTAATGACAATCACAAGTTGTTAGCTTTTAGAGGATGGTTTCACACCAGTGATAATCCTCCACTTTGAAACATAGCAGGGACAGATTTATAAAATAGACTTAATTTTTTATTCAGTGTAACCCAAAAACTAGTGACTGAGCACTGAACTCATTATAAAAGTGTTTACAGAGTTCAAGTCAGAAAGCTGTTTCCTCAGAGGCTTGTATAGGACTGCAAGTCTTTTTGCAACCACAGGTATCGCCATCTAGTGGCCTGCAGATGAAGTGCAGATGTAAGGCACTTTTGCATTGACCTGAAAGCTGGATCCATGTTTTATATGCCTGTGGTCTAACTGTTTGTAACAGAAAATCAATGTTCAGTCAGTGTGCTAAACTGTGTTTTGTTTAGTTTTTTTTTTTTTTTTTAATAGACATTCTTCACGGATCTCTCACATCACCTGCATTGTAATACAGTTATTTGTTAACTGGGTTTATTTTACTTGCATTGTAAGTGAAAGGGACAGAAGTAACAGGATATGTTTACTTTTCTGTCAAATAAGGCAACACACACTGATGTATTTGACTTTGTGGGGATTAATTGTGTTTTTGTGCTCAGTCAC
>NW_024582465.1:40726-80638 GCF_018398535.1 Haplochromis burtoni
CTCCAACCTGTCCATTCTGAGCCAGGAAAAAGCCCTTAATGAGCACATTTCAGTTGGAATTGATTATTGAAAATCAGATTTTCAATACTGCTAATTGCAATGGCATGGAGGTATGTCCTCTCTATTAGCTAATATTTATATGGATGTTTCAAGCAGAGCTGCCAAAAACAAAATTGCTTGCATTTTCCTAGCACTTTTATCCAAAGTGCTTTGTAATTGGCCTCTCACTCATCTATTCCATTCTCACTCAGACGCTAAAGGCAGCAAGCCACCTTGTAAGGTGTCGTTCTCCAAGGACACTTCAAGCCATCAGTGCTGCGATTAGAAGATGACACACTCTCCCGAGCTAGCCTGCTAATACCTTCGTTGAGATCGTCAAGAGTCAAACAAAATGATCCTTTTCATGAATTTCTTCTGCGATTATTCCGATTTTATAAATCTGCAATGTAAAATCTTTTGGCAATCTCCTAGTATATTTAAGTGTCATCTATTTAGTTAAAGAGTCGATTTGACCCAGGTGGTAGGAAGAAGCACACTAAATGTGCAAAACAGATTGCTTCTGTTGTGTGAGCACTTTTGGGTTGTAGTTCGAGGACTTTGACAGGTGTTGTGCAGTTAAGTTATGCGTGTCTTTGCTTCACAATTGATATTTTCCCATCATCTTACTTACAAAATAAATGCCTTTTCATCCCACTCTAACCACCAAGTGTGACTTTAAGGTGTAAATATATTAAACAGGAGTCATATTACAAAAGCCAAAATAACTGTAGTTTTACTCTTGTACAAAATAACCTTCAGAGTTGTGTTGAGTCCTGCCACCAGCTTTCTTTGATTATGTGTTCTGTGCAGAAGGCTGCGTATCTGAATCAATCTTATACTCTGCCAGAAAGGTATTTCACCATAATTTGATTCAAAGCCAGGACTGTATTTAAAACAAAACACCACGGGTCACAAATGTCTGAATAATTTCTCTAAACTGCAAGCGTCATGAAACACAAGCAGACATCCATCGCTGGCATCGTCAGCAGATATAACGACATCCTGAAACCGGGCAGGAAAAGGCCCTTACTTCAGGGCGCTAGAAGTGACGCCTCTAACTGGTCTTTAATCTTAATTCCACTGTGTAAAGGGCACGTGTCTGGCTGTGGAGGACATTATTGATCTCCGACTAATTAATTTACTTTTATCCCCATTTTCGCGGCCATACGTGTTAGCAGGTTGACATGCTGTTTGAAGCGCCACTGACGGCAGTGTCCTTGTCGTGCTCCCTTTAGGTCGATACCTGCGCCTGAAAATGTTCCGCGAGGATCATGGCTCCTGGATGACCATGTTCTTCAGCACCATCCTCTTCCTCTTCATCTTCTCACACATCTACAACCTTTTCCTGCTGATGGCTGGGAGCATGAAGTAAGACGTTCAATCTCTCTCTTTCTCTCTCTCTGCTCCTTCCTACCCCCACCCTCCTTACCTCCTCATTCTGTGCTTCCCATTTGTTAGGGCCATTGTATGCTCCCCTTTGGCTGGTGTGATTGATCTAAACGTCTTGCCTGAATAGAGACTCGATACCGGTCTGATTAATCAGCCCTGACTTTAAATCTCAGGTGAGGGCAGACAAAGTGGAGGGTGGTTAATCCTGAAAGATCACCTTTAGCACCTGCACTTATTCTCCCACGATCTTGACTTTTATTTATTTATTTTTTTATTTTTTTAATGTGTTCTTGACATCTCTCTGGCTTAAAACCAAAATGTTGTTTTTTTTGTTTTTTTCCCCCCGTGTCACTCAGTCTGGGGTCTCGTGTTTTTAGTTACTGCTGCACCAGCTTTCCTGCTGAGAAACCACAGCAGAGCTCCCACACCCACACATCAACCCCGTGACAGAAATCAGTTTATTGCATTTGCAATGTGGCCATCTAGATGAAGGAAAACACGCCCTTGAAGCGGGCCAGCCAGCCAGACACGAGGTCGCAGCAAGATGATTTACCATTTTATCTGTTTGGCCTGTTAAAAGAAAGAAAGAAAGTGTGGCAGCTGTCTTTTCAGGTACAAGCTGTCACGAAGGGAAGGCCAGGGCTGTCGTGTGTCCATACAGCACTGCTTTTCCATATTAACAAGGAGCTTGAGCTATCCATGAGGTGCAGGCAGATGAAGGCTATTAGCTATAGGCAAGGTGTGGTGTTTTTCTATGGCCAGAGGGATGAGTTTGTATAATCGGCCCATCTGTCACGCCGGCCGGCACGGTGGCACCGGCATCCATCTTGTTCTGTGTCTCGCTGGCCGAGAGACGGGAAGTGGACGGCCTAGCAAAGGGGCCAGAGGAGGTCTGGGAAGGGGGGTCTGCTGAGATGTCGAATGCTGCTTGCTCAGGGAAAAGTTCCCCTCGCAGTTCTGCCGAGTCCATCTGTCACAGAGATGACCCTTATTTTAACATTTTAGTCTTGAATCATAGAGGGGGGGGGGCTTTAGTTTTTTACTCTGTCACTGCATTTTAGAACAGTGTTAAAATGACATCTGGATAATAGTGATGGGGGAGAAATAATGACATGTTCAGACGCTTCCAGAGGCGTAACTTATCATTTACATTTAACATGTGCTAGTTACACAATCTGTTCATGCATCAAATTCATCAGTTGTCTACGTATGAAAAATAAATAGATAAGTAAAAATGGCAGCTGTAACGGCCAATTAAGCAATTACACTAAAACCCATCCCTGTTTGCTTTGGATGTGTGGAGAGTTACAGCAGTTAGTGGGGGGCTGTAAAGCTCTACTGGTGAAGACAGATGGTGCTGTTGTAAAGCGAGTTAGGCCGCCGCTGCCAAGACACCTGCTCAGTTTTTTTTTTTCTCCTTTCATTTTTTATTTATTAATTTATTTATTTTCTGCACTTGCTCCCACCCGCCCCCCTCCTGTCCCTCTATCCCTCGCTTGTTTTCTTTCGGCTCCAACAGTGTGTCCACCAAGGACCCGGGCCCTGCCAAAAACCATTAGTGTTCACATCTCTGTTCAAGACCGACATGTAAGAGCAATGTTCACACTCCGCCAGGACGCTCCCTCAGAAAACCGGGCTCTGGGCTGTGATAGCAATGTATGCAGCAACGTGAGCGAAAAAAAGGTGACGGAGGGAGGGAAGAAGCGTGGCGGGCAGTGGGAGAAGTGCTTCAGCCCTGATGATGCAGTGAAACTTAAGTCTTTTGATCTGTGTCCAAAACCCTATTTGCATCGCCTCCTTTCACTCCTCAAAGCGCTCCCTCCTCCTGCAGCGAGACCGTTGGAGTTTTTTCTCTCTTGCCACAGCCCAGAGGAAAAGTACAATATCCCTTTGTGGCTGCAGCTGCCCCTCCTGTGAGGACGAACGTTGCTTTACCTTATTTATTTATACTGAAAGAAGCAGCTCCTGTGAGGGATCATTACCTCTATGAGCAGGCACGGGGTTTTCCAGCTTTGACATCTTGCCATGTTGCTGCACTGCAGGGGATGCTTTTCTGGTGGCCAGACAGGGGTTTGGCCCGCACGCACACACGCACACACACCCCATATTGTTCACGTCTTGCACCTCGCTCAAGTTAGCAGGGGTGTGTGTGTGCGTTGAATTGGGTGTCTGAGTATGTGCGTGTATGTGTGGAGGGGTGTTGGCTCGCTGACCTGATGCTGTATGCTGGCCATGCCCTGCGCTCATTAATATGCTTTAATTTTCTTTGACCTTTCAGTTGGTCTTGAGCTTGATTTAATTAAATCCAGTTACAAATCTGCAAGGAAAAAATAAATAAATAAAAGATAAACTGTGCCATCAGGATGCCAAACCTTCGCTGATAAGAGATGGCATATCATATTTTCTTTTTCTTTTTTTTTGGATGACAAGTATTTAGTCATGATTAGTCATGTACAATGGATTCATCAGTGCTGTTATCACTCAGCTGAAAGAGGTTTCCAGACTGTGTAATCTTGCACGTCCAACTGCATGTTAGCCAATATTTAAACAGCCACTTGTAGGTCAACAGCGATCAACCTGTTACCTGGCTTATGTCACATCAGGAAAAGGCTTCATCCACCGTGGCTCCCTGGGAGCTGTAATCTACACTTGTTACCGAACCCCTCACATCTGGGCTATTTGCATTTTAATGTAACTGTCAGATTAGGGGAGGGTGGAGGCGGGGGGGCTGTTTGTGCGAAACCAGGGGAGTGTGACCGCCCAGGGAGTTTGACGGGCTTCATGAATGTTCTGTCACGCCGCGCAATCCCATTCGCCATCTTACGGCACCATTACCAGCCGAAATCAGTCCCTAATTAGATGGTGTTATTTAATTAAGACGGCCCAATGCGTGGCGCACACATTAATCATGACTAATTTAGAGGAAGGGGGGAGGTAAAGTATGCAGAGGTGGAAGAAAAGCGGGGAAGCCTGGAAGTTTGATCTGAAACAGAGTTAGAGTGGGATGGGCGGTGGGGGAGGCTAAAGCTGAAAAATGACATCTATATTTCTTTTCTTCCTTATCCAACACAGAGGTAGATGGATGAATGCCGGGCTGTCGGGGCAGGAGGGGGTGTAAGCTAAGCAATTGAATTGTGGAGCAATGGATAGGGGGAGGTTTGCAGTGGACGGATATCTTCAGCGAGGAGCGGAGAGGGTTGGATGTGACATTTGACTACAGTGAGATAAGACGCCACTATAAGTTTATTTGTTTGGTTTACCATGATCCTTTGTGTCGCATGCATTCAAGTCCCCCTCGACCGTCTGTTTGCTTGTCTGGCACTAAGCTGGGGTAATACCACAGACAAAAGGCTAAATAAACAGTTCTGGTACGCGGATACCTCCTGTTGCTTGCAGTGCGGGACTTTGTGTTGCCTATGATACAGCGGGTTCAATGAACTGCCCTATACTTAATGATGCGCTAGAAAGAGGTTTATATTTTCTCACTTTGTAGTATTTTTTTTTTTTTAAATAATTCCTGAACACGTGTTATGAAAAGGGTTAAGATGCTTAATTTCTTTCTCCTTTCTGAATTTATTTCCCTGCAAATATTAACACTATATTGTTACTTCATGCTGTTGTTATAGAGCTGATTGATTTGGAACCATTGATTTGAATTGTTTCCTTGTAATTTGGGGATTTATGGCATATATGGAGCATAAAATCAAAGCGGAAAGACGTTACAAAGACACAAAAACATTGAAAATGTGATCATCACTTTTTTTGGTGCCTTTTAGAGATCCTTTCGTTCAGTGGGAAAATAATTGGCAGATTAAAGTGTGATGAAAATAACAATTTGTTAGTCTTAGATCGGCATGCTGATTAATATTCGATATGGCTCAGTGTTTTAGAGGTCGTCCAAAATACTTTACTCTTACGTCTTAATATTGAAACTCATTTACAGTTTGCAAATCACAGTGAATATCTTTGGATTGATTGCCTTTACCTACACCTACATGTACATTCTAAGAGCTCCTCCTGTTTTGTTTCACACTCCTACACACGCGTTTCCCGTTGCTATCTGAGTCATTACTGTGTATTTATGAAGTGTTTAGTTATTGTAAAGCGTTTCCCTTCAGAGTTATTTTATCTTTGCTCAGAATATCTCTAAACACAGTCTGGGTGCTATATCAAACTGTCGTTTTCTCTCTGACTACATTAACGTGCGGTTTCCCTGGAGCGTCAGCGGTGGCTGAGGTTGTCGTCATACTTCGTCATAAAGACAGTTCTAAAGAGGTGCGTGCCAGCTGGGCACTATAGTTGTATTATTTATATTATAGTACAGACAGACATGTACTGTAATATGTAGATGATTTAGATATGTAGATATCTAGAAATGTAATATGTAGATATACGTAAATGAAAGGTGGGTAAGGAAATTGTACTAAGACATGAGGTCCACTGATTATGAATGAAACAGCCACTCCACACCTCAACGGTACAAGACTCAGCTGCACCCTTGCATTTAAAGGAGAAAGGACTCTTTTTAGAGGATGCCAATGTTCTCATTTTGGACCTAGAAGACAGATCAAGACTTAGAGGTCATCTGCATCCACTGCGAACGAGCATTGTTGAACAGAGGTAGTGCTTTACAACATCAGCTGTCAGCCACCTACAATGCAGTCCTGAGATCCCTTCCCAGGTATCTTAACTCCCCACTCTCACCTTGCCTCAGGCGATCTCAATAGCTCACGTGATGGGGGGTCAGGGGGGATGTCTTGCAGATGTTCCACACCTTGGGCCTGGTCACAGTAATGATCACGACTTTATTCGTACCTTGGGTCATATAGCGATTCACACGATCAATAGTGGGTTGACAACCGTCAGGACCACCACCACCAAGGGAGCAATCCTCACTAGGGCTCAAATATCTGAGGCTCTGTCAGTTGTTTTAGAATTGAAAACATCTTTACTAACATAAAGAAGTCCTTTCTTTTATGTACTCAAGACTAATATGGATGTGGTCATTTAAAAATCTGACATTGGCTGATATGTTTTTTTTTTTTTCTTCGAGACCCACAAAACAGGGTGACACTGAATAAATTTCCCTAACATTTGTTATGTTTAGGTATTTATGAGTCCTTACTGACATAATATAACAACGCTGCTTAAAAATAATCTTGTTTTATTGTCACAAAAACAATACGCTCTGGCAGACTCTGTCATGATCAGATGGTTGCTTTGTTTGTGGTGATCCAAACACGTGTCGCTTTCTGGTAAACAAACTATGCCACATCATTACTCATAACGCAATAAAAGGGTGTTTCTCTTGTCTGTTCTTTACTTTTAAAATGTTAATTTATTTATTTCAGTACCAATATATTGGCAAATAGCTAAAACAAGCCATTGTATCACTGAATTATCAGGCTCTGTTGTGCATTCATGAAATGAACTGGGGCATAATCGGACATATGTGAGAGTGACTGGCCAGTCACCGTTATGGGCTGGGAATACTGGAAATCGGCAGATTCTTTTGCCTGGCCAGTCGATTGGTGCAAAAAAAAAAACAAAAAAAAACAACAAAACAACAACATAAAACTTTACGTGCTGTGTTGCTATTACATTTTTGGTCAATTTTTCAATAAAAGCAATTCATAAAACATTCCCTGGCATTTCCAAATGCCACACATAGCACAGAATAAAACAATACTAAGCAAAATCTTTAGGTTTACATCTATACAGGGTTTTCTGAATGTTTTTCACTACCTTTGTTGATTTCAGATATGCCCTTAAGTTGAACTAAGATGGATCTACTTTTGATTTATGAACCTTTATGAACTTAAAAATCTAAATATTGTCACTGATGAAGAACAAAAAAAAAGGTTGTCCAAACACAGAATATCAACTTTATGACTGCACAGTGCAATCAGCCTGAAAATCTTAAGTTTAAAAATAAACTGGGATTCCTGCTCTTGTATTTGTTATGGTACTGTGAATAAGGCCACTTTGTTTGTGTCGACGTTAGTGGCAAAGGCTTGGGATTAGTGACAAATCCACAAAGAGCTGTCGATGTCACCGGGAAATCATCACATGAGAAATAAAGAAGTTAAAGAAAGAACCCTGCGTAAAGTCTGTAGCACCTTTTGTCATTTGCTTTTAACCAAATGTCCCTCATGTACATTAAATGTTTAAATGTGTCGTTTAAAAATTTTATGTTTTATTGTTAAGACTTTGAAGTGCCTGTAAATGCATTTGGTGGTAAAATACACATGCACCTAGTTGTGGACTCTTCTGTCCTAATAGAAAACTGATGAGTAGAAGAGCCAGATACTGTCTATGATATTGCTCACTGATATTTACTCCCAATCTTGAGCCAAGGGAATGGCAAAGACTATAGGACTCAATCTTCAGCCAGTTTAATACAATGGGTGAGTGACAAATTGAGATTGAGATTTTAAGTTGCCTTGGGAGACGGTGTAGTGATAGTGAAGAGAGTCAATATTGACAGCTTTATGCTTCCTGGTAACCACTGCTGCTCACTGTTGTATACTGTAAATACAGCCTTGTGTACTGTAGTGCAGAAGGAGGAGACGGGCAATGCATTTTAATGTGGAGCCAGCCAAGGTCGCAATTTAATGTTCTGAGGGAGTCCAGTCTTTACGGGGCAGAAGAGGTCACTCGGTTGTTACAGTCACTAAATCACTGCCTGTCCAAAAGAGAAAACAAGTTTATAAAAGCCAGTGTGAGGGCTTATGTATACGTCCAAGCGGACATTGAAAAAATTAATAGAAATTGAGGGCATGTGATGACTCAGAGTAGTGAAAGCTCTCTCAGCATGCTGTTTTATACCCTTAACCATCATAGCTGCTCTCACTTGGCATATTTGATTAAAATAAAATTAAATCATAAACCTTTTTTTTTAAATTAAATATATCGAGGAAGACGGTGCACAGTGTGAGGGTTGGGCACAATGCTGCATTGCAGATTGCTGATGAAATGGAAAAGCCATAACAGTAGAGGAAAGACTTTTATTGGTATACATATTTAAAGCCCCTGCACAGAGCCACACTATTCCTGAGAGTCTCGTTACGTGGCACATTCGTGTGGTTTTATGTGGCCACAGTTCTAAAAAGAGGTTCCGATGCATTATCTTGGGAAAACACGTACCTCTTGCTTGGGCGATGCATAATGATTTTAATAATGTTCGTGTGCTAATATAATGAAATGGCAAATAACCGAAGGCCCTAGGAAATTCTAACTGGACATTATAATTCAAAAAACTGCACTATGACTTGCTATAGATGTTATCACTCCCTAGATGAGGCCACAGCACCTGAACTGAAAGTAAAAAATATTTAAATACTTGCTTAGCAGTATTTAATTGAAATGCAAATAAACAAATTAACACAGGCTAATGGCAAAGAAAAATCTGGCTGCCAGCATTACTTTGACAAAAGTCAATATTATTTAACCCAAAAGATGATAAATTGATGCTCTTACCCCGAACCCATAAAGCCTTGATCTCCTGGAGCAGCAGTCCCCAACCCCAATATTTTCACGGACCAGCCTTTAAGGTGTCGCGGATAAATACAACAAAATAAAACCAGAACCGGTACCAAAGAAAAAGAAGATTTATTCATCACACACGGGAAAAGACCCAGGGAAACCAAGTTAACGATAAAAACGATTAAAAAAAAAAAAAAAGCTGAAAACCATGAATTTCACACCCGAGCCTCAGCTCTCGCAGCCCGGTACCATGACAACGACCAGTCCGGGGGTTGGGGACCACTGTCCTGGAGGATTCTTCCTGTTAAAAGGTAGTTTTTCCTTCCCACAGTTGCCAAGTCTTTGATCATAGGGGGTCATGTGATTGTTGTGGTTTATAATTTTCTTATCTACTATTGTGGGGTCTTTAACTTACAACAGAAAGCGCTTTGATGTGTCTGTTGATACGAAATGGTGCTATATAAATCAAATTGATTTGAATTATCAGTGTAAAAAAAAAAAAAATTAAAAAGGAAAGTAAGTAAAAATCTAAGCACGTAATGGAACATAAATAATGTGATGTGAACTTGAGTTACAGTGACAGCTAAACCCAGAAACGTATCTCTAGGGACTTGAAGAAGTAAAAAAAGTGAGATTTCTTGGCACCAAAGGGGGGGAACGAAATATTTTGCAGATGGCAGCACTAGTGCAACAGTTGAAATGGTCTGGTTAATGTCAAACAGGGGTAACACCCAAACTCCTCAAACTTTGTAAGTCTTTAACCTCTGTAGCACAAAATTGTAATTTCTTGCATGCGATGTGACAAGACTGATAGAAAGGCATTGAAATGTCCTTGAATATTATGTCTGAACAAGTGTGGGAAACCTGATAACATTCCTCAGAGGGTCAAAGCTGGCTGAGCCGGCCGTGCTGGCACTGACATTGCAACTGGCTCTGCGATTAAGCCACGGGAGCCATTTTAGGGCTGATTATTCATGGTGCTACTGTACTGATGTTCCACTACACTGAATTCTCTCATTAGGTCATCCGGCTCTAAAGGCCATTAAATTTTCAGTCAGCATGAATAAGTCAGAGAGTTCTGCCTCTGATCATGCAGTGCGAAGAGTCCCCAAACTCATCATAGGTGCTCTGCAAGAAAAGGAAAAAAAAAAACCTACTTCAGTGCAGGGGTAACATTTGCTCAATTAAATATGTGAGAAGGGCAGGGGTTGGCAGCAGGGTAGTTTTTTAGATTTAAAACCTACCATGTGGTGCCAGACAGCATTTCCAGAAGTATCGATTAGAATTTCGCTGCGGGTAAATGACTCCCAATGGGATCTCCTTGGCAACTGGAGCCGCGCCAAGCCACTGAATGTCTAACCGACTTAATGCAGATATAAATCGCCATTCCAATCAAGGCCGTTTTATTTGCGGCCTTAAGTGAAGCAATACGTCACCTGCAATGCTGCACATTTTCGTCAATAAAATCCTGTCAAATCCGTTAAATGCATGCTGCATTGATGACATATGATTTATGCTGCTTCGTTCCAGGGAAGGATATGTCATGCATAGTTGGAGTAAGCAGGTAGTTAAGAACGGTTGGCATTTGGGTCCCTAGTGCACTACAATTAATCATAATTGCTTTGTATTGCCTATGAACCTTTATTGTGCTTTAGATCTGCACTCCCATAGCATGAAAAGCATGAGCAATTAGCTTTAATTAAAACTAATTCCTACCCGTAATATCTTGAATGGCTTGCCTTCTGCGGCTTTTTGTCCGATTGATTCGACTTGTGTGACAACAGCTCATTTACAAAGTGAACATGAAAATGAAGCATTATGGCGAAACATGCACTGAAATAAATTACTAGATTCTTTTTTCTTTTTCCGAAGCTTCAGCGCTATAGAAAATATTTTCATTGGTGTTTTAATGTGGCCAGAAAATAACTGGAGAAAACAAAGAGAAATTGAACCATTGACTTCAAATACGACCCCTTGAAAGCACAGCCAGAGCCCTATCCACTGCCATCTATTATATTCATGAGTGTGACCTGTCGGGGGTGAGAGGAGGCTGCAGGGGGAGGTGATGGGCGCCCACCTGCTCAGTTTCTAAGACAACTGCCTGCCAGGAGATCAAACAGGCCTCCTCGCTCCCCTCTGTTCTCCTCCTCCTCTCCCTTGCAAGTCCCATATACGAGGCGACTGACCCACTTTTCCTGCCTCCCTGAGCCATTACCTGGAGAAAATGTAGTGATGTGGTGTGCGAGCATGTTGGGTTGGTGGGTGGGTTTGCAGCACTGAACAAAAGCTTCTCATCTTCTCCTACTGTACAGAAATGAAGGTGTAACAAGGACTCCAAAGAAAGCATGTCATTTCTTATCAGATGCTATTGCATGTGAGATTGCTTCTCTAATGGCGTGTCTTGGCCTAGTATGTGTTTTGCTTCTGTGCTGCCACACATGTTAACTGAGCTCACTCAGCTAGGCAAATTTGCCAGACAAATGGATAATTTGCCAAACACTGCGGGACCAAATGAAAGTAGTGATACTGCATAAATTCCATTGCGCTGGTGTAAATTGTTTACAATCCTATGGGCTTTATGGAAGGTAGAGCCATCACTTATTGTTTTCACGGCATTAGATTGATATTGATTGACTCTGACAGCTAGCATCATGATACTTAGGCCCAGTGACCATTTTATCTCTTTCCCCCTCTTGGCTCATTTTTGTCAGTCCTCTTGCCACCTTCCTTTGTGCTTGCCTTTATTACCCTTATGCTACTTTTTTTTTTTAAATGTTCTTTTCACTCTGGTGCTCTCTTTCCTTACAGGCCTCACATGGTGACAGAATACATGGGCATCAGGAATGAGAGTTTTATGAAGATTGCTGCTGTGGGGACATGGATGGGAGATTTTGTCACTGCCTGGATGGTGAGATTTGAACTCATCCGTGTCCACATTAAATAAGTCAGCTTTTATGAAAAGAAAGACAGACCTTCAAATTTTAACCCTGCATTATGAAAAGCACAATGACTGAAATGATTGAAAAATAAACCTCTTATTCATGCTAACACCATGATTTGTTAAATGAAATTGTGTTAAGCTTTATTTTTTTCAACGCATAGTAGATCACAGTTTAATAAAGAATAGCAGCTTTATTTAAGAAAATGTTTAAATATAATTGGAAATGCTGAATAACTAAAATACTAATACTTTTTGATAATTTTATGACTCTTTTTTCATACCTGATACAAAAAAGATCTAATCAAGAGAAAACCATTTAGTTCAGCCTGCTTCATTAAAGTGAAATATACAGTTAGCAAAATAATAGTAAAAATCTAATAGACGAATGCATAAGCAAGTCAGTATTAAAAAAAGTGAAATAAAAACTCAGTCTTGCTAAACTTGGGATTCTTGTGAAAACATCTGCATTATATTGTGAAATGTTTTCCTGGTAACATTTTAGAACTTTTTCATTAGAGTAGCTGCTCTTTATAGCTAGCTTGCTAACTAGCTTGCATTTAATTTCACATTAGCATGTACTTAAGCTAATGACCTTTAGCCTGTATCGTCATAAACTGCAGAAATAATAATTGTTTGGGTTTTGTTTTGTTTTTTTATTTGTTTTTTTTTTTATTTTATCCACTCCACACAGTGTATCTGAGACAACTGCCTGATGGTACAGAGCTAAGAATAAAAAGAGCCCTAACTTCATAAATTAGCTGAGCAGCAACAATGAGCATCAAGTATTTAATATAATATAGACTGTCATGCACTGCTCAAATACACTATGCTGAATTACTAACCCACTAAGCATGCTTATAGGTTTTGATAATTTTATAAAAGTGAAATGTTTTTCTCTCATATCTGATATGAAACATTTAATCATTTTCATATCCTAGAAGAAGGCAAACAAAATTCTGGTAACATATATCTGATAGACCTTCCCAGACTATAAGTTTGGTCAATATAACAAAAAAATTGTGAGCCTAAATACTCAGCCTTCCTAAAACTTTGTACAAATCTGTGACAAATGACGGACGGTGCAGAGCTAAGAATAAAAGGTTAACAGCAGCAACCTCTAAGCAGCAATGATGACCAAGTATTTGACCCAATGAGTGTTTAAAAAAAAAAAAATTAAATCTGATAAGCCTTGCATGGCTGCAAGCATGGTTACTTTTAGCTGTGTTCATATCATAATAATTTAATAAATCATGTTTACAACCAGGTCAAGATACAAATGAAGCCATTCTTCACGTACCAAAATCTAATTTCTAGGTCAGGTGTATCCTCTCAGCCATATCAAGGCACACACTTACAATGCAGCTTTCCACACTAATCTAGTTCAGTCTGCTATCAAACCCTCAGAGGAACATGCGACTGATGTAAGGAGGGTCAGAGGAAACAATAGGTGCACAGGGAGGGACAGAGTGTGTTGTAGAAGAAACCTACCTCTGTTCATTTATCAAAATAAAAAGAGGAGGAGAGCTCCAGCGGGACAGGACTACCTGTGGTGGGAGGAGTGCGGGCTTTGACACCAGCATCCACACAGCTGAGACAACTTGACAAGCTCTCTCACCGGTCACATTAGTATTCTACAGTACATACTGCAGAGAAAGAGAGCGGGTGGAAGGAGAGACAGAAAAGGAGGCAGAGGAGGAGGGAGGTAGTCGGTAAGAAACAGAGGTGAAGGGGAAAGGGAAATGTAAAAGTGTGGTCAGAAGGGAGCCAGGGGAGGAAGCGAGTGAGAAGGTGAATCAGGGAGGCAGAGGTAGGCCAAGACGAAGTGCTGATTCCAAAATCCCTCCAAGTTTTTCTTTTTTTTCTTTTTTTTTACATTTGATTAATTCAATGAGGCACTTTGAAGATGACCTCTGTGTCTCCTCTGCATAGCAGATTTACAGTATAGCTTTACTGGTTGAGTGAACAGGAAGTGTCTGTTTTTGAAATGGTGCAAAGCCAGAAACATCTCATCGATTCCCTGATTCACATTCTTTCTCCAACACACTATCTGCAGTGAGGTGCTTTATTGACGAATTGACCTTGCCTCTGCAGCAGCTCCACATAAAGAATATAGAGGAATTTCTTTAGACGCTATGCTTTCTGACACAACTCTGCAGCCGTGCAAAGAAGATCTCCCGTAATTGACTTTTAATGACATTAAGGATGACAGCGTAAAAACAATTTCCCTAGCTGTTGGAAGCACAACATTAATACTGAAAGAAGCGAGTATGTTTCAAGGTAATCACATAGTCATTAGTGGTAAATCAACAATGGAATGCTATTCAGTATGAATCATTCAGTATTCACAACTTTATATCTGTTCAGTATTCAAAACTGTATACCTGTAGAGTAACATGTCATACAGTTTAGGGAAATAAGCATTTAATCAGCTGCCAAATTTGTAAGTTTTCACAGTTAGAGACTTATTATTTTTTAATTTTTATGGTGCTTTCATTTTAATTAAGAGAGAATATTAACCAAAAATCCAGGAAAAAAATCCATTACAGAAAAGTTACACAATGATTTGCTCGTCACTGAGTGAAATAAGTGTTTGATTCCTTCCATGACTTAGTACTTAGTTGAGAAACCCTTTTTGGCAGCAGAGGAGTAAGATACTTTCTGTAGTTGGTCACAAGGTTGACTCTCATCTTAGGAGGAATTTAGACTCACTCCTCTTTGCAGAAACTCTCTAAATCCTTTCGGTTTCTTGGCTGCTGCTTGGCAACTCAAATCTCCCTCCATAGATTTTCTATTGAGGAGTGGAGAATGGTTAGGCCACTCAATGACTTTAATGTGGTTCTTCTTTAGTGTCATTTGTTGCCCGGGTGGTATGTTTTAGGTCATTGTCATGCTGGAAGACACATTGACATCCTCAGTGTTCTGGCTGAGGGAAGGAGGTTCTTGTCCAAGTTTTTATGGTACATGACATGAAGTCAGCCCAAAGCATAGTGGTCCTCCCCTGTGTTTGATGGTGGGGATGGTAATCTTTGGGTCATACTTGGCATTTCTTTTTCTCCAAATACAGCAGGTCAAGTTGATAGAGCAAATTAGGTTTCATCTGACCATAGGACTTTCTCCCAAACCTTCTCTGCATTGTTTGAATGTTCTGCAAACTTAAGACAGGCCTGCACATGTGCCTTCTTGAACAGGGGGACCTTTCAGGCACTGCAAGATGTCAATCCATCACAGTGTTGTGTTAGCAACAGTCTTCTTGGTGACTGTGTAACCGCTAACTGCCTTCAGATTATTAACAAACTCCTCCTGTGTGGTTTTGAGATGATCCACCACCTTTTTAAGGATCATTCTCACCCCATGATGCAAGATCTTGCATGGAACTCCAGACTGAGGGCGATTGATGGTGTTCCATCAATCACTATCTTTCATTTCTAAATAATCAAACCAACCGTTGTCACCTTCTCACAAAACCTCTTGCCGATGGTCTTGTAGCTCATTCCAGCCTCATGCAGGTCTACAGTCTTGTCCCTGATGTCCTTTGACAGCTCTTTGCTCTTGCCCATGGTGGTGGAAAGGTTGGAAAGGAACAAATTGATCCTTTATACACATGACGAGTTGAGTTAAGGAGTGTCTGCAAATAACATAGATTTATGGGCACAGAGTCATGTACACGCATACATGTATATTTAGGAGGCAGAATTATGTGCTTCACTGTAAGTTTGTAACTCTGGAGCAGCATGCAGCATTGTTATTTGTTTAGCATATACAGTAGTTAGCATATGTATAATTGAAATGTCCTGATAAACCAGATGGTTTGATTATGATTTCCACTAGATGGAAACTTTTAAGTAAGAAATGCTAATACTTTGTTTCTTATTGTTTGTTGAGAATGTTTGCACACGTAATATGGCAACACTTGAACATTATCTAAATGGACTGGCATTTATATAGCACACTTTTTGAGTCATATTGACGTGTACTCATCAAAGAAATATTTTTCAAAAACACTAATAAGATATAAGAGATTTATGTACCACCCAAAAATTTAGACGACATAGTCAAAGTTTCCCTTTGACTTTGAAATGATTCATATTACTTTTATGGCTATCTAGTACATTACATATGTAGCTACATCTAGAAGGTGGTTAGCCCAAATCATTAGGGAAACAGGTAGCCTGCCTTCATCAACAAAAAAATATAAAAATCTTTACGATCCTCCTCTGAAATTTTCAATTAACACTTGGGTTTCATTTGCTGTATCTATTCATGCTCCTCTGAAGAGAACCTATGGGAAATGACTACCCTGCCTGGGGCAGGGTTACCAGGGCCCAACCACGGAGCCAGCCTTAGGGAGGGGCACAGTTAGAGCACCTGGTGGTTCGGTCTTAGTCGACAGGGCTCAGCCAGATGTAGTCTGAAGAAGCAACATGGGCCTGCTCTCTGGTAGACCTGGCTTTGGGAATGCCCCAGTGTCCTTCTGGATGAGCTGGAATAGCTGGCTGTGGAGAGGGAGGTGTGGGCTTCTTTGCTTAGACGGAGGCCCCCATGATGCAGACCCAGATAAGCGGAAGAAGATGGATGGATGCAGTAACTTTTTTGACAGTTTGCTCACTAACTCCATTCAGACAATTTCTTCTGCTTATCAGAAGTTGGGTTGCAGTGGCAGAAGCCTAAGTATTTTAATCCTGACATCATTGTGTTTGCCATTTTAATCCTAGAGGACCCAGAGGCACTCAAAGGCTAGAATGAGACACACAGTTCTGTCCCGGCATCTCCTCCAAAGGGAGGCATTCATGAATGATCCTGATGAGATGCCCACACCACTTCAGCTGCTTCCTTTTGATGCAAAGGAGCAGTGATTCTGCTCTGATATTCTCACTGTAAACCTGAGCTGAGCCATTTTACAGAGGAAATTTATGTCACTTTTATCCGTGACCTTGTTCCTCCGGTCACCATCCAGAGTTGGTGTGAGGGTAGGAATGTAGATGGACTGGTGAATCAAAAGCTTCTGGCTCAGCCATGTTTTCACCGCTAAGGTGAAAACAGGGCCGAGTGCCTGCATTACTGCGGGCAATGCGCCAATCTACAGGTCAATCTCATGCATCGCCTGCCCGTAACTTGTGAACTAGATTTCAAGACACTTGAACTTCCTCAGTTAGGGTAACAACTCTCCCCCAACCCACACAGAGAACTATTACATTATTTTACTTTCTACAGGTGACAGACATGATGCTCCAGGATCAGCACTACCCAGACTGGGGCAAAGCTGCCAGAAGGTTCTGGAAACAAGGCAACAACAGGATCGTCCTGTTCTGGTATGTCATTTTCTTACACTGAAATAGAATCTCTGTTAGACTGTGCTTTTCTTTACCTGCATGCACATAAGATATCAATATTTCCTCAAGCTTTGAATTGTACTACGTCTTCCTGTAATGCTCTATAGGAGTGTGTACATGCATGTGTGCGTGTTATGTGATCTGTTCAGCGCGTTGCAGGGTTACACACAGTCAATAGCCATGTTAATCATCCCTCACTCAGTGTCAGCACCTTTAATTAGAAGAACAGGCTGAAAATCAATGGACACAGCGAGGTCTCCAGGCAAACCATAGCCCCGGCTTTTACTTACTCATACCACAAGCTGTGACCCTGAAATAAGTGCTAAACAAATGCTGCAAACCATGTCTGATGCGCACTTTACTCAGCAGACAAGTAGAACCACTCCCTGTTTAGATGCACTACACCACCGCTGCATGGTCCCAGCGGCGTTCATTCACAAAAGTCCTTTGGTGCTGTCAGATAGTTTGACATAGCGTGTCATTCAGATATGTCACGTAAAAGCTTCTGCAGTGGTTCATCTCGGGGTCATTGTAAAAAAGTGAAAAAAACTGAAACAGGTCTGACATCTAGTTAATAGGAACACAGAGAGCTCGAGACATCTTAAACTTCAAAGCGAATTTGGCCGCAGCGTTTTAACATTTCCTTTTCGCCGAATTGATTCACCTGCAATTAGAATGCAGGCGGACGAACTGTTCGGCGACTTTTCTGCAGCCCTTCATTATATTGATGGATGCCTCAGCTCTCCGTGTCACAATCAATGCCAGATTTGATGAGCTATCGTTTGAAATTCAGCGCTTGAAATGTGATTGATAAATGCGTCGCTGGATATGTCTTGTCAATATGTGCTGAAGGGCCGTTGCAAATTGTAAAGGACAGCGCCAAAAGTCGTCCGTGCTGAGGGAAGGGAATGCCGCTTGTGGAATAATAAAACCCCTCAAAATTTATCTCTCAAACAGCTGAAATGGGATATGAGCTGGCAGTCACTATCTGCAATGCAGCCAACCGATGTGTGGTGTGAGAATGCATACAACTGCACAATAATCGCTGGGTGACATTGAGACAAAATACACAGTGGAGAATAATACTAAGTCACATTGCCTCTCTTCACATGGCTGAGAAATTTTTCAGTGAACACTGAATGCAGAGTAATCCCAGTGTGACATGAACGAAATGCGGGAAGTGTTAAAGAATGCAAAAAAACCCCAAAAAGCCCTCTCTAGGTAAGTGATATTTTGGCTCATGTTAAATATGTAAATGCATGGAAATATGTATGCAGTAGAGTTTTGAATTACATTGTCTCTGCATCCACAAACAGACACAGTTATTGTCTATGCACATTCATCTTCCTGGAAACTCACGCTATTTGTCAAATCTTGGTAAAAGAGTGTGGTTCAATGCATTATTGAGTCCATGAAGAGAGACCGAACAGTGCGAGATTGATCTTCTCTTGTAGCTGTCGTACCTGTTGTTTGTGTTCTGAGATATGTGATGCTAACTGTGCACCTATCTAGGCTGAAATTTAGAAAAAATATTTAGATGTTCTTTTTTTTCTCAAGTTTAATGCTTGTTATCATGCTCCTCTTCTCTCCTGTGCTGCAGGACAGTACTCATCTCTCTGACATCAGTAGTGGTTCTGGTCATCAGTACCGACTGGATCAGCTGGGACAACCTGAACCGAGGCTTCCTGCCCAGTGATGAGGTCTCCAGAGCCTTCCTAGCTTCCTTCATCTTGGTCTTTGACCTTCTCATTGTTATGCAGGTAGATCAGCCCCATGGGGCCAATTTAAGGGGGGAGAGAAAGAAAGAAAGAAAGAAAGAAAGAAAGAAAGAAAGAAAGAAAGAAAGAAAGAGTAGCAAGCTGGGATGTCTCTTGGCTTACTCTATTACCTACCTTGCCAGGTCCTCTGCCTCCCCCTTTTTCCTTCCTATTCATCAATGGGGCACTGCGGCACAAAGCAGTGCGAGGGCGGTTGATCCCTCTCAGCTGGCACGGACACAAACTTACACAAACACACGTATATCTGTTTATATACGAAGATACAAACAGAGAGGTGTGGTGTTAAATATAAATTATTGACTTTTTAAAAAAATCTCTTTTACCGTCTTCATCATGTTTCCCAGACCTCCCTATGAGCCTAGAGACGAGTTTATTTTGTTTAATGATGACTCACAAGATTGGAGTCCCCACTTCCCCCACCGCCCCCAACCCAATGTCTTCTCTCTCTCACAGGAGAGTGAACATCAATAAAGCCTGTGTCAGTCACTCATGAATATGCAAATGTGCTTGTCTGGGGGAAAAACCCCCCAAAACACATACTGTGTGCTTAGGAGAAAGATTGTGAGATTTTTGTTTTCCCCCACACTGCTAACCATGCGCCTGAACCACAGGCCAATCATCTATTTGCTCAGAGCTTCTTGAGCCTAATTCAGCAAAGCGCCTCCCAATGTTTAATGAACATATTTCACTGGAGCTCGTTAGCAGGTATTAGAGGACGTCCTACAATACCAATATCTCGTATCCCCTAAACATATATTTCCACTTTGTTTATTATGGTAATTATAAGGAGCCAGCAAATGTATCGGAGGACATTTTTCAGTGTTATAAATACCTCACTCCACAGAATCCTGGCACCGACGCCATTATTATTCCCTTGGTATTGTGTATTAGAACAACTGTAACACTAAAAGTGATTTCTAGACTTATTTATTGAAACAGTTCATTATTTTAAGAAGGGCTTTTTGCTGCTCAAGCCAGTAATTACTTCACGCTGTGGTCTTTTCCCCACAATTATTGTGATTATGCAGATTTAAAGCAGTAGCTGATCTTACACTGTGCAAGCGTTTCCTCCCAAACATCCTCGCGTCTCGCTGAGGCCAGCTTTTTCGCCTTCCTTGACCGACTCCCGGACGATGTGTTTGACATCTCCGTTTCTGGACCCTCGACTCTCTCGCTCACGCTCACTCACTGTAACTTGGCTGTTTATCATTCCCGGCTCGCAGTGATTTGTTTACGACAGGCCTCCGCTCATTTTCTGCGCGGTGTACAGCAAGCACATTTACTGCAATTATTTATGGGTCAAGTTAGCTTGTGCCGTTACAGGGCTCTCGCACCGGCGGCCGTCACTACATTCCTTCGGTCAATAAAAATTCATCCGCCGCAGCCCTCCCAACAGCTTCATTCGCCTCTATCCTGGATCTGTGCCATAGTTAATCTCACGCCTCCATGAGAAAAGATGGGTGATTTTGTTCTCAAGCTAATTAATGCTCCAATTAATGACCTGTCTGGATTTGCCTCCGAGCAGGGTTTTATCTTCTTTTTTTATTATTATTATTTTTTATATAATTGTGGCTTTTTGCTGTTTTGGGTTTTCTTTGGCAACCAAATGTCAGATTTCTGTATATACATATTTACATATGTGAAAGATGTTGATACACCCTGCCAGTTTACTCTACCTGTATTTGTTGTAGAGACTCATTATTTTGTGGTAGGAATGTTTAAATGCCATGCCTGCAAGTGCTACGGCAACAGATACAGCAGCTACGGAAGCAAAGTGGAGGACTTAATTAATATCCAAGGGGCTCTCGTCAAATTGTTTTGCTGTTCTGTTCATAGATATTTGGCACAGGAGACCTTGGATCACATGAGGACGTAGTGAATTCAGATGTGTTAATTTCGCGCAGAGCAAGAAGCTCTGTGCAAATAACAGAATCAAATGGAAATAGAGCTAATCTGAAATTATGTGTGCCTTGTTTTTTTTCCCCTCTAATAGTGATGACAAAAGCTAATTTGCAAAATGATTAAGTCAGCTCAGCAGAAAGAAACTGTTTCATAACATTTTCCTCTCTCTGTCTCTCTGTGTGACTTTCATTAGTTTCATCTGTGTTTATAATAATTTTAATGCCATGCTTTTCATAATCTTAAGTAACTCATTACAGAAATATTTAAATACATTTTAAAATGGTGTCGTAACACGGACATACAGTAGGAATCGTCTCCAGCAGCAGAACAGCAGACAGTAACAATTTAAGGCTCTGTATTCACTGTTAGGTTAGATTTTACTTAAAAAAAAATCACTTGATCTTTAATTTTTTGATAACAAAAGCAAATTTTTGCTCACTGCCCACTTCATTAGGGACACTTGTTCAATGGTTGGCAGAAGCCTACTGCGTTCAGGTATTTAGACATGGTCAAGATGAAGTTTAAAGCGAGAATCAAAATGGGGAAGAAAGGGGATTTTAAAAGACTTTGAATGTTGTGTGGCTGTTTGTTCCAGATGGTGGTGGCCTGCAAATTGGTGATCTACTGGGATTTTCCCACAATCATCTCTAGGGTTTACATGGAATGTAATGCTCTGAACTGTCAGGAAGGCAACAGTAATTCAAATAACCACTAGTTATGACCAAGATGAGCAGAAGAGCCTCTTTGAATGCACAATATGTTCTTCAAGCAGACGGTCTCTAGCAGCAGAAAACCGGATCAGGAGCCAATCCCGTCAGCTAAGAACAGGAAACTGAGGCTGCAGTTCACACAGGCTCACTAAAATTGGAAAAATATTGCCTGGTCCTGATTCTTCAGCATTAGGATAGAGGCGATCCTAAATGTCTTCTTGCCTTGTATCTAGGAGACCTTAGCAGGGAAAAATTTCCTCTGACATAAAAGCTCCTGGGATCACTGAAACATACAAACCACCTCCTTGAATTATCAGGGAGTTTTAGGACTCCCTGATAATTCAAGGAGGGAAAGGAGCCAGCTGAGGGGGTTTGGGCATCTGATGCCTCCTGGACACCTCAAAGGCAAGGTGTTTCAGGCTCCAACTGGGAGGAGGTCTCTGAATTTGCTGGAGAGATTATGTCTTGGCTGGCTTGGGAACAACCTGGTGTCCACCCAGGTGAGCTGGAAGAGGTAGGAAGTCTGGGCTTGCCCCCTTGACCTTAACCTAGATAAGTGGTAGAAGATGGATGGATGGATGGACTGAGCCCCTTAGTTCCAGTTGAGCATCATTTATATGCCAAAGCCTAGCTGTATTGTTGCTGACCATGTCCAACCCTTCATGATCACAGTGTACCCATCTGATGGCTGCCTCCACCAGGATAACATATGAATCATTTCAAACTGGTTTCTTGTGCTACGTTCACACTGCAGGCGAAAGCGCATCAAATCCGACTTTTTTGATCCTATGCGACCCATATCCGATCATGTGAACAGCACAAATCTGATATTTTCAAATCCGATGATTTGATGTTTTAAAGCGACTTGCTGTTTGAATGGTCATGTCGCATTAAATCTGTTTTTTACGTCACTGACACAAGACAGACGCCAATTATCAGCGCCGGAGAAGACATCGCGGACGCTTCCTGGCCATCCCATGTAGATGTTAGTGAAACTGAAGCTCATACGAAAAAAAGGGAAAAAATCAGCATAAAAATCAATAAAAGAAGCAAAGCATTTAAAGAGCAAAGAGATGAAGCGTCCACACTCACAAAGGGGGGAGGAGATGGAAAAAAGAAGCACCGCTCCTCTCTAAAACAGCGATAAGAATGATTATTAGGCCATATGTAAATAACAAAACAACTTTACAACTTAAAGCAAAATTGGGAAACGTAAAGTCCAAAAAGTGTCTTTATATTAAGGGCCATCAGTCAAACAATAGTGTTTGCTCTGGGTCTAAACAGAGCACGTTGTGTGTGACTTCTCCTTTTGCTCATGCGGGCCACTTTGAGGGTTCACACTAGAGCGTGTTTGCTGACACATTTTATCTGTAGTGTGAACAACTAGACAAAAAAATCGGATTTGATCCAAAAATCGGAATTGAGCATTAAGATCTGCAGTGTGAACATAGCCTTAAACATGATGGTGAGTTCAGTGCACTTAAATGGCCTCCACAATCGCCGTATCTCAATCCAACTGAATACCTTTGGGATAGGAACGGGAGATTTGCATCACCAATGTGCGCTTGTCAAATCCGCAGGTGTAACAGATTTGACAGCTGCTCAAGTTGTCATGTTAATACGGACCAAAATCTCAGAGGAGTCTTTCCAGCACCTTGTTAAATCTATGCCATGAAGAACTAATGAAGTTCTAAAGGCAAAAGAGGTCTAACCCAGCTGTGTGCACCTAATAAAGTGGCTGATGAGTGTATATTGTTTATTAATTAGAATTCAGTTAAATTTTGATTAAAAAAAATAAAATCTAATCTAAAAAAGTTCTTCAGTACTTCACTGGTTTAAAAATGCAAAGCTGTAGGACTCAAAAAAAATAAGAAATAATATTTTTTTCACCTAATAAATGAATCATGTTTTATGTATGAATAGTGAATAGTTTCACTAAAAACCTACCAGCCACCCAATAAAACTACATATTTGCAAAAAAGAAAAGTGACACCACGGGGGCAGAGGAAGATGCTGATGTTGAGCTGCCTGCTGATATTTTTTTTTTTTTTTTTAATCTGGTGAAATCCCATGTGCACAGGCACATGAGTACACACCACATGCGTGTAAACACACAGATTCGTCTGCCGTCTCCAGTAGCTGGCACCACGTTTAACCTCCAGTCAGTTTATGAAGAGACTCCACTGAGTCTTAATATTAACTAATATTGAAGCCTTCTGTGAAGTGTTCAGCATCCAATAAACTATGATGCAGAGCTGACATTAGTCACGTCAGTGTATTCAGATGGGTGGCAGCATCACAATTGCGAGCTAAATTTTCAAAACCTGTTGTATTTGTGCGTGTTTTAGGACTGGGAGTTCCCTCACTTCATGGGTGACCTGGATATGAATCTACCAGGAATGTCTACAACACATGTGAAGGTTAAGCTTCCTGTCTGCAAGCGCATCTTTAAAGAGGAGTACCACATTCATATCACAGGTACACTCAGATACAGGTCCTCCGGACAAAGAACGGGGTTATTTCATTGTTTTTTTTTAATGAGAACCTCTGGGGTTTTTTTTGGGTTTTTTTCTATTTTTTTTTTTTATTTTTTTTTTTTACAGCTGTTGGAAATGGATTAGGCAGCAGAAAGAAATGAAAATGTCCATGAGGGAGACATAAATTTGCCCTATTTTTGAATTGTGAATACTTAAAATAAAAAAGTGCTGTGGCTGCTCTACTTTTCCACTCCTTTCTTTCTTTGGGGAAGTGTTTGTTGGTTAAACCACAAGCAACCATTTATAATACATGTGTAGTTTCTGTGGAAAGCAGGTGCCAACGCCGCTTCGATTGTGTTTCCTGTTCCTCGCGTTCCTCCATGATGTGCGAGATGCTTCCCTCATCATCTCTCGCATCTCAGCCTCTTTAATGTTCTCTGCAAATGAGTGTATTTCCCATTTAAAACCGTCCTACTGGTTTCTCTATTTGGTTCTGCCACATGAACACGGCCTGTCATGACTATCAAGGGGAGGCGAACCAGTGTTCCTGAGCTAAATGTTAAACTGTTCAAAGGCTCAGTGGTTCGCAGAAAGTTGTTAACCTTAATGCATTGCATATCCATTAAGCATTATGGAAATGGCTCCGGTGCGGCGTGATTGGTTTAACTGAAAGCTTATTAGCATCATATCGCGGGGAAAGGTAGGGAGTAGTGTCACATATACCAGGGGCGACATCTGCCTGCTATCAGACAACCTGGGCAGTGGTGGTGTGGGCTGTCTCATGGTAATATAGTGATCTTGTTAGGAGATACCGTGGAGGAGCTACCACCTCTATCTGCATGCAAAATGAGAGGAATTTCTGATTAATGAATGTGACAGCATATCCATCTATGGACTCTGCCCTCTTAGCCATGTTTGGAGGAAGCTTGTGTGGTACATCGTTGAGGATATGCTTTAAATCATCTTTACAGTGCGTGCATGCTACTTAGCTTTCAAATATAAGCCTGGTCTAATCCAAGTTGCAATTCTCATTGCAGGTAAGTGGTTCAACTATGGTATCATCTTCCTCGTGCTGATTTTGGACCTTAACATGTGGAAGAACCAGATCTTCTATAAGCCCTATGAATATGGGCAGTATGTTGGGCCTGGTGAGAAGATCTTCACAGTGGAGGAGCCAGAAACCCTCAAGGACTTCAATCACAGCACACTCACCTACGAGTGGCGCTCCACCAACGTTGACCCTAGGACCAACTTAACCTACGTGGAGCGGGACATGTTCCTCCACAGCCGCTACATTGGAGCCAGCTTGGATGTGAAATGCCTGGCCTTTATTCCGAGCCTAGTGGCGTTCGTACTCTTTGGGTTTTTCATCTGGCTGTTTGGTCGATTTCAGGACAGCGAGACCTTCACAGAAAATCCAGACAAGAGTTACGAGAGGATAAAGAGGAAGTCGCCATCCGAGTACAGCAAGGAGATGGGCGCGACGCCAGAGGAGACACATGTCACTATGACCGATAGCCTCAAACGATCGGGAACGCCGATGCTTCTGTCGGTGGATGGGCCGCACTTTGGAGCGACACCCTCTACGAACTCTACGATTTCCATGGAAACCCAAGAGACACATCCGAGCATTGTGATCGACAGCACGGAGCAGGATGAACCGGCAGTCTCTTTCGATGTTCACAAATTCTCCCCGTGACTTGACGAACCTCTGAAACTTTGTACCTGCAGACAGGTTGGAACCAACATGATCAATGGTAAACAACTCGAGCATGTTTATTCAGGACAGCACAAGATGTCAGAGGAGGATCTTTAACACAGTTCTTCAAGTGAAGGACAGAGTGTTATTTACCTAGCCTAACCTTGATGGCTGTTCCAGTCATATTAATATATTTTTGTACCAAAAGCATTTTAAAAGTCTTTAAATGGCACCAATTCTGATACATAGCAGATCCATTGCAAAACCTCAACTGACCAGGTGCTACCTTGGATTTTACATTTTCCTAATTCAATTTTGTCAAGGTACACCTACGGGTGCCTGTAACAGAGAACTATTTCTACAGATGTGACCTTCGGTTAGTGGAGTTTTATTGTTTCAAAACAGTGTTATAACTACAGCAGTGCCTTGATATTTCGCATATTCAGATACGCAAAGCATATTCTAAACAGCCTGTGTGACCATCCGGATCTGCTTTACTAATGTCTGACATACTGTATGCTCTTATCATATCGACATCATGTTACCTCATTTGATCCTGAAACTTTATCATTTTAATTTATTCTCATGCGATGTCACTCTTACTACATTTTAATTGTGTTTATGACCATCGGTGTACGGTGACGACCTCCTCATTTACCCTCACTTGATTTTAGTTGCAAAGATAATAAATGCAATCAGCAGAGATCAAATAGCTAAACAGCAAGCCACCTCATGATTGCTTATGCGGCTGCTGCACCTTTACTGAATACCAACAGAGGGAGAAAAGGTGGTTTTTGCCCTTGGCATAAACATAAATGTAAACCATTGAAGTGCAGCGGTGACTTCTCCAAAGCTCAGGGCTTCTTTATGTAAAGCTAATGGTTGTAAAAGCAGATTTTGTTTCCTGTTTTATTGCATGAAAGAAAAGGTGCATTATCCTACTGTAAAAGAAACCCTCATTTCAAACATAACTAAAAGCTGCAGCATTTTAGCTTAAACTGGCTTTAATGTGTAAAAGTGTTTGTACACCTAAGTTTGGGGGGTGTTTGGTCCAAAAACATGTTCTTTTTTGTTTTTTTATACAATAAAATAACCATCTAAATTAAGTTTGTTGTTAATTATATAATGAACTTGCTCATGCTTTTGACCAAAGATGCTCAATCATGCAGTATTTTGAACATATTTGCAAGAAAATGTGATGATTTGAGACAAAGACATGTACGCACCGAGACAACGCAAGATAGCATGTGCTCTTGTTGTACTCTGCATTGATATATAATGCACAATATTACACTGTGGCTGCAGAAATAAGAAACTATGACATATATCTATATGATATTTCTCAAATAGTCTGCTTTGTTTGCCAATGAAAGGTACAGCAGTCATCATGTAACAGAATATGACCAGATTTCTTACATTTTGTAAACTATTATCTACAGTATAAATTAATATAATTACATTCACATTAATGGATTATCGTTTCATTTTTTTTATCTTTAATTTTTGAAATGACAAAAACAATTAAAATGTCTTTTATTTAAGGTTGAGGTCCTGTTCTGGTAGAACATTACACAGTGGAGTTTCCTGCATTTGTGTTTTTGTGTATGTGAACTGGAAGCAGAGCGAGAGAGAGATGTCCACTTGTGTCTGTACATGATGTTTTATACTTAACAGTCCGTGTGTGTGTGTGTGTGTGTGTGTGTGTGTGTGTGTGTGTGTGTGTGTGTGTGTGTGTGCAGACACATGTGAAGTGTGTAGGTGTTTGCTGCTACACTTCTTTTCAACAAAGGCCATTCTGTGAAGAGGTCAATTTATTCAGCATAATTGGTTTGCAGCTCTTGGTTTAGTAATTATCCTTTTATACATTAAAGCTCTGTGAAGACATTAGATATTAGTGTTTTACCAAAGGGCAGAACCTCTTTGGACATGAAGGGGCTCTAATATGTTTGGAATGCAGCTGTAATTGTTTGGGTTAAAAGTGAGGCCTTTGTCTTGTTCGGACTGTTTTCATTGTGTTGTGCTGCATAACTGACAATTCCTACAAGTTCCTCTCTGTTTTTTGAAGCAAAGGGGATTGTTTTTGTGTTTCCACAGTGTACTGTACTACTGTTGAACCTTGTGCTACCAATAAATTAATACATTTTTTACATTCTGTATCGACCACTTTCCTTAATTCTTTTTGAACAAGGTTGCTGATCTCGATAAGTAACTCGCAAGTTAAGTTCTGCTTTTCAGTTTTTCTATATGCTTGGGAAGTATAGTTGCCAAGCAACAGTGCAGGTCAAGCTTCTTGCATCTGCTGACCCAATTAATGTGGGCAACAGGAGAAATAATGATACTATCTCTTCACAAGGACACTCGAATACGTAGCCTGCATACACATAGCACCCAGCTCAGATTAGCATGAGTTCTCCTCTGAGCCTGTCCGTTGTTTGATTTATGCCAGTGGGAAACAATTTGAATTTGTTACTTGTTTTGTTCCCCGGCGGGATTTGTTTATAGAACATGTCTACGTGTAAATGAGTTATAGATTGGATCGAAAATGTCTGAGGGATGAAAACTGAACTCACTGCCGACAGAATTGGTTCCCAGTGTGGTGTTGGGACTCCTCCAATGAGGTTGAGAGAAAAATCTGAAGGGCCTTGAGATGATTGATAATATATTAAAGAAGAAAAAAAAAGTGCTTTGTTACAGAGAATTATGGCACAGTACGGCTTTTCATCTTTGCTGTTTCCACGCTGGATTCAAGAGGAAATTTTGCAAGGAATGTTGCGAAATTTTTTAAAGGCACTGAAAGAATCCTACAAATGTTAGGGATCACATTTATAGAGTGAACGAGAGCCAGTCGCCCACTGTGCGTTTAGTGTTAATCGGCGAATGTTACTGTGCGAATTTGCTAAATTTATATGACACGGATGGTAGACATAAACACCAGGATATAGTTATTGTGAGCTCTTCAACTTTTACCCTTTATCTCAAAGTGCAGCTGTGTCTAAATAAGAGATGCCGATTACGAGAAAGGGCTGAAATCCAACCAGTGGTTAATGAGAAAATACCACACAGAGGAGTGCGTTATGACAGATCTGTGATGTAACAGTTATTCACTTTCACTAGGAAATATTCAACAATTCTTCTAAGACTCTTGGATGTGCTGATCGCAAATTTAACTATAAAACACTCTAATTTAAATTGTTTGTTCTATTAAAAATGCTTCAACACCACAAACACGGTCATGTGGTCCAGTTTGGCGACTCAAATGAGCTGGGAGCTATTCTGTGTCGACATCCATGTATTATATGTACATATTCTTGCTTATAATATAGGATTTCACTCTCTTTTTGGGACTACCAGATGTTACCCTTCAGATCAAGTCCCATACACGCATCTTGGCCTTGCAGGTTTTTTTTCTTGTAAGCTCTTCTGTTTTGACATATATGCAAAGATTCTATTAAAAAGGGTTGCATGTAAGCCTAAATCTAACCCATTCTTAAAGCATGTGGTTGTTAATAGATAAAAGGGACTGCAGGGGTTGCTGCTGATAAAAAGTGGTTGATCGTTTTAGGTTAAATCATGTTAAACAGTGACTGTTTCATCCATCAGCTGTAGAAAGCTGCTTCACGGGCCTGGAATCCAACCACCGGTTTAACACAACAGAGGAGTGAGTTATGAAAAATCTGTAATGTGACAGAAGCAGTTAAACAAACTGATGTGAGACTATGCTATCGCAGGTGTCATCCAATCCAGCACTCCATTGTCAGTAACCGTGTATCCCGGGATGTGTAATTGCACCCACAACACTTGAATCCTGCTGTGCCATTCACTGCAAAATTAGCTTTAATAAGAGCCTCAGCTAGATTGCTTCAGTAGTAAATATTAAAACACCTGCGGTGTGAAAACCAAGCAGATTTGTGAATACCTGAGGTCTCACGGATGCTTGTTGTTTGTCTGTGAAATAAATCTCATTGCCAGAGTGTATTAGCTGTTTTTACTGAGGCCTCTTCCAAGTCTGCCATTGGGCTGAGAAATTAGATATTGATTTTTTTTTTTTTTTTTTTTTTTTTTGGAGGACCATGCAGAAAGTGAGAGAGCACATCAAAACAGACATTTCAAAAAAATGTTTATGGGGTGTTGGAGCCTGATACCCACGTTGTCTTAAAAGTGTATCGACTTCTCCCTCAATGCCGTGGATGCATTCGTGTTGGAAACGTTCATGATCACTTCCTTTCTGTCTGGTAATCAAATTTTTAGCTTGCTTCTTTTTTTCATGACAGAGAAGCTTTCTTTCAAACTGACTTCAGGCACCTTTGGAATGTTCCCCATTATTTACTATTTGTTCCAATAGCATGTCTACAAATCCAAAAAGACATAAGAACTGCTTTTTGAGGGAGGATATGAAGCACTATTGTTGGACCTAGAGCTAAATATAAGCCAGAAAAATTCTCTAGAGGGAATGAGCCATAGCTACAGATCAACTGGAATCTTCTCTACTGTCTTTGAGCTATCCTCCAATTAGATCAGTGTATCATGTCCTGGCATGGCCCATCACTCTGTGCTGGCAGCTCCGTGACTCTTAGAGACCTTGTGAAATTTATCAGTACTGTCAGTCCCAGCCAGCTACAAGGTTTCCCTTCAGTCTTTTCACCAAGTCTGAGATGGTTTCTGTCCCCAGTGGCCACAAGGGAAAGAGAATTCATCAGCAATTCCTTCTGCGGGTTTCTGATACCTAACAGAGGAACATGTGGCTTGGATAAATCTCTCAGAACCTCCAACAAGTCACTCAGAGGACTGAAACCCCAGGGGTGGGTTTGTGATAATGATGTCTGCCTTACTCTTCCTGTGTCGAGGAAGAGGATCAAATTTTATTCAAATTGTTCGTAAGTTATATAAAATGAAGAGCTGCTTGGTGAATATTAAAAAAAAATTCAGTTGCAATGTCCTTCAGTGGAGCAGCAGGTAAATGACGATAAAATCCAGTGTTGGGGAAAAATGTCTCTTTTTGTTTTTTTTTTTACCAACATTGGACCCACAAAACTGAAAATATCAATCAGAAAAATATCTAATAGAAAGATATGTCACTGTGCAGCGTATTTCTTTGTGAACAGTGGAAAAAGTTGATCTTGACATTGTAAGCCTTGCTGCAAAACTCACACACTGCACTGTTTTAAATAGTTTTATATAATATGTTATAGTCATAGCAACTGACCAAGAGACAGGGGTGTAATTTCGAGGAGGGTTAGGGGGGTTATGACCCCCCCCCCCCAAATAAAATTATGAATTATCTTGCATAAATAGGCTGTTGATTTTCTTTACTCATTTCAGGTATTACCAGCAAAATAGTTGCATGTTTATGTTTCATCATCTGGGAATTTACCCAGATTTATTTATTTATTTAGACAGAGATCTTGATCCCCCAAATGTTCAGCACAAAATTACGCAGATGCCAACAGTCAGAGAGGAGTGTCCGGAATGCATGGAACTGATAGGAAGGCAACAGTAATTAAAGAAACAAAAAAACACTCTTTGCAACTGAGGAAAAAGCATCAAAACATTGAAGCAGATGGCCTGCACTAGCAGAAGACCACACTGGGTACCACTACTGGTACTGAGGCTTCAGTTTGCACGGGCTCACTAAAATTGGACAATAAAAGCCTGGAGAAATGTTGAGACTTGATTTCTGCTGTGACATTAAGATGGCAGGGTCAGAATTTGGTGTAACCATCATGAACGCGTGTATCCACCAGATTTGCTATCGGTGGTGTGTGGGATATTTTCTTGGCTCACTTTGTGCCCCTTAGTCCCAATTCAGAATTGCGTAAACACCACAGCTTACCTGAGCATTGTTGCCGCCCGTGCCCATCCCTTTGTGACCACAGCGTTCCCTGCTTTCCGACTGCTGCTTCCAGCAGGATAGCACACCTCCTGGTTTCCAGCAACTTGTTGAGTCAATGCCACAAAGAATTAAGACAGTTCTGAAACCAAAATGGGGGTCTGTATACTAAACTGTATAATACAGTTTTGTTAATCTCCTGAGGAGGTTCTTCGTCGATTAAAAACAAGTTCATATGAAATAATCAGTACTAAATATCCTGATTGTAGCACCTTTGGCTGCACCCACAGTTGAAGCTGGAACCAAAAGCTATAGGTGCTGTGGGCACAGTGAGCACTTGTGTGGATGTTTGCTGTAACACAGACAATTCAAAGCGGCTTCCATTCTTGCTTTGGCTCATGCTCTACATGCTTATGCATTAAGTCAATCCCGCACAAGCTGTGACAAATAAGCAGAATGAACAGAGTTTACCCTGCAGCGATAAGAGGTACAAATACACGCAAATGCTATAAATTGCACATGTCCATGTAATTCCCTACACATAGTACATGCATGAGATTGCCAAGTCTAAAAAAGATGATTTTCAGGTGATTGTATTATTGCATGCTCCTGGTATCTTTTTGTCAGATAAAGACCCTTCTCATTCTTCAGAGTGCAGTGGATTTTGCAGACCAATTAGAGCAATTTGAAGGCTATAAGATCACTGAAAACGACATGTCAGCCCAAATGTATTACTAATGCGTTTTTTTTCTCTCTCGATTTAAACTCCACACTTAAAGTAAAACTGACTTTTCACTGTTGCCTTGCTTCACCAGCTACAATCACAATGATATGTGTGGTCATTAACAGTGAATATAGGACAGGCAGTGAAGTGGACTCCCCGTGGGTACAGGCATCTGTTGCAGAGGGTTCAGCACTGCCATGGAAAATTGGACATTTAGGAGCCAGCTGGAGGACCAGTCTGCCCTGCTGTGCCACCACTACTCAGGTGCCCACTGGCTTCATGCCACCACCAGCTAGAAGCCACTGGACCAAAGCAGGCCAGATGGTGCCCTTGCCAACCAACGAGCAGCCGCTGTGAACTGTCCACTGCACACTGTCCACTGCCCTATCATTCAACTCAGGGATGAGTTTGGAGTCATGATAACCTGAGTTAAAAAAAGTTTTTGGAGCGAGAGCGATGCAGAAACAAACAAAAAAAAAGGCTCAAGTGAGCAGAGTGTGTGTTGGAATATAAATGGGCCCCCATTACGTTGCGTGTTTGTTAATGTAAGCAGCTGCGAGGTAGAATCAGTTCGTGGAGAGAGACTTTTCCACAGGGAAATAAAGCCATCTCCGGGCTGAACTCATTTGTCTGTGGCTGTGAAGGGATAGATAATTATATTAGGAGCTTTAAGTGCTCTTCTGCGATACAAGTATTACTACCATCTCCAAAGGCACAGGACAAAGTCGGGAGGAGAGAGGAATCCGTGTGCTACAATTGCGGCAGTCGTTGCTCTGCATCCAAATATGCAGACATGAAAGTGTATCCACCACACGGGGCTTTGTATAAAATCCAATCACTGATAGAACGCTGTTAGATCTATAAATCACACAAATTTACTTATCCAGTGTACAATATCTGCGGGGGACAAAATCTCTGACTTTCCTCAGAACAAATTAGTTTTGATCAGTGTTTGTTCTCTTAATTGTTTGAGCTTCACTGTGCAGAATAATGTACGTTCACAGCGTGGCACTAATTCCAATTCATCAGCCAAAAGCGTAAAGTTCCCCCAACCTGAGTGTAAGGTGTGCACCGTCACAGCTAGTTTGGAAGTGAATCACGAGCAGCTTAAACTTAAAGCCAAGCTTGCGTGGCACAAACACTGAGAACAAGGTCTTTGAGTGTGGTAGGACTCATTTTGTGTCCGGTTATTCATTTTTTCACAGAACTAGGAGTAGTAAAAAGGCATTGGATTTTTTTAATGGAAAAAGATATTATTCAAAGCAGATCATTTTTATATCTAATCTTAACATAAGCCTGGCGATGGTTCTAAAAGGGCACGTTTACAAACCATCTTTTATGTGCAAGGCATCAAATATACACCAGCATGTATAATCAGTCAATCTATCAGTGTTTATTTCATTTTTAATGTGTGACTGCAATAATATGACCGATGCGTTCACATTAAAATGTTTTACTGCTGCAACCCGTGGAAGGGAAATTCGTTTTAAGTGTTTTATGTACACACGGCTACCTGAATCGACTAATGACGCGTCATATTTTATAAACTGGGTAATCTCTCTGTAAAATGTAACTACATAAGTAGTGTGTTTGTTTCATGCTCAAGTCACTCCCTGTATGTTTAGTTTCCACAGCCATTTCCTGCCTCACCTGTAGCCAGTCTGCCAGTTGACATAGTCTATAAAGTCCTCCACTGCCCTTTTGCTCTTTGTCTGATCGACTTCACAATCTCAAGCTGTCCAGACATTTTTTTGTTTTCACTCTGCTTGTGGGTTTTCTTTGTTCCCTCTGTTTTTCTTATGTGTAGGGTTCCTCGTCTCCTCTTTTTACGTCCTCCTGCCTGGGACCCGGAAATCAATCTCAGTATCCCATGTTGAAGGATTTCTGAATTGCTAAAATGGATCAGAGAGGAGAAGGCGGGCTTGCAGAGGAGCTATGATCGAGGATGCGCAGGTGTATCCTGTGCATCAGCATATAAAAGAGGCGTGGCACACAGCCAGAATACATAAACCGTGGTGGGTGATTCTTCAAACAAGCAGTGATTTGTATCGTTTCGGTTTTTAAGATGATTGTGAGGCGTGTGATTCAGGGTTTGGGTTTTTTTTTTTTTTTCAGTATTTGTATGTGTGTGAGACAGAGGGTGTGATATCTTGCCACATTGCAACTTTAATTAAAACAGCCATGAATATTTAAAAAAATGCAAACAGTGTTACCTCTGACTTCACAAAGCACAGGTGTAGTTGGGCTTGAGATTGCTTTAAAATAAGGCTCTGGAGCAATACTACATCATGTTATATACTCAATGGCTCAGCTCACATCTCTGATTGGAGTGACTAGGATCGAAGGAGAGGAAAGGAGGGGATGTGCAATGAGAAAGAGGGGAGGTTTTTAACTTTTTGTCCACACCTTTGTTTGCATATTTTCAATCTCCTAGAAATTATTAGAAAATGGATTTAAGACTTTAATCTGCCTGATTTCCTTTTTAGGGGTCTTCTCCTCTGAACAGTCACAGTGTCTTACACTCTGAGACTTCAGCAAAGTTTACTGCATGTCATGCTGTGCCACATGGATCTAATAAATCCAGTTTTATGTATGCAGACTGTAAGATGATATAGTCTAATCTGCTCAGGCGCTACAGCACATGGTTACAATCCCTTCTCCATTTGTTCCCACGCTATACATTCATCGGTGCAGTCATGCTGGAGGATGAGTACAGACAAACACGTCTGCTACCTAAAGTTAATCAGATTTTCTTCTTTGTTGGAATAATCGCAAACATTTTGTAATGCATGTTTGTGTTTTACAAACTAACAGTGAACCCAGAAACCTAAAAATCTAATTGAAGCCACTGTATGGCCAATAAAATCTCATATCTGTTAAATCTGTTACATAAGAAAAAGACAAGCAATTAATGTAAATGGAAATACTTTATTTCACTATTACACAATAACAAGCTGGAAAAAAAATTACAAAAAAGAGAAATGGAACAAAATGCTGCAAAGCACCACATAATTTAGACGACTCAAATGTGGCAACGGAACCTTATGCTAACTGCCTTTGCTCTAGCTAATGTATCATCATCATCATCATCATCATCATCATCATCATCGAGAATTTAGAAATCAAAAAATATTTGGACATCAAGCAGAGTCATGCCAGTAATAGTAATATTTTACAGTTTCATGTAGCAATGATTGGGAGTGGGGAATGGTGATCCTTAAAGGTTCACTCTAAGTGGTGAGACATAACAAAGTGGTGGGTTTCAGGAAACCGTAGTCCATCATCTGTTTGGTATGATATACATTTGCATTTGGTATAAAGGAGTTGAGGAAGCAGGCGCCGGTCATAGAGTATTTGCTCTACGAGTTAAAGCTTAGCACCAGATGGGTGGAGTTTACTGTACAGAACATACAATCAACTGTGGCTAATCAGAAGGGAAAGAAAAATACCTGAAAGGTTACATTTTTTTTTTACAATTGTCTGTATTTGACAATGTGACACTGGGTGTGTTATTCTGAACTTCCACCCATCTGATTCAGCAGGCCAAAACAAATCCTTACAACGCAAACACTATGTGACCCACGTCTGTGAGGAGGACAGTGAAGAGACACAGGGATGGTGTTATTTTTTATGTATTTTTTTTGTATTTTTTTACATGGAGAACACTGTACAGGTGCCTTCAGATCTGCCAGGACTAAAGGCACATGGGATCCACTGAGCAACAGATGTGTCCATTCTGGAAACACAAAGAAAGAGAAAGAAGAGAGGCACAAGTTTGTTACAATTTAACCTCAGGGCAGCTCGTTTTTTTCAACCAGATAATATTTTTGGGTAACAGCAGTGCTGCGGCGCACAGACTCGGTTTGGTATTTAGAGTTTGTCTGGGCGCTAACTGATACAAGGTGGCGATTTCTCACTGAGAAATGTGAACGGTCACAAAGTCACTTTGGTTTAACCCCTTCTACGATGCGTGTACCCCGGAGGTCCCTGTAGTTGGGACTATGCTGCATTTGTTATAAAAAATAAAACTCATGCACAGTGAAGAGGCTGAGTGTTAATGCTAAAACTAAAAGGATGAAAAATTGCTGTGCTTCATTTCTGTTGAATCAGAAAACGGACTCTTTATAATTACTTTCAAATTTACACTTTTGATATTTCCACAAAGCAATGTCGAAAATCTCTAGCTGGCCTGGTGATGAGGGTGAGGATGCTGCATTTCAAGTATCCAAGAGGCCAAGGTTTTTAATTTTAGGCTTGCATTTTAAAGCTGCTACTCCAAGGACTGTTTTTAGGTGAATTTAAAAACTGCGTGCTTAAATAAAATTTGCCCCCCCCCAAAAAAAAGATGCATAACCTAAAGATGCCTCCCCTCCCCCGCGACCCTGACTCGCATAGAAGAAGAAAATGGCTGGATAGATGAATGGATGGTAGAGATTCCAAAAATGATGATGTTTATTGAAAGTCCTCAGAGAATAGCTGTTATTTTCTGTCTGAGATGCGGACATCATTGCAGGCACGCGCGACGAGAATATTTAATAGTAGAATTTCAAGTGAGGGAGTCAGCCTTGGTGGATTAAGTCCTAAAGCTCAGGCAAACAATTTACGCTCACATTTGGTAATGAAGAGGATATTGCCTGCATAGTTTACTCTCTCCGTGACTGCTCAGCGCTGCAAAATAAAAACTCACGAAGAGCAGCTTTCTCCATCTGATTTACTTGAGCTGCTGATGTGAGTGTTTCTCCAGACGTTTTCAGCACTTCATCCTCAAACCTGTGTGCTCCTTTAGCAGAGGGAAGAATACATCCATGATTTCCTGCTGCAGCCGAGCCAGAGGCCAGGAAAAATGACGCTGCCAGAATTTCAGTTCATTTTCATTTAAAAGAACAGTTCGACATTTAAAAAAAAAAATTGCTCATTATAACTCAGGTTACAGACCTGAAACAGGAGTCTTGTCATCACTCTGAGGTTGCGAGGCAACCAGTGGATTTACAGCAAGTTGCCGCTCCGAACCAAGAAGCAGGCCAGCACGTTACATTGTAAACCTATAACTTATTTTTACACCCTAATTAACAACTAATTAAAAATGTTAATTAGTGACCTTTAAAGGAGCTGGTAGGTTTATTACCACTCGACAGAGCCTGTTTCTAGCTTTAATCTAACCGACTGCAGCTTCATATTTAGCAGAAATATAGTGCAGTGCATCCGAGTAAGACATTCTCATCTAATCCTAAACAAGAAAAATAAAAAGCACATTTCCCGAAAGTATCAAAGTTCTGCTTCACAGAAAACTGCATTCTTGTTAATAAATATAAATAAAACATGTAATCTATGATCTAATAAACTCAAAATTAGAAAGGGAATAATTGCGGAACAGAACATCATATCTTATTTATTTGAATTGATACAGCAGCCGTCTTGTTCTTAGAATGAATATTAGATTCATTTTTTTTCCAAAGCAATTACTGTGTGCATCTTGGTTTAACTAAATAGCTCCCAATAACTGCCCTTTTACAACAACTGGTAAATTCAACTTCTGTGAGGTGTTAAAGATGCACAAATTGCCTTTCTGTTGCAAATACTAGTACTCTGTTTTTGCCCCCTGAAAAAGCACAAAGGGTTCTCACTTTTCAAGCCATTTTTCTTTTGTGTCTTGCCTGCCACGAACTAGAGAAACTGTAATTTGCTGTTTCCATGCTGCCGGCAGGACTAGCAGCTTACCTTGCACTGGCACAGAGTGCACTCTGTGCCATGTTTAATCCAGGAGGAGCCGCTGAAGCGTGAGATGTTGTGCTCGTCCGTACATGTCTTGGTGATGTCGTTGCGGATGGTGTCAGCCTGGCAGGGGTCGGTGACACAGCGGGGACAGCACTCACCCTCGGGCACCACAGTAAACTCGCAGTCCACAGGCGGGCACGGCAGAGGCCAGCAATCCACCTGCCCCTGCTGCGAAGGTGGAGATAGAATTTGAAAAGGATAGCCGAGCAGAGAGAGAGAAAAAGAAAAATAATCACTGCAAATGCACTTTGCATTTCCTGTGTCTAAACAAGTTATTCACTCAAATGCACATTTCTCCTGACGTAGTGTATTTGTATGCTGGAGGGACCGTCTCGACTTGTAAGGAAGCTAGAAAAATAAAGATGAGCGGCACAGTCTTCCAGCAGCGTCAGCAGTTTTTCCAGACTGTGGAGGTAAATGTTCCACCTTTCTAATTGACTTGTTCTAGTCTCGTTGTTCTCCTATTAATCTTACAGCAAACTTTCGGCGCAGAAAGCCTTCTTGGATTTTTCCTGCTGCCGTTTTCACTGGCCTGAGAAAACGGGTCATATTTTGTCCATCCTTGCAACTCTTAACCGAACTGTACTCTACATCATTCTGTCCTGACCCATTTCTGCTCGTGCTGTCATACATGCGCATATCTGCCGTGCGCCTTATTGAAATGAAATATGAGTTCAGACTGTTTATGTTTAAGCACACCAGCAGATATAAAAGGGGTGCGCACGCATGGTGAGCTTTGATGCAAGTGTCCCACCGGGGATATTCAATATCTCTCAAAATCATCTGACTCAGCGTTTCAAAAATGTTGTAGTAAATTAGGCTGGCTATAAAGCGCGCTCTCACACAGAGCTAATGCCCAATCCCTGCTTCTGTGCTGTGTGTAAACATTCGAAGTGGGAAATCCCCCCGAGTGGCACTTTCTGCTCGCTGCCAGAGGGAGGGATTGAGTGTAGCCTCAGGTATCTGTTCCACACTGTGATAGGGGACGATGTCATCTTTGTCTGTTTATGCAGATGTGGTCTGTTATCATACAGGAGAGGCTGATGTCGGGCACAGCTTTTTGCAAACAACTGACACTGGACTTTGATATCTTTGTGATACTTCAGATGAAATCATTTTTTAATATGTCTCCATTCACAATATCTCACTGCTATTTAATCTCTAGATGTAAAGATTTGCTGTTTTTAAGACTGAATGTTACAAAATGCCTCTGGGAAATTAGAACTGGTGACATTTATCTTTGCTTGGGAATTAGCCTGCAATAATTATGCCATTTTTATTCTCAAAAATGAAGCTACTATCTACATGTATGGTTGTGAAAATCAATGGTTTCTTTGATATTTTGGTGATTTAACAAGATGGCAAATTGCAAGTGGCCCGCGTGTGCGCGGTCTGCAAAGGCCACACTCTTGATTTCAAATGATTGCACGGTTCATACAAAAGGATTCACATCTTGGACTTGAGAGAATGTTTTGCCCATCTCCCTGCTGTCACTGTGTATTTTAAGGCCCCCGCTGAGTCTGGACAGCCATGCCTCTGCTAAGTGTAGCAGCATTCAAGGTTCATTTCACGTCCCTGTCAGGCTACTGGAGCCCCAGTACGGTATCGCGGGAGCAGCCTTCTCCCTTTCAAGTGCTGCTCTTTGTACTGCGTGTGCTGGTGGCCCTTTGCTCTGCGTGCGCCTCTGTGCATCTTAAACTGAGCATGTTTTATGTCTATCTGTGCGTACATGTGGACATATGTAGGATGTGTGCAGATTTTCAAGCACACGTATACTATGTTTACATTGTGTGTGTGTGTGTGTGTGTGTGTGTGTGTGTGTGTGTGTGTGTGTGT